>NC_062567.1:133118442-133420942 GCF_022837055.1 Prionailurus viverrinus
CGTTAAAAATTTTTTCTTAAAAATCTCCAAAAAACCCCCCAAAAAACAAAACACGAAAGAAGGCTTCACCTACCTCCATTTTCACCTCAAACTTTCCAGTTGATTGAGTTCTTCTTTCCAGTGTATCTCTTAACTTGGGCAAAAGGCTGGAGGGTAAAGCGAAAGTCCCCCCTCAAGCAGTAGGGACTGCCTGAGCCAGGCTGTGACTGACCCCGTGGCAGTGACCGACCTGACCTGTCCAGCCCACCTGCACGCACCCACCGACCTCGACCCCACACTCTCCCTCTATAAACCTGGAAGTAAGTTCAGCTCCTTACAGCCAGTCTTTGGGACGTTAGTCCTCTGTCTCCCGGTGTCAGCCTCACTGAAAACCACTCCTTTCTTGTTTTCCCACGGTTTGTTTCTCGGCCTTTGGATTTCGTCAGCAGCAGTGGCCGAACCTGGCCTGTTGGGGACCCCAGAGCCAGGCGCTCTCACGCCCCCGGCCCCGGCTACACCTTCAGCTCAGAAGAAGCCATATGCGAAGCATATTGGGATGGTATGTTCTGAACTCCTTCAAAACCAAATCTTGGAGGGCGCCTGGGTGGCGCAGTCGGTTAAGCGTCCGACTTTAGCCAGGTCACGATCTCGCGGTCCGTGGGTTCGAGCCCCGCGTCGGGCTCTGGGCTGATGGCTCAGAGCCTGGAGCCTGTTTCCGATTCTGTGTCTCCCTCTCTCTCTGCCCCTCCCCCGTTCATGCTCTGTCTCTCTCTGTCCCAAAAATAAATAAACGTTGAAAAAAAAAATTAAAAAAAAAACCCAAATCTTGGGGCGGGTGGAACCCCCCCCCCCCCCCGAGCGTGCGGTCTTGACTGCCCCCCCCCCGCCCCCCGTCAGGATAAAACAGAGCTCCTGTGTCTTTTCTCTCCCTGGGTGACATTATCTCACGTGGGGTCCGACTTCTTCTACATGGTCAGAAAGACACTGCCAGAGGCTTCCAGGTTCCACCAGTGACATTCTCCGCCACCAGGAAAAATTAAAATCTCGTCCCCAGCTCCGTGTGCACAGCCCTGGGTCTGGGCTCTGATCGGCCTACAGCTGGGATGCGGTTCCCGCCGGACCAAGGTGCTTCGCAGGGCCCTGAGGCCGGTTCCCCGTCTGCGCCTCTGGGCCAGCGTACCCGTGATCTGGACACTCTGGGGCCTCTCCGAACAGCCTCCTCTCCCGCTGGGAAGGCCCTGCGGGCCCAGGCATGGTCACTTGGTGTGGCAGGACGCCCAGCGTCTGTGAGGGTCTGGGGCGGGGACGCTCAGACTGAGGGGTGGGGGGCAGAGTGTCCTCTGTCCTGGGCTGCCCTGCTGACTCTCATATCACCCTCCAGGGGCTTTCACCCCTGCCCCCCGACCCTATTCTTCTCCCCCTGGACATCTGTTCCCCAGGGAACAGAGAGGGCATCTGGGGCCCCCTTGAAGTACGTCCTCCCTGGGGCTTGGGGCAGGAAGGCCCTGATGGTGGGAGGGGGCCGGGCGTTTGGAGCCAGGCTCAGGCTCAGGCTCAGCCCTGGGGACGCCCTGGCAGGGGCCCTGCTTGGCCTCCCCCTCTTGGGACCTCTGTTCTTTCCATTGTTTGGCCTCTGTTTGCCCCCAGTTTCCTAGGAAATTTGCTTTAGGGGAGATTCCAGCTGGTCTCAGCTGAACGGAGAGATCCACACTCCCATCTGTGCATCTCTCAGGCCTGGGGGGGTGGGGCGGGGGTGGGGGGTGTGCTGGGAGCATCCCTGGAGGCTGGGTGGGGCCCTGGCTGGGTCCGGAGAGCACAGGGGAGCCAGGAGGGGGCGAGGGGGCCGGGCAGTGTGAGAGATGGGATGAGTGGGAGAGAGACGGGAGGCGGGAAGAAATGCCGCTAAAGAGACACAGAGGCCCAGAGATGGGGGGAGAGCGAGGGTGCACAGGGAAAGGGTCAGATGCCAGGCCCACAGGGAGGGGGCCCCAGAGACAGACCCGGCCCCCCTGTCTACCCCCAGGTAAGAGCAGGCTGAGGACTTTCGCTGTTTGGGCCGGACCCTGAAGATCCGTGGGTGCCTCTCCTGGTCCCCAGAGCCCAGAAGGAAGGGAGGTTGAGAGTGGTAACTCGGGTTCAGGCCTCCCGGGACAGACACGTGTGGGAGCCATGCTCCCAGGGCGTTGCCACCTGATGGGAACACACGAGTTCCTGGACAGAGCCAGGCTGCACATCACATGGGCCACGACCACAGCACTCCCAGGCATTGGCTACCGGCTCCGCGGCTCCCTCAGGGTGACAGGACACTCAGGAGCTGCTGAAGGGAGGGTTGGGGCCACAGGACGAGGCATTCGGTGGGTGGCAGCACAAGGTACGATCATTAGCAGACTCACTCATTCCTTCAGCAAATCCTCTGAGCAGGCCCTGTACTGCCTCTTGGGGACCAGGCACACCAGAGTGAGGGGGACAGGCCAATCAACAGACAGAGGCGGCGGGGTGTGTCCAGGGGACACAGAAGACCAGAGGAGATGGCTGATCCAGCGAGGCATGTTGGGGAAGGCTTTCTGGTGAGAAAGAAGAGGCTGGAAAATGCGATCCGGGCAAAGGCCCAGAGGCGGGAAACAGCAAAGTACGTGCGGGAAACAATTGCCGGTCGGAATTCTCAAGTTAGGAGAGGAGCCAAGGCCAGAGCCAGGCACGGAACGGGATACAGTGGAGAGTGAGTGCGGAGGGACGGGAGAACACCTGGGAGAAACCTTGGGCCTTGAGCCACAGGGTGTGAAAGAAGGAAGGCGGCCCCATCCCCCACAGGAAGCGCAGATCTTCCAAGGGCTCTAGACTCCCAAGTTAGTAAGGACCCAGGCTCCTGGCCCCTGGCAGAAACAAGAGCAAACTTTCTCTGCGGGAAAGCAAGCCTGCTTTGGGCCCCTCTGGATTCCCAGATTAAGTTCAACAACATAGGAGTTTACAAAACACGCACACGCACGCGCACAGAAGGCATTACGAATGAGAGTCAGTGGAAGTAAAACAGACTGGGAATTTAGACATAACTCTCCGCCCCCACCAAGGACTACAGATAGGCGACATCAGGTACAGAATATAAAACCAAGTTCCAGATACTTAGAAAAGATGAAATAAAATGGTGATCAGGGAACGAGGGACCGGGGTGGTTTAAAATTAAGCCAAATAGGGGCGCCTGGGTGGCTCGGTTGAGCGTCCGACTTCGGCTCGGGTCACGATCTCACGGTTCGTGAGTTCGAGCCCCGCGTCGGGCTCTGTGCTGATGGCTCGGAGCCTGGAGCCTGTTTCCGATTCTGTGTCTCCCTCTCTCTCTGCCCCTCCCTCGCTTGCACTGTCTCTCTCTCTCGCTCTCAAAAACAAATAAACAATAAAAAACTTTAAGTTAAAGTAAACCAGATAGAACTGGTAGGTATTAAAAATATAATTTTTAAAATGAAATTCTCAGCGGAGAGGGTCTCCACGGCCACCAGAACGCGATGAAGAATGGGCTGGAAGGCAGAGATGAACAAACACGGGGAGAAGGAGATCGAATGAGTAAAGAAGGCTGAGACACCGAGAAGAGTAAGGTGTAGCAGAGGCCAGCCCGAGTCCCAGAAGGCAGGGTTGGAAGCGGGGCGGCAAATGAGGAGATAACGGCTGAGAATTTTCTAGAAATGGTGCAAGTCATGAATCTACAAATAAAGGGCTCACGACATGTATTGAGCAGAGTAACTAAGAATTGTCTAAACCTGCATATGTTGTCACAAAGCCGGGAGCGTCAGAGCTCTGCTCCGGGCTCCCGTGGCCCTGTGCATCCACATGCAGCTCCCTTGGTCGTGGCCAGCTCCGGTGGCTTCAGAGCCGGGCAGCATGCAGGGATAGGGACCCGCAGGGACCACTCTGCTGCCCCCCCCCCCACCCCATCCTCTCCTGAGACCTGCCTGTGCGACCTCCCCAGCCCTGTGGGCCCGGTGGCTGGCTCTTACCGCCACCATCCCCTTGCATCACTGTCGGGCCCCATGGCCCGCTGGGTCTACTCTGTCCTCAACCCCAGGGGGCTTGGGTCCAAGTCCTGCTCCTGATCCTGTGTGGTCCTGGCCAAGCCCACTGCCTTCTCTGGACCTTAGCTTTCTCCTCTTGAGGATACAGTTTGGCCCCCCAGCTTCCTGCCTGCTAGAAAGGCCGTGGGGAGGATGAACCTGGGTTCCGCCCAGCCCGGAGGGAGGTTGGGATTCTTTGATGGAGAAGGAGGGAGGAGCTTGGAGCGCTGACCTTGAGCCCTCCCTTAGAGTTTAAAATGAGTCCTTCCAGCCCCGGTGGGGGGGTCTCAGGTCAGCTGGGGCGACACTGGGAGAGGAATGTTCTGCCCCGGCTCTTCCCACGGGGCCGGCCCTCCACTGTGGGACCTCGGCCATCCCTTCACCTCTGCAAGCAGAAATAAGTTTAGCGGCTGCCACCCAGCATGTTCTGCGTGTGCGGGGGGCGGGGGGGGGGGGGCTCCTGGCCTGGGGTAGGAGCTCAGTACGCGAAGCTGGCGCGCGGCTTCCTCACGGTAGGGCCTCCGAGGCCTCCTAGTGCTGCTCTTCAGATCAAATGGGAGCTCCTCGCAAAGTTCAGGTGCGGTGCCTTTGGGCCGTGGGGGCTGCAGGAGCGTCCGCAAGGTCACGGTCTCGGGGCCCCGGGACGGAGGTGGCGTGGGCTCGAGAGCACTGAGTGTCCTGGGCACCGACGCTCCTGCCCGCGCACCATCCAGCCCCCTCCTCTCTCTTTGGAATGACGGTGTCTCCCCCAGCATGTCCGTCACGCTGGGTGGTCTCTCCAGGTGCCTGGCTGCCTCTGTCCAAGGCCGGGCACAGACCCAGCCAGGCCTCTTGCGGGTGAAAGCACGCAGCCGGCCAATGACCTACGGCCTCCGCCTGGCGCCCAGAGAGCTGGTCCATCATCACTATAAACTATAATGTCATGAGTCCTGCTCTCCCGTCGGCCAGAGCTCTGGCTCCCGCCGTTCATTTATGGCTCTCGGCCAGGGAGCATCCGCTGGGGGGCTGGCTTGGCTCCAGTGCCTTCTGGGCATCTGTTCATCAAAAGGATGACTCTCAGGGAGGGGAAACCATGAGCACACACGGGAGGGAGCGTGACAGCCAGGTCGCTTTGCCCCTCGCCACAGGCTTGCAAGGTGGGACGGGACAACTGTCCCTTTCGCAGATGAGGGACAGAGACCCAGGCTGCAGCCAACGAGGGACCAGGCGCCAGGACCCCAGGGCTCAGTGAGAAAGCCAAGGGCCAGGCTTTTTTTCTCAACGCTGGGTTTGCGCAGGTGCGCCCGGACCCAGCAGGAAGCAGCAGGAGCCCCCCCATGCCCCTCCCATGGCCAACATTTTACATTAGGATATTCCTCCCAGGAAGTAGAAGCCTCCTCCACCCCAAAACAAGGGGGAAGGCCAGGGTGAGTGGAGAGTGGGGGGCCTGCCGGCCACGCCCACCAACCCCCATCAGTCCCCCTCAGCAGGGCTGTGGCCATCTCCCACCAACTGGCAGAGTGAAGCTGGCCCCCTGGGTGCTATGTGACTTTCTCCCGGAAGGCCCCAGTCCAAGCTGCTTTGACCTTGTACGTGAAACAAAACAAAACAATCAGGAGATAGGAATGTCCCCTAATCAACTTAAGAATTGTTCCCCAGGAAAGGAGGACAAAGGACAACCCTGCCCAGGGTGCATCAGTCATTTGGGAGCTAAATTGTTTCCTGAGTCAGGGACACACGTGGGAGGAGGTGACAGGCACCTCCCATATGCCGTCAGGCAGCATTGAGAGACTGACTCCCGGGACTTGACTCTGTCCCTGGGTCTCCTCCTGGGGGACAGGGAGAGACAGGAGGGGTAGAAACGCCAGGGCCCCTCAGTCCCTCTGGGCTGGAGGAGGAAGTAGGGGGGAAGGAGCTGGAGGCCAGACTCCCCCCACCCCCCCACCCCGTGGTCTTCCCCGCCTTGGGTATGCCTGGCTGCTCGTCCTCCAGGAGACAACGGCCATTCCCAGCCTCAGTTTCCTCATCCGAGAACCAGGAAGGATGCCCATCCTTCCTTCGCAGGCTCAGCGTGCAGCGCTGGTTACCTGGGGGGCCTGTCCAGGGGGCACCATGGAGGCGGACAGGGAGACCCCGTCAGCCACGAGGACTTGTGGTTCTGTAGCCGGTGGCCTCCCTCCCTGGGCCCTCCCAGGACACCTGTCAGGCTGTCTGTCTGCACAGCGTCGGCCCTAACCAAATTATCTGGGCATCTGGCTCCAGTTCTGGCAGATTCCCTTGCTGCTCTGCCCCTCTCCAAATGGATAAGACAAGCAGATTAAATACCAGTTATGTCCCCGTGACCCATGGCTGGGTTTTCCTGGCCCGAGGTGGGATTTTTCTAAGTGAGAGGATGAAATCGAAGAGGCAGACTCCTGCCGTTTCCAAAGTGCCTTCGGTGTTCTGGGCGACCACGTTCCAGGAAGACTCATCCCGCAAGCCCCGTCCACGCCTCCTCCAGGAAACCCCCGGGATGTCACAGCTTCAATCACCGGGAGCGTGTGCCCTACTCCGGTGGGTCCGCCTCCCGCTTTGGGCCCTGAGCTCCTATCTTCTTGGCCAGGGCCAGCCAGGGCCGGGGCACCAGAGCCGCAGGGGACTTTCTGGTCGCCGAGTGCTCTGAGAACTGCAACCTCCCCCCAAAGGCACAGGCTCATCATGATCATTCTCCTTCACAGCCGCCCTGGAGCTGCCGAGTACTGGCTGTGTGCCTTGGGCAAGTGGAGGGACTTCTGAGGCTCAGTCTTCCTCCCCTGCAGAATGGGGATGGTGACGGACAGCAGGCAGGGTGAGCTGTTAACGGGAAGGTGAGTGCACGGCCCGGACAGTGCGGGGCACACAGGCCGGGGCTCAGCAGAGGGCTGGTCTCAGTGGTATCAGCTGCCCTGCTTGTCAATCTAGGGCACTGTGGCCCTTCAGTGGTAAGCAAAAAAAAAAAAAAAATTTTTTTTTTTTTTAGAGAGCACACGCATCCGCAGGGGAGAGGGGGTCAGGGGCAGAGGGAGAGAGAGAGAGAGAGAGAAGGAGAGACAGTCTTAAGCAGGCTCCATGTTCAGCCTGGAGCCCGACACTGGGCTCAATCCCACGACCTCGGGATCGTGACCTGAGCTGAAATCACCAGCGGCACGCCCAACTGACGGAGCCACCCAGGCGCCCCAGTGTTAAGTAAGTTTTTAAGAAGACTCACAATTGTTGAGATAAAAGAAAGCATAAGGGCTCAAAAAGAAACGATAACAACAGTAACACATATGTTTAATAAATGGTGTTGAGTCAATGGGATAAGCCGTAGGGACAGAAGTGAGTTTCGACACGCGTCCTCACACCATACGTAAGAATTAATTCCCAGGGGATTGAGAATCAACACAAATAAGAAAGGCGGGGGCGCCTGGGTGGCTCCGTCGGTTGAGAGTCCGACTTCGGCTCAGGTCGTGATCTCACGGTCCGTGAGTTCGAGCCCCACGTCGGGCTCTGTGCCGACAGCTCAGAGCCTGGAGCCTGCTTCGGATTCTGTGTCTCCTCTCTCTGCCCCTCCCCTGCTCACACTCTGTCTCTCTCTCAAAAGTAAATATAAATGTGTAAAAAATTTTCTAAAAATAAAATAAACTAAAGGCACCACACTCGGGTCACAGTGCCACACAACCACCAGCTGGGTTCAGGAGAAGAACAGCCCCGTGGACCCTTGTGAGTGTGGGGAGTGATGGCAACACCCACACACTGCTGGTGAGTGCGCACTGGTTACTTCTGGAAGATTCACCAAAGACACACGCCTGCTGCCCTAGCCTATCCCGCTCCCGGGTACGTGTGACAGAAAGCGCACTGGCGTTGCCCCCCAATCTCGGACCTGATAGTTCACAGCAGCTTCATTCCTAACGACCCCGAATCGGAAACACCCAAAATGGGTGCACAAATTGTGGTCCGTTCACACCATGGAACCGTGAACAACACTGAGGGGGAGCAAGCCACAGTGACCCAGCAACGGTGTGGACAAACAAAATAGTGAGAAAGCCAGGCACGCGAAAAGGGCAAAGCAGACAGTGCTGATGGGGGTCTGAGGGGCCCATGGAGGGAGATGGTGACCGAGGGGCCCATGGTGGGGGGGGGTTCCTGGCGCCGCTCACGGGGCAGTTGTGAAAATTCATCCTGTGGCTGTTGCTGTAGTCACGGAATACTTTAATTCAAAAACTTACTTTAAAAGAGGAACAGTGGGGCGCCTGGGCGGCTCAGCCAGTGAAGCGTCCGACTTTGGCTCGGGTGTTCGAGCCCCGCGTCGGGCTCTCTGCTGTCAGCACGGAGCCCGCTTCAGATCTTCTGTCCCCTTCTCTCTCTGCCCCTCCCTCGCTTGCACTCTCTGTGTCTCTCAAAATAAATAAAAATAAACTTAAAAAAATAAAAAATACGATTAACAGTAATCATTTGGAAAACAACTCCAAATCCTTGTCCCCCCCGTGAGGAGGGGCGGGGGGGGGGAGCTGACGGGGTGGACAGTCTTGTCCGAAATGCATCTGTATCGTCTGTAGGCTGCATGTTAAATCTTACTTAGATCATATTATTCCCGGAATCTTGGAAAATCCCCCTAACCTGGAAAATCCCATAGGCCCTTGGGGTTGACTTGTGGCCTGTGATGGTCAGTTTTACGTCAACGTGGCAGGACTACCGTCCCAGTTATTTAATTAAACACTAATGCACCTGTTGCTGGGAAGGTAGTTTGTAGATGTGATTAACGCCAGCAATCAGTTGGCTTTATGTAAAGGAGATTATCCTGGATGAAGTGGGGATTCTTGATTCTATCAACTGAGAGGTTTTTTTTTTTAATTTTTTTTTTTAATGTTTATTCATTTTTGAGAGACAGAGAGAGACAGAGCATGAGCAGGGGAGGGCCAGGGAGAGAGGGAGACACAGAATCCGAAGCAGGCTCCAGGCTCCGAGCTGTCAGCACACAGCCCGACGCGGGGCTCGAACTCACAAACGGCGAGATCATGACCTGAGCGGAAGTCGGATGCTTAACCGACTGAGCCACCCAGGCGCCCCTCAACTGAGAGGTCTTAAGAACCAAAGCAAGGTTCCAGAAGGAAGAAGAAACCAGCCCACGAGGGCTCCTGCTCACCCTTCCTGGGGGCCTGCCCTATGGGTTCCAGACCTTGACTCACACGGGGCCCTCTGGGGGTTCGGGTCACATCTGGGCTCAGAAGCTGGGGACGGTTCCCCAGGAGACTGCCTGCGGTGCGGCCCCAGATGCTATACTGACCACATGTCGCCCGCCTGACCTGTGGGTGTTTCGGGCCCGCAGACTCCTAAGTCTCTCTGGTGGGTTTCTTCACGCTCTGCCACAGTATTTAGATATAGCTAATAATTTGCATGGTTGATGTAATCCTCGGCCTGGTAAACAAAACAAAGGGTAGCGGTCATGTGGCCAGAAGTAGAGGGCCGGTGCTTCCGGAGTCCCGACTTCACAGCCGTGTGACTGTGGGCAAGTCACTTGACCTCATCTGGGACTCTGGATAAAACACCACCCCGAACACTCATTCTAAGCATCCCACGAGTCTGAACATATAAGGTGCTTAAAATAATGCACGACACACAGGAATTGAGTCCCTGCCAAACGCTAGCGAAAATCATCATGATTTTGGTTGGATTGTAACAGACTATTCGGGAAAGAGCCAGACTGTCAGCGACCGAGCTGTTGGTACCACCCTTCTGTCTTCGAGACGTCTCCCTCGCTTGTCTTTCCGTGAAAATGGCGACACTTGGCCACAAAACAGACGTGTGCAAAACGACATACTATCAAGACACGCCATGCTCTCAAATCAGTTGGCATCAGGGAAATGGCTTTTTACTGGAATTAACGGTATCAGGAAGAAAAAAAGGAAAAAGGATCCCACCCCAAGTTCCCAGAGTTCCCGAGTGAGGCTCGCACCTGCCCGTGGAAACCCAGTTCTATAACAGGCGCCGTTTCAGCCTGCTAAAAAGACGCATCATGGCCGGCTACCGTTTGGTTCCTTGACTTTCGCCACCTCCCTTCCCACCGAAGCAAGGGGAGGAGGGCACCGTTGAGCCCCCAGAGGCCTCTGCGAGTCATGGAAACACGGAAAGACATTTGTGCACAACCTCTCATTCTACGTGTGTTTGGTGCTTCCTCAAAGCTGGTGTTAATGAGGCTTTTCCTCTTTTGAAGCCGAGGGGGCAGTTCACACACACACACACACACACACACACACCCCATCTCTTTTCCTGAGCCTGGGTTCTCAGTGACACACAGAAGCATCAAGCACTTCTCAGTCATCTACAAACTGTCGGACAAAGGCCGAGAGTGGAGATGTCGGTGGTTTTGCCCAAACGACAAAAATGTCTACTAGTCCCCTCGCGTGGTCTTTCTTATCATCCCCCCCCCCCCCCCCCCCAGGATGTAGCTGATATTCTGTGACCTCCAACCATGTGGATCAGGGAATTCGTTCTTGCAGAACGGAATACCTGAGTCTGTCTTGGGCAGTGTACTTGTGTCCTGGGGCCGCTGTCACAGCACCACAGGCTGGGCACTTACTTAAGCACCAGAAATTCATGCTCTTCCGGTTCTGGAGGCCAGAAGCCCGACATCAAGGTAGGTTTCTTCTGACGGCTTTGGCTTGTAGACAGCCATCTTCTCCCTGACCTCTGTGTGTGTCTGTGCCCTGATGTCTTCTAATGTCCCCAGTCATACTGATTAAGGCCCGCCTTAATCACTGACCTTGACCTTGTTTTAACGTGATTACCTCTTTGAAGACCCTATCTCCAAATACAATCGCCTTCTGAGGATTCCAACTTGTGAATCTGGGTGGAGGGGTCACAATTTAGCCCCAAGGTTTTCCTACCCTCTCAGATCTGTTTCTGGTGGAATATGCTGGAACGTGCGATGGTGTCTCTATAGTTTGGACTGCTCTTCTGCTTTTAGCCGTCAAAATTGATCCGTTCTGAAGTGGAAAGAATGATTTTTCTGCTAGTTCCAGAAATAGCACCCGGGGTGTACCTGGAGAAGCCATGGTGCCGTCTTCAAAAAACGAGCTGCCACCCGTCCTGCCAAAGCTTCATCAGCCACTGCGCTGGGAGGCAGGACCGGATGCATCCAAGAAAATTGGCGTCTACTCCCCGTTGTCAGCCCATCAGCCTCTGCCTTTTCCAGCTGCTTTGTGGAAGCATCACACCTGCGGATTTGCTGCCCAGAACACGCAGACGACTGGGTTTGCACGGTTCTGCTCCCGTGTTTACGGTTACCTCATCACTCGGAATTCTAGAATTTATATGTCTCGTTGCACCCCCACGCTTAGGCCCGAGTGAGTCACTTTGAGCCATGGATTCCAGCTCCGAGTTGGAGGGATATAATGCAATACTATAGTAATAAAGAAAATGCAAACTTAACACATGTAAACTCTAACAGGCAAATAATATGCAAATACATCAGGCTGAGGTGAACGGGCCAGGACAGTCCTTGTCGCTCACCTGCGGCCTTTAGGACAATGATTTTTTTTTTTTTAACGTTTTATTTTTGAGACAGGGAGAGACAGAGCATGAACAGGGGAGGGGCAGAGAGAGAGGGAGACACAGAATCTGAAACAGGCTCCAGGCTCTGAGCCGTCAGCACAGAGCCCGACGCGGGGCTCGAACTCACAGACCGTGAGATCATGACCTGAGCCGAAGTCGGCCGCTTAACCGACTGAGCCACCCAGGCGCCCCGAGGACAATGATTATTAAGAGCACCGGGGAGATTTCTGCGAAATCATCATTATCAACCTTGCATCACACATTGGTGAAATTTATGTCACAAACGTGTGTTGTTCTTTTCTCTACCGGCGCAAACTCCTCGGGGTCTCAGACAGACATCTGGGGATCTGCCCAGACTCAACTTGCAGAAACGCCTTGCTCTGGGGATGGGAGAAGCGATCCAGTGTGGTCTCTGCCTCCGAGGCCTTACCATCTCGCAAAAAGGCTTGCGGCTCTGCACAAGAGAGTTTGTAAAGACGAAGGAGCGGCGCCACAGGGCCAGCCAGGCTTTGGCATGTGGGGACCGGGGCTCTGATCCCAGCTCCACCATTGACCGGCTATGCCATCCCATACCCGGTGCAAGCCTTGGTTTCTGCATCTGCGAATTGACGGTGAGAATATTTTATGGGGGTTAAAGTCTCTGCACAAAGTAGACGCTCAGGCAATGTGCCCCCTCCCTCAGGAGGGCACCCCCCAATCTGCTGCCCCGAACCCTCCCCCTTCTTCCCAAGGCACCCCTACCCACCCAACTGTGTGGTTCCCACAGCGCCCCAGTCCTTATAGTACACCACCCCCGGCCACTCCTGATTGGTCGGGGGGCGGGTCCTGGTTGGAGCAAAGCCAATCAGAGCCCTTTCTTGGGAGTCTGTGCCAGCCTGGAGCCAGTAGGGCTCCTGGCCGAGGCGGAGGCCGGAAGTCACGTCCAAGAGCTGCTGGCCGTGCTGCTCTTGCCGCTGCGGGCAACAGTCTGCAGTGAGGGAACCGGGCTGGGCGCCCTTGGTGGCACTCCTGCTTCCCGCCGTCTCTGAGGCCAAGGTGCATCTCCGTCCTCCACCAGCATCGGATTCACTCCCCAACCCCTCCATCGGGTCCGCTGGAACCCCCATGGCAGCCTCTGTTCTCATGCACCTTCACCTCCCAGGCCACCCTCGGCACCTGTAACAGTCTTCCTCCCCCAAGCTTTGCTGAATAATGGTTTTCCAGGAGATTCACCAGGTGAGGTGCCTCCCGTGCACGGTCTCCCGTTTGCTCTTCCCTGTCTGTTCCAGACCCTACCCCTGCCCCTGCCCACACACACCCGGGCTCTCCCCCCACCACGTCTAGACCCTCCTCTTTTTTTTTTTTTTTTTAATTTTTTTTTCAACTATTTTTTTTAATTTTTATTTTTGGGACAGAGAGAGACAGAGCATGAACAGGGGAGGGGCAGAGAGAGAGGGAGACACAGAATCGGAAACAAGCTCCAGGCTCCGGGCCATCAGCCCAGAGCCCGACGCGGGGCTCGAACTCACGGACCGCGAGATCGTGACCTGGCTGAAGTCGGACGCTTAACCGACTGCGCCACCCAGGCGCCCCATACCCTCCTCTTTTTAAATTTTAATTTATTTTATTTTAGAGAGAGCGAGCGCACACCACTGGGGAGAGGGGCAGAGAGAGACAGGGGGAGAGAGAGAGAGAGAGAGAGAGAGAGAAATCCTAAGCAGGCTCCATGTCGTGCAAGCCCGACATAGGGCTGGATCCCACCACCCTGCGATCGTGACCTGAGCTGAAATTAAGAGTCAGGCACTCAACCAGCTGAACCACCCAGGCACCCCCAGACCCTCCTCTTTGCACATCTGCAGGCGGGAATCCAGCTGCACAAATACTGAAACCAGGCTGAGTTCCCCCCCACAGTGACCGCCTGTGGCCTTGCAAACAGGAACCTGGCTTCTCCCTTCACCAGATGCCCCACCCTGGAGGAATTTGGGACTCTCCACCCAGAGAGACCGTGCGGTGTGCTTGCGGGCACCAGAAACTTCTCTGATCTGAGGCCCAGCCTGCACCCACCTCCCCCCGACCCCCCGACCCCCAATAGCTGGGGCTGTGCTTTCTGCTGAACCTGTCTGGGCAGGTTGGTGGCAGGAAGGGTCCCAGCCTGGCAGCCCAGGCTCCGGGGAACCTCTAGGGACTGTGGCATTTGTTTCTGTTGGGGCCAGTCTCCCCGGAGTCTTTGACCCCCACTCTCTGGACCCTTGGGCCCTCCCTTGGCTCCTGAAAGGCAGGTCGCAGGGTGAGGCCTCGTACGTCATGCCCAGCCTCGCACAATGAATGGACTAAGTCAGTGTGCCCTCCTCCAAGGCCTGGGAAGCCCTCTTTGTCCCTGAATTTGTCTTCTGCCTGCCAGGGCCCCGGAGGACTCGGCTGGTGGTGCCTGGGTGGGCCGTGGCCAAGCCTGCCCATGGGAAGAAGCTCAGGTTGAGAGTTCTGACGGCGGGGGCCAGTCCGCAGGGCCCGCCTCACTGCCACCCGGGGACTGCTCCCACCACACCCCTGAAATGTGGGCTTGTTCTCACACAATAGCCTGCTGCGTCTTGCTCCTTTTCCTAAGTTAGCCTCACTGACAAGGGAAGTTAGAAGGCGGGTAGTCTCCGGGTCTCTGAAAAAGTCCCCAGTTTCCTAGGGACATTTCTTTCTAAACTGCTGTCCCCTGGCCACCTCCTCCCAGGGCCGATTCTCCACCCTGACCCCCCACCCCCATCACACTTTGGGGCTAGCTGCAGCTTTCTCTGGTCTCAGAGAAATTCATGATTCTCAGCAATTGCCCCAACACTGGCCTGTCCCTATTGAGAACTGTTGGGCATTGGGCCCCTGGGACGTGACTTCCTGACTTTGAGCCCCCAGTCCTTCCTGGTGATCTGTCACCAGTGTACCTCTGAGCCCTGTCATGTGGGGACATTTGGGGGGCTTAGTTCTAAAGGTGACCGAGGCCTCCCCTCCTCGCTCTGTTCGGCCTCTGAGACCCACCTGAGGGCCAGTCAGAGGCTCCGAGGCTCAGCCGGGTGGGGCTGCCTTTCAGGGGCCTCGGTGAGGGCCTGAGTCATCGACCCAAGCATGTCTCCTGTCCACCTACCTACAGTCTCCCAGAGTTTGACTTAAGATGTGTGGTTATTCTGGCTTAAACTCAGCCCACGATTTTACAGGAAAGTTCCGTGAACTTCCTTGACCAAGTGATTTCACACAGTACCGAGCCAGGAAACTTGAACCTTGTGACCAAGCCCTCGGAGGTGCCCCGAGAAGGCACGCACAATTCTTTTGTAAAATTTGAGGAAGTGACACATTCCTGTTGCGAGTGGTTCCGACCGCCATGTTTTTCCACCCTGACTGACCCCACGCCCTTCCCCATCTCTCCCTGGGTGTGGGCACCGGGCTGGCTTTGGTGTGGGCACAGTGTTTTGATAGTCCAGCTACAGAGAAGTTGAGTCCAGGGTGTATAACGGTTTGGGTCGAGTGGAATACTTTGATGTGGTTTGCACTCGTCACTCTGTCCCTGCCACCCAAATAGTGTCCTGTGGGCGATAGGATGGTGTCCCCCAGGCCGAGCCCAGAGGACATACGGGTAACGGGGGGAAATGTACAATTGTCAGCAACATGCGACATGCGGTGTTCAGCAAAGGTTGAAATGTACAGAGTCAGAAGCTAGTTGCCGGAACATTCTCCCAAACGCCAGGCAGGTCAAAGTGTATGCAGGGAATTAAATTGTCACCAATGCCTGGTCAAAACTATCTATAATTTATAAAGTCTTTTATTTATTGTTTAATATTTATTTATCTTTGAGAGAGAGGGAGGGACAGCGTGGGCAAGGGAGGGGCAGAGAGAGAGGGAGACACAGAATCCGAAGCAGGCTCCAGGCTCCGAGCTGTCGGCACAGAGCCCGACGCAGAGCTCAGACTCACGGATCGAGAGATCAAGACCTGAGCCGAAGTCGGACACTTACTTGACTGAGCCACCCAGGGGCCCCAATACCTCATTTTATAGTCACAGCTTTGCATCTTTTTTTCTCATAAAGAGGCATCCGAACAGTCCCCTTCCTGTCCCACTGCCCCCCCTCCTGCAGGGGCACTGCCGGTCTGGAGTAGCTGCCACCGTTGCCCTAGAGATGCAGGGGTATGTGAGACCCTCCAGGGTCACGGGGGGGGGGGGGGGGGGGCTCTGCCCATCTTGTTGACGGTCACAGGGCGGGTCTGCTTTTGGCTCACTGCCAAGGGGCTTGATTTAATGCACGATCCAGCCGAGCACTGCCCGGGAGCTCAGGAGCCCCAAGGAGCCCCTGAATGTAACCAGGCTTAGCGAGGCCCAGGGTGGGCAACCTCACCCTCCGCCCTCCCCTGGCTCCCCCTCCCCACCCCCCCCCCCCCCACCCCCCGGCTGCATGACTCACTTCCTGCCAGAGACGCAGGGTGGGGATGTGGCGGGTAAGGCCCCGAATCACACTCCACGACTTGCCAGCGGCCTGGCCCGGGCACCTGCCTCCCCGTGCCTCAGTTTCCCTGTGTATAAAGGCAGGTGGTACTGTGCCTGCCACGCAGACCTCTAGAGGAGGGGCTGAATTAATAGTGTCTGGTGCCCGGCAAGCCCTGTCAAAGCTCGACGGAAAGTTCTGGACGCCTGCCAGCCACTCTTCCCGGCTCCTCCTTGAGAGCATGCGTGCGCCGCGGTGGGACTTCTCCCCGGCAGATGCGGGGACGGGGCCTCCTGTCACACACCACCCTGCCAGGCCCTCCGGGTCTCTCTGCCCACCCCGATCTCCTGTGAAGCCTGTGTCCTGCCTTCCTCTCCCGCCTTCGCTCACGTCCTTCCTCGGTTTCCCTCTGAAGGCTGCTCTTGCCCCCACCCCCACTCTCTGACCGGGGGCTCAGGCCCCCAGGGGCCCTGCCGCTGTCACATACAAGGAATCCAAGTTCCAATCCTGCATTTCATGCCCCCGCCCCCCACCCCCAGCCCCATGATCTGACCTAGCCACACAGCTGCTCGGCCATGAGAGGCCACGGAAAACAGAAGTTTTCCTCGGAAAAACCGGGAGACCCGTGTTCGAGTCTTAAGCCTGGAGGAGGCCTTGTTCTGTAGGCTTCCTTTTGGTTTGTGGAACAAGATGGGGTGGGGGCGGGGGAGACACACATTTCTCCTGGGTCCTGACGGGTGGTGGGAGGGTGAACCTGGACAGGGTGGGAGGCTTTGAGGCCCCTGCTGTCTTGTTTCAGGCATGGGTTCGGCCCAGTTATGGGAGGAAGCCCAGGGCACGATGGGTCCCATCTAGGAGCCAGCGAGGCCGAGCCCGGTGCCCGGCAGGTGACCAGGAGGGGCAGGGAGGCCTCGGGGGCTCTGGCTGGGTCAAGGAGGAGGTCTGGGCACAGCGTGACTGAGCAAGCCCCTTCCTTAATATCTCTGAACCTCGGTCTCCTCCTCTATTAGACGCAAACGTCAACCCTGCCTCTTCTGAAGGACTGAGGTTAAACCCCCTGATTCTGTGCGCAGAGCGTTGACACTGGGGCAGAGTTGTGTCGTTGGGTACCTCGTGTCCCTGTCCGTGTCCTTTTTTTCTTGGAAATGCCCTTGAATCGTTTCTGTGATGATTTCCTTCCCTCTGTTCTCTCTGTTCTCTCTTTCTGAACCCGCTTATTCGGAGGTCAGCCCCCGGCATGTTCCCTGATGTCCTGAGCTTCTTTAAAAAAATTAAAAAAAATTTTTTTTTCGATGTTTATTGTTTTTGAGAGACAGAGAGCAAGCAGGGAAGGGGCTGAGAGAGAGGGAGACACAGAATCCGAAGCAGGCTCCAGGCTGTCAGCACGGACGCGGGGCTCGAACTCACAAACCGCGAGATCATGACCTGAGCCGAAGCCAGTCTCCTAGCCAACTGAGCCACTCAGGCGCCCCTCACCAGTCTGCTTTTACGGCGTCCCAGCCAGAGAGCCTAGGAGGGTAGAAGGAAAAAGAACTTCCTTCCCTCCACTTACTACACCGGAGCCAGAGAGGAGGTCTCTGGGCCATGCTTGGGCCTCTCAGACCTGCCCCTCAAAAGCCTGAGGAACGTGCGGGTGTGAGCAGGACAGAGGTCCGAATGGTGAATGCACTCGGGGGACAGAATCGGGCCCTGGGAGCCTGCTGGACCAACTATTGGTCACATGCTCTGAGGGCTCCTTCCTGGAGGAGGTGACAACCGCGGAAAGGCCCGGAGGAGACCCAGAGCCTGGCTGCCCCGGGACTGTGAGAGGCACGGGGGCCGAGACCCACGGTCCCTGGACAACACCGAGGAGTATAGGACTCAGAGGGGAAAAGAGCGCCGGGTGGTCTTGGGTGGGAAGACGGGAGCCCTGAGTTGTTACAGGGCCAAGAGGGGGGTGGCTGGGGCCCGGCCGGAGGAGGGGCCCTTGGGCTGTGCAGTGCTCCTGGCCAGAGACAGCAGGAGCTCCTGTCAAGTGGGTCAAGCGGAGGCCGTGGGGCTGGGGACACTCAGGAAGTAGGCTCCACAGACCCACGGGCTGCTGGCACAAAGTGGGAGCAGCGGGCAGGTGCAGGCAGGTGCGGGCAGGTGCTGCCTCTCACGGGTGTCCTTGGAGGACCAGGTGGGGGGGAGGTGAGGGAGGAGGCTGCCTGCATTGTTGGGGCTCGAGGGAGGGGTGCCGTAAGAACATCCAGAGCCAAACTGGAATGCCTCAGTATCGGCCTAAACTCAGACTGAGCCCCGGGTGCCGAGCAAACGCGCGCCCTCCCTAAGCAGTGCCCCGGGCCGTCTGCACCTGCTGGGGCACAGCCCCGGGGGACACGCCAGCACTCACACCCACTGTGTGTGCTGCAGACAAGGGTGCAGCTAACTGGGCGACGGTAAGGTCAGAGGGTGACAGGGAGGAACTGAGGGCGTAGGCGCCTGAGGTTGGTGTCCCGTGCGAGCGGTGGGGAGGAGGTAGCATCAGGGCCTCAGGACACAGCTGGCAAACTCAGCAGGGCTCACCTCCGCCCCAAACCCAGGTTCGGGGCGGGGGTGGACAGGCGCAGGAGAGGGAGAAGCACAGACAGGGGGAGGGAGATCAGGCGCCGGAAGCCTGTTTGCAAAACCAGCAAGTCCCCTGGCGTCTGCTCCCTCGCCGTCCCTGTCTCCGTCCGTCTGTCCTTCCATCTGTCCGTGCCAGGCCTACGGCCGGTGTTCCTGCCACGGTGCTCTTGTTTCAGGTGAGACAAATGACCCGGACAAGCAGAATGATAAGAACTACAAACAGGAAAATGGACCGGGAGTGGAAAGAAAGGGAGGAAGCCTGTGTGTGCCTTTGTAAACCGATCACAGGACACAGAGCAAACACGGGTACCTGAGCCTCGTAGCCACAGAGATGCGCAGTTTGCAGGGGGTGGGGGAGGGGGAGGAAAGCCGGTGACCCCACATCCCAAGGGCCGGAGTAGCTGGTTGGGGGGGGGGGGGGCCGGTCCTCAGTGTCTGACCCTGGAGGTCACAGTCACCCGGGGTCCCAGACCTGATTCCTCATCTGGCCTCAACGCCACTGGCCACCATGCATTCTGGGGGTTGTCACCCCTCCGCAACTTAGCAGCTGGGCTCCTGGCGCTCTCTGCGGGCCTTGGGAGCCGGGTGTGGGCAGGGAAAGGGCTGGGAACAAACCAGAATGGGTGACGGCGGAAGAGATGGCCTAACACAGTAGCGCCAGGGGTTAACAAGGGCAGCCTGTCACCCCCCCTAGGGGTGGGGCTGGCAGGACAAAATTCCCCCATTCAGACTGTGCGAGAGACACCAGGGAATCAGCGAGCAGGCCCTCAGCAACCTGCCCTCAGGACGCTGATACTTCTACAGAGCTAGGAAGCCAAATGGGCAGGAAACACACAGCAGAGGAGGGAGTGGCAAGAAGGCAAACGTTCGGGGAAGGAGCCGAAAGCAGGATGGGGGATAAGAAGTGCCCGGGCTTGGGCTGCAGTTTTTAAATGGGAGATCAGGGTCATGGAGAAGGTGACTTTTGAGCACAGACTGCACTTGGGGTAAGAGATCTGGGGGTAAGGTCTTGGGCGGGAGAAAGGGGCACAGTGGGTTGGCAGGGGGAGCGCAGGGAGGGGCCAGGGGAGAGGACCCGGGCTTGTGCTCTGGGATGGGCGGAGGACCAGCGAGCAGACCCGGCCCGCAGCGCGTCAGGCTCTAGGTGCGCCTGGGGGTGGGGCCGCGGAATTCCGGGCGGGAGGTCACCTCTGACCGCCGGGTTTGCAGGCTGAGCGCCTGGAAGGGCGAGGAGGACACGGCGGGCAGGGCAGGGGTGCCGAGCTCACTCGTGCGGGCGGGGGCTGGTGGGAGCCGAGCGGCCGAGGCCGGGCTCCCGGGCCCAGCAGGTGGAGCTCCGCGCCCGGCGCCTCCTCGCCCTCCCGGGAGCCCCTGGGTCTCCGCCCCGCGGGGGAGGGAAACCAATCGGGGCCCAATCGGGGCGCACCCACAGCTCGGTTCACATCTAGTTCCCAGCCGCTCTCCAGGGTGATTAAATAATTCTGCATTTCCAAGGAGAATTTGTTCTGGTAAACGCTTTGTAAAACTAGCCCCGCCCCCTGGCTTTCTCAATTTCTCAGAACTATCATCCGGTCCTTACCGGCTTTGCTCCCAAGAATGAAAGCGCAATAAACCCCTTTTCCAGAGCACCACGGCTTAACCCCCGAGCCCAGGCTGGGCCGGTTGCCACCAGACCCTTGGATCGGCCTATTTCCATTTTCTTTTTTAATCCGTAGGTCCAAAACATGTTTTGTTAGAACAGTTATTAACAACATCCTTACTATATACGAAGCACTCACACTGATAATGAAACAAAACAAACACCGAGGCCCAAGGATAAACGGGCCAGGAACACAAACAAAACCCCCCACGTGCAGCAGGAGGCCCACCTGCACACGCACGATGCACACTCACACGTGCTGGGGAAGGTGTCGGGCACTGAGATGTTTTCTCTGAATACCTCGGACAGGGGGTCCAGAAGGCCCTGAAAAGGCACCCGAGCCGGGCTGGGGGGTGGGGCTGCAGAGGCCCTTCCTTGTGAGGAAGTTCAAGGAAAAGCCACTTTCAGAGCTAGAGCAAGCGAACCACCTTGGGCAGGAAATCCAGGAGGATTTCCTGGATGTGGAATGAGCCCAGGCCCCGGCCTGGCTGGAGCAGGGCCAACCCAGTGTGGAAATTTCTTGCGGACACTGTTAGGGACGGAATTGTGTCTTCCTAAAATTCGTGTGTGTAGGCCCTAACTCCCAATGTGACTCTACGTGGAGATGGGCCTTTAAGGAGGTAGTTAAGGTGAAGTGAGCATAGAAGGGTGGGGCCCAGATCCCACAGGAATGGTGCCCTTGTAAGGAGAGGAACAGAGCCCAGCCTCTATGAGGGCAGAGAAGAGAAGGTGGCCTTCCACAAGCCAGGGGGAGAGTTCTCTCCAGAAATCACCCCTGATGGCACCTTGATCTTGGACTTCTGGTCTCCAGAGCCGTTAAGCCCCCGGACTGTAGTATCTTGTTACAGCAACACATTGGGCTCGGGACATGCCACTGTGCACATCCTCACTTTCAGCAAGGACACCCCACCTGCCACTGCCCTGGGGACAACACCTCAGTTAATGACAGCTGCACATCAGGCCCCAAACGTACATGAAAAACAGATCCATCTCTAATTATATCGTAGTTCAAATGCATGCCAATGTTATATCATGAGCCCTGATTTACAAGATTCATTACAAAGGCTTTTGCAAAAAATAAAATAAAATAAAATAGGCAACACGATCTGCTGCAAGGGTTTATTATATTTAGAAGTCTACAAATTTGATCTTTTAAGAAAAATTCACAAAATATTCAGTTGAAACCACATTTCTGGTTCATCAGATTTCAAATATATTTTACTGTGCTGAACAATATATTCTAACGCTGTCTAAAACACAGCCAAATTATTTTTCTTTATTCATTTATACACATTCTGTAATTTTTTGAAAACCAAGATTAAGATAAAAAATATTAACAAAACTACCCAGTTACAACTACTGTTCTCCCCTGTACTGAGATATTTCCCGTGGGTCTGTCTTCTTACCTTATTCATTTTAAATTCTGTCCACTATGTCGGTTCGTAAACACACTCAGGAGATTCTCAGCTGACATCTCCCATAAATTCAAACAGCAACACCGTGTCCGAAGATTAATTCCCTTGGCAATGCAGAAGCTTAGCCTTGTTAAAAGTGCTCACTGTAAATTATTTTTGAATTCACAGATCATACAAAGGGACAGACGGCTTTAAACATTATTTTGAAATCACTGTGACATGTGGCAATACAAATGAAGCAACCTGCCAAATTAGACATTTTTGGTCTGTTGTTTTTATTCTTTGCTCCCTTTTGAATGAAACGTGTGTTGGTGAATTTGGTTTCTCCGGGCCCCTGGAGCATCGCTGCTTGGGGTAGCCCTTAGCCCACAGGTCACACGGCACTGAGACCCCCTCCCCCAGTCCCGGAACGAAGGCTCTCAGCCCCCCAGAGGTGGGAGAAGCCCTTGTCTCCAGACCCCCAGCTGCTGGAACCAGATTCCACACAAATAAAGCAAGGCTACACACAGATATGCCCAAAGGAGCGCATGGGCAGGAAGGAACGCAAAACAGAAATTACAATAAAGCTTCTCCTACATCAAAAATGAGAATTTCTCAAAGGAGATATTAGAAATCAGGAATGCATGTATACCATGTGAAAAAGCAGCAGAAAAATCTGCAAAACTGTCTGGTCTTCACTGCGGTCTGCGACGTGCTCACTGGTTCACGTCAAGAGGCCTTTCTGGAAACGCGCGGCCCCGCGTGGGTGCTAAGAACCGTAGCGATCCTGGCGAGAGAGAAGCAAGACGCACGTTTGCTCGCGCTCAGCGCCGGTTTCTCCCTCTCACGCGCACCGAACGCTCAGCGTTCCCAAACTGACATCGCAGTGAACACGGAACACCGACTGTCTGTCTGGCATCTGGAACGTACGCCGCACCCCCCCCCCCCCCCCCAATCCATCCCCTCCAAGAGCCCAGTAACTGGAAGGGGCGTGGCCACAGCCGGGGCTTCCTGATGCCGAGGTCTGCGTGGGCGGGGCCGTGGACAGGAGGACATCCTGTCCCTGAGCCCCGCGGCCACCTGCGGCTCCCGCGCTGTGGGAGGGTGTGTGGGGAGGGGCGCAAAGCATCTGGGGGGTGGGGGTGGGGAGCCAAGTGGGGAGCCTCTCTCTGGGAGGCAGGTGTGACACAAGTGGAGTCTGAACCCTGAAATTCTGGCTCAGCTGAGCGATCCCGCAGAAGCAACTTAACCTCCGTACCTCCGATTCTGCATCTATAAAATAAAGGTATAAAAGAGGGGTAACCTGTAAAGGGGGGATGACCTTCCCTAAAACATGGATGTCACCTACGTGGAAGGACTGATGTGGGCTCAGCTGACCTCAGGGACATGAAAAGAGCCCCGTGAATTGTAACCAAAGGTTGTTCTCAACAGCAGCCAAAACAGCAGGAAGCTCTGGGCGGAGGGGATTCTCTTCAGTGGGGGCCGCCCCACCCCCTCCCCAAGCAGGGAAGCCCCTTCAGAGGCACCAGAGGCCGCACTGATTAGGTCCTACCGCCCGTGGCCACGTTTTCGCGTTAGTAGCAGCATCCTAGAACAACAGCACGTACACCAGAAGGTTCACGAAATAAGCCTTAAGCGATGGCCCTCCGCGGTGGTACGCGAGGATGCCCCGTCCTTGCCTTATTTCGGAGACCGAAATACCACGTAAATCCCCAAATTAGGGAAGAGTTAAATAAATGCTCTGCATTTTCGCTCAACAGAAGGTAGCTTCTGAAGAATTACACAGAAACGCTCACAGCAGAGCACCACGGAGAATGTCAAATCATCTGTACAGCCGAATCCTTTTGAGTTCTAAGAAGATGTGCATAGAAATCAAGTACTAAAATAAAATATGCCGAAACAGTAACAGAAGCTGTCCTCGGGATCATGGGCAGTTTTTATTTTCTTCTTCCTATTTCTCTGTTCCAACACAGGAGAGAAGCGCAGCATACGATCAATTCCTGTAACAATTCCTCTAGAGTCGTCAACGAGAACATTTAAAGCAAAAATAAAAGCCCAGTTTCTGGTTTTCATGACGCCCCGGGTTCCACCGTAGCAGACATATAAGTCAACAACAGGAAATCGAATTTGCCGGCAGGTGAAGAGCGGTCCAAGTTGCATTTTCCACGCCGGAGCCACCACCCCACTCCGTTCCTGTCACCCCCGGGGCACTGACCTGGATGGAAGTCATGACGCCGTTAGCGAAGACCGAGAGCTTTCCAGCAACGGATCGCACTCCCTGCTTAAACTGGGCCATGTCAGGCGCAGTGGGCAGCACGCTCGTGAGGTTGTAGCTTCCTGCACACAGAACAGATGCCGTTTGTCACTGGACCGTGGCGACAGGCGGCACAACCGGTGCCCAGGGCACTCCATGACCTTAGAGGGCACAGAATCCCCTCCCCTCCCGCTTCCCGCTTCCCACAGGCAGCAGCTGGGGGGAAGGGAGAAGAACCTTGCGGTGGGGTCAGGACCCTGTTTCAGTGCCAGCCCCACCCTGAACTAGCTGTAAGACCCCGTACGAGAGCAGATGTCGTATTGGGTCTTGGGACCACCAGGGGATCAAATACTGGCACTGTCTCTTCTAAGCTGTGTGTCTTTGGAGAGCTTTCTCACCCTCTCTGGGCTCCTGGTTCCTCCTCTGAACACAAGATCTGACAGGTAAATACTCAGTAAATGGCAGATGGGCGGACATCTCTAGGTTTTGAGTGCTCAACATCCTCCCCCCCAGCCCCCCCGCCCTGCGCTTTTGGTACAAGCCCTCCTCCCTTCTCTTGGGGAGCCCCGTGGACTCCATCCAGAGGGGTGGGCGTGTGACCCAGGCCTGGCCGATCAGAGCCTTCCTGGGACTCCTGTATCTCTCAGGGAGAGGAGCCTTTGCTTGCTCTGGGGCTGCCGGTGGGGATAAGGCACCGCAGTGGCCGCTGTCTCTGTCACCCGCCACTCAGGGCAGGGGAAGCCTGCAGGACAGGAGAACGAGGTTCACTAGGGAGGGGAGCCAAACGCACAGGTGTCTCTCTGAGGCTTTTCTGACTCTGAGCCGGAGCCAAGCTCACCCCCCACCTTGCTTCCTGAGGCCAGAACCAGTGGGATTTCTTTGCTTCGGCTCTGGCGGCCGGCGGAAACATCAGCCTATTTCCACCAGTGCAAGGGAAGCGCATCGGCGGCATCGCACCTGAGCGGCGGCATCGCACCTGAGCGGCGGCATCGCACCTGAGCGGCGGCATCGCACCTGAGCGGCGGCATCGCACCTGAGCGGCGGCATCGCACCTGAGCGGCGGCATCGCACCTGAGCGGCGGCATCGCACCTGAGCGGCGGCATCGCACCTGAGCGGCGGCATCGCACCTGAGCGGCGGCAGCTCCGGAGCAGACAGCCAGGGTTTCGGGCTGAGGCTCCGTCACAGAGGTGTGACAGAACGCTGGAGGGGCCCCGTGACTGTGAGCGAGCCCAAACCCTGCAGGTCCTAGGGTGCCAAGCCCAGCCACCCCCGCACGACCCAGCCGCACCCACCTGCCCCTTAAGCAACAGAAGCCAGTTCCCTTTCCAAGAAAAAACGGAATGGGTGTGTTTATCTTTCCACACGGACGCCGCCCAGAAGGGACAGTGTGGATCCCCAGCACGGCTCCCGTGCCCACCATGCAGGGAGGGGCCGCCGGTGCGGGTTCCTCCCCTCTCTGCCTCCAGCTGACTTGTTATTCATTTTTAATTTTGTTTTTATTTCTTTCAAACATTTTATTTTTGAGAGACAGAGCGTGAGCAGGGGAGGGGCAGAGAAAGAAGGAGACACAGAAGCCGAAGCAGGCTCCAGGCTCTGAGCCGTCAGCACAGAGCCCGACACGGGGCTCGAACCCATGAGCTGAGACCACGACCTGAGCCGAAGTCGGATGCTCAACCGACTGAGGCACCCAGGCACCCCTCCAGCTGACTTTTTAAAGTTTTGCAGGCCTTGGCCAATAAAAGAGTGGAGGCCCAGCCTGGACGCTGGATCTGGGTTCAAATCCTAGCACGGCCGCTCACCAGTGTTGCTACTGGCCTGCAGATGGGTCTTCACAGCAAACAGGAAGCTAGTATGAGATCCTGAGGGTGCAGAGGCAGGGTCACGGCTGCGCCACTACCCGGAGAGGTCCACAGTGGCTGGGTAGGTCTGGACCAGAGGTCACAGGAGGGACCTTAGCAGAAGCACCTCCACTTACAAGTTTCCAACTTGGGAAATTTTTAAAATTTTTTTAAATGTTTATTTAGTTTTGAGAAGCTGAGACAGACAGCATGAGCAGGGGAGGGGCAGAGAAAGAGAGAGACACAGAATCTGACACAGGAGTCAGGCTGTGAGCCGTCAGCACAGAGCCCGACACGGGGCTCGAACCCACGAACCGCAAGATCGTGACCTGAGCCGGAGCTGGACGCTGAACCGACAGAGCCACCCTGGCGCCCCTCCAACTTGAGAAGCACTTAAAGAAGAGAGCACAGCTAAGGCGGGACAGCTCTGGGACCATGATCTCTCACTGACTAGGTACAGTCCCCAGGTGCCCTGAGATGGCGGCCCATCCCCTAGAGTCCTTCCTCTCCTCTCCTCCCCTTCTCTGTACAGAGCTCCCAAATTCTAACCCTTGCAACAAGGTGTGTTCAGGTGACAGGGTTCTGGCCAATGGGATGTAAGCCGAAGTGCCATCCAGGGCTGACGCCTGCCCTTTTCCCTGCCTCTTCCCGCTAGCCGGGATGCAGATGGGATGGCTAGGGCTGGAGCAACCATATTGGGCATGAGGTGAAGTATGGAGAGGAGATCATGAGCAACAAGAGGAGAAGGGCCTAGGTCCTTGGCATCTGGGAACATAGCACATGTCCTGAACTGCCCCCCCAGAGTCCCATGTAAGAGGGAAACGAACTCAGATCTGATTTAGCCTCTGTTATCGTGCACCTTTACTCCTTACTTAATCCTCACTATCCATCTAAGTCCTGGGAGTGTAAGCAGCCTGCCAACTCCGGAACGGGTGTCAGGTCTCTGGCAGGGAGGTGGCTTCCCGCCCTCCGCCTGTAGGTCTGCTGCCTGCAAACCTGTGAAAGCTGATTGAAGGTCTCCCGTGTCTGTGAGGTCTCCCTCCTCCTCTCGTATCTGGGTGCCGTGTCTCCTTTGAGGGCCGCCCAGGGCAGCAGAGCCCCGGTGCGCTCAGACTACACAATGGGCTTCAGGAAATGACGGCTCAAGCTGCTTCCTCAGGAAGAGGCTCCCTGACCTATGGTCTAGGTCAGGTGCCCGGTCTCCCTGCTATCTATCTGTCCCCATTACACCCCCAGCAGGCTTGGTGCTGAGGACATCATCACAAACGTGCTTTTCCAGAGCTTACTGCCTACTGGGGAAGGCAGACAATCAACCGATAACAGCACCGGGAGAGCTCGGCCAGCAGTTAGAGGCCACCGAGGCAGTCCAGGCACGAGTGGCTGCGGCCGAGCCGAAGCTGGTGGCAGTGGGGTGGGTGAGTCCGAGTGTCCCGAGGAGGCTTAGGGACCAACTGGCAGCTGGGGGCTGGGAAAGAGAGAAATTAAGGCTGATTCCCAGGTTTCTGGCTCAAGCAACCGAAAAGGTGGCAAGACAGACACAGAGGCCCCGGAGTGTCCAGGCCAGGGGACGGGGCCAGCCGAGCCACGCCACGTTAAGTGGTTGGCGTGGAGGCCCTGTATCAGTCGGGAAAGCCAAGTGACACCGTGCTAGCACCTCACTGTGCCCGCCACGGGCCGGCAGGGGGTCCGCTTTGCACAGTCACCCGAGATGGGGGCCCATGGGGCCGTCTCTTGGTGGAAGCCTCGGAGGCCACCTCCACACAGAAGGAACCACGGCAACGTGCACACGGCGCCTGACACTGGCCACGTGACATCCCGGCTGGGGCAGGGGACGTTCCTGTTTGTGCTGGAAGGGGCACGAGCACAGTGACGACTGTGGCTCCCGCGCTCAGCTGGCGGAGGGACCCGCTGACCGGCACCCCGGCTTCCAGGGCTCCTTCATTACCCGTCCGTTCGTTCACTCGAAAGACGCATCCTGAGGGCTTTCCCTGTGCCAGGCATGCCAGCTGCCAGGGGACGGAGATGAAAACGGACAGGTCCTGTCCCCGAAGGGCTTAGGGTCCAGTCTGGGGGGGGGGAGGGGGGCTCATCAGATGGCCTCTACCCTGGTGACAGCAGAGGATGCCCAGAGCATGCACCCAGGGCTGGAGCAGGAAAACGCTGGGAACTGAGCCCGGAAAGGCCCACAGGAGCTGAGAGCCAAGCGGCAGGGAGCAAGGGCAGGATGTGAAACCTGGGCCGACCAGAGACTTCTGGGTAGAATCAGCCCGGAGAAGGGAGAAGGGGTAGCTGCAGGAGGTGGGAGGGTGGCGCTGCGGAAGACCGAGGAGCCCAGGACGGTGCCCCGGCTCCTCAAACTATCGATTTTCAGTAGACGGTCATGTACCCGTTTCCCTGAAATGGGGACGAAGGGAGAGAAGAAAGGGTTTCCAACATGACACGAGCAACGAGTTTAATAACGAACAGAGCACGGCAGTGACCTCTCTGCCACCTGCCCAGCAGCCCTGTGCCCAAGCGACGAGACTCCGGCCGGCGGCCGACTCCGGGTCGGCGACGCCACGGCGCAGCTGTGACAAACACATTCACCGCCTGACCAAACAAAATCACGTGGCTGCAGACTGAGGCCAGTGCTTGGAGATCTGCGGGCCCCGAGATGCGAGAGGTCGCATGCCTGGACTGCGGGCCTGAGTAAGAGGAAAGGCGAGCAGCCAAGGTGCCCCAAGGGGACAAAGCAAACAGGTGCACGGAGCAAACGAGTGAGTGGGGCCTAGGAGACAAGGGCCTCAGCGTCTCTGGCCCTCCCGGTGGACACGCTCAGATTCAAATAACCAGAGTCATTTTCTCAAAAGAAAAACCCCGAGGGGACAGACTGGGCTTGGAGCTTCTGCTCTCCCAGAGCTGCCTCTGTTCTGTCATTCAGTGCCCTGAGTGGCTGCCTCCTGACACAGGACCCGGGTGATGGCAGTCCCACCTCCCCCAGCTGACCCTGCTCTGGGAGGATGGCCACAGGGACCGGCGCTATGCCAGGCTGGCGGTGGGTGCTTGTGTGTGTTTTTCATCTGGTCCTTCTGGTATCCTGAAAGGGAAGGGCCCTTGACAAATGTCCAGGCTGCTGGATTAAACACATCCCCAGGAAGCATTTTGTTTCGCCAGGAGGCATTTCGAAGCTCGAGTCATTCCCCAGTCCCCCCACCACAATGAAATTATAAAGTATACCATGATCTCCTCAATGACTGAGATTTCACAGATGGGAAAGCTTCTAAGGTAAGAAACCCAGAAGAGTCTCTTAACCAGCTTTTGCTGTTTGCCGAAATGCACTCTTGACAAAAAGTAAATATTTAATAAGAGTTGTTCAATGCACTTACACTTATGGTCGTTACCGAAGGCAACTTTTATGATGCGCTTGATGGAAGATGCCAAGCGAGGGTGACCACGGTCTGAGCCGTGGGCTTGGATGGAGGAGGGAGCACGAAGGTCGGCGGGGGGGTGGGGGGGGTGGCACCCTTTCTGTGACCCTGAGTTTGGGACCCACACAGGGCCCAAACAATTAAAGAACCTTTGTTCTCTGAAAGGGGACAGGAAAGCACACATGGGCCGGCCACAAGTTTCCTTCAACAATTGGAAGGGGTTTTCATTTGATCTCCAAATGGTTTTTTTTCCTTTTTTAAACAAACAGGGTTTCAGAGTGAAACTTCCGATAACCTGAATTACAAAATCACACACAGCTGGTTGTGGGGGGACGACTTTCAACACCTGAGGTTCTGAGGGGCTGACCTGATACCCTTTTGGGGGGGGAGGCGGGGCTGTGGGGATGCTCCCCTGCTCCCCTCCGAAGGGCGCAGGGCCAGCACCCCTCCACCTGGGAAGGCGGCCACAGGAGGAAGTCCTGACAAGAGGTAAGAATACAAGTCCAGGAGCCACCCTGCCCCACCCGGACTCGGTGCAGAAGGCAGCCCAGAGAGCGGCGGGAGAGCCGCAGCCCCACCGAGCACCCCTGCCTGCAGCAGCTGAGGCCCTGGCCCCCACCTGCCCCTGGGGCCCTGCATCCCCTGGGTGGAGAGCTCCTTCCCACCCCACGGCAGCAAGCAGCCTGGTGTGCTTACTGAACCTGAGGGCCACAGTGGATCTTCCAGCATCCCCCACACCCCAGCACTGAAGGTTCCAGGCACTCGGGTCTGTCCCACGACCTTCTCTCTTGAGGCTGTTTCTCGCTGTACTCAGAAAACAGTTGTTCTCTGCAGCTGCCCATGCTGGTCACCTGTGCCCAGGCCTGGCTCCTCCAGGTTTGGGGACGAGGGGGAGCAGGTGGTCCTGGGCCTGGAGCATTTGGCTCTGGAGGTCCCCTCCCCCTGGGCTCTCCCGCCGAGTGGGTTCCTGAAGTGACTTCAGAGGACACCGCTCCTTTAAAGCGAGCTGTGACGAAGGAAGAACACACAGCCTTCCCGTCGCCTTTGGCCAGGCTGAGGCCTGGGTAGGACTCAGTCATGGCTCAGGGACCCAGAGGCACAAGCAGAGACCGGCTCGGCTCTGGACATCCAGGATGGGCCCATGCTCTGAGGTGCACTCCCTGGGGCTCCCCGGCATCTCTCGTCCATGGGGTCTGCACCCTAAGAGGGCTGGGGAGACAGGAGATTCCTCTGCACCTGCCTGTTTCCACAGGCACATTCTGCCTTCCCTCAAAGACTGAGCCTGGTGAAGTCCCCTGTTCTACCTGCCTCTGTCTCCCCTGGGTGCCAGACACCCAGGTGGCACTTCACACATAGTACCTCACTTAAGCCTCAGTGCCACCTTGCGCGGGATGTAGCATCTACCCGCTTCACAGAGCAGGAATCTGGGAAGACTGGAAAATGACATGAAACACTCAAGGTCTCAGGCAGGGAGCGGTCAGTGACAGCTAGGAGCCCAGGGCCGTCCACCCGCGGGGCTGTGATACCACACAAATCGGACACGGCCTTTGCACTGGACCAGGAAACATGTTCCAGGAAGATGACTTCTCTGGCAACCCGGGGACGTCGCTTAAATGTCCTGACCCGGTCTCCTCACACGCCAGGCCTGAAACGGTAACTTCTGCTCTGTTCACAGAGGGGGTAAGAGCATCACGTGACGGTTGCGGATGATCTTGGAAAAGTAAAAAGTTCTATGCAGAGAAAACGTACTCACGCCGTAGACACGGCGGGCACCAACCTTGTTGGCAGCCCCGCCCCCGCATTACCTGCCGTCTGCTTCCTCTGCTCATCAAACAGATCTGCTGAGCTTATGGAGGAACTCGCCGAAAGCCTCTCCAGCCGAGCCCTGGTTTCATACTAGAGAAGACAAGGAATAGGAAACATCAGGCTCCAAAGGCTGTGAGCAATTCTGCAAAAAGAATCAGCGAGGAGCTGTCGGTTCACAGCTGCTCAGGGCAGGGGAACCAGAGAGCAGCAGGGCACCTCTGTCGCGGCGCTGTGCCCACCAGCGGCCAGCAGAGGCCACTGCACGGCTGCCCACATGGGCTCTGCTCCGTGACTTTCAAAGTAGACTTAAATGTTGCCAGCTTTAAAATAAGGCAGCTTTTAGGGGGTGGGAAGAGCAAGTGGTAACTCTAAGCTCCTGAAGTGCCGGGCAAAGCTCTGTTGCTACAAAACAGACTCAGTGCCTTTAGGAAGCAGCTCCCTGTGTCGCCCAAGAAACCTGGCAGTGACACGCGACTCCGAGAGCTTTGGCAAAAGCACACCAGCACCCCGACATCAGAAAAAACCTTAGGCCTCTCCATTGCCGTATGATCCTTCTGTGTAGCAAGACTCCTCTAAGGCGAGAGGCAACAACCTGAAAATAAATCTATATACCCTCCCCGAACATATCTATATACACCATTTAACTTCATTAATAATAATTAAAAAGTTAAGTAAATTACAGCTGTATCAAAAATCAGAGAAACGTGAGACACGGTCCCTACCTTCTAGCCTCTTCTCCAGCTGGGGCAGTGAGGGAGAGGAGTCAGGAGGACCTGGGTTTGAGTCCCGACTCCATCACCTTGGGCCCAGGGGCCTCTCACGGTCTGAGTCCCTCCCACTCTGCGCCTATCACCTCCTCCCCTGGCTCCCAGGTCCCTGCTCGCTTCCTGCTCAATAGGGCTCACACACAAACTCTCTGGACACTTACATCAGCTTGGGCTTGTCGTCCAAAGTACATATCTGATGAAATGGCTTTGACATTGCCAAACTTCTTCTGGGCTTCATCTGTGTTCTCAACTGGCTCATAGTCTGGCTTACGGCGGGCAGTAGGTCTATAATTAAAAACAGGCAGAACAGGAGCGACGTCAGCAAGACGGTGAAGTAGGGAGTTTTCTACCATCGTCCCCCTACAGAACACTGATTTTGACAACTGTCCACAGACAGGACGCAGGGGTGCAGCAGAGAGATTCCAACACACTGTTGGGAGTAAAACGATCCAAGACTGGGCACAAGAAAGAGGGTAAGAGGCACAGTTTCACCTTCCCTGAGTCACCCCTCTCCCCGGGCGGCACAGCTCAGTACCAAGAGAGAGCCCCCTGGCCTGCGATATCTCCCATGGGGGAAAGTGAGAGGCTGGTGAGTGGGAGCCCGACTTCCCCTGCTGGGTGGGACACTGCAGAAAATGCCCCTTCTTTCCCACCCCACCCGGAGTACTGAGGTGATCTGCATGGCTTAGGGGCTGGGAGAGGCTGGAAGCACAGCAGCCAGGGCTCAGAACTCAAAGGCACGTAGGTCCCACCGACCATTTTGTGGACGCCACGAGGAAGCCTGCTCACAAGCAGCTGGGGACACTTTGCCCGTGGAGCCCCCCGCTGGCCCATGGATGCCTTCCAACGCTCTGTGCACCTCACCCACACATCTCCCACCTTCATAGTCGGCTCCCCGCACAAGCCCCCACAGACGGCGAGGACAAGCCTTTGAGCGTGTGCAGAAAGCCAGCCCGCTCTGGGGCTGGGAGGAAGTACACAAAGGAGCATCTCCGGGCACCAAGGGAGAGTACACAGGAGGCTCGAGCACCTGGCCTGGCCTTGTGGGATTGAGAGACGGCATTCATCTGAAGAATCCAGCCCCAAAAGGGAAGTGGGGTATTTCCATAGAAATAGAGTGGCATAGAAATAGAAATAGAAATAGAAATAGAAATAGAAATAGAAATAGAAATAGAAATAGAAAATAGAGTGGTATTTCCATAGAAAAGGTCTGAGAAAGCTTCAGGATCCCTAGCAGGGCTGCTGGTGAAGGCATTTCTCATCCCAAGCCAGTCGGTAGAGACAGGAGGAGGTGACTCTTCTTCTAATGCGAAGACAGCAACACAAGACGCCAAGCAGCACGAAAAATCAAGGAAACGCGACACCACAAAGGGAACGCAGTCATTTTCCAATAACCGATCCCAAAGAATCGGCTGACAAAGATTTCAAAATAACTGTTTTAAAGAAGCTCAGCAACCTACGAGAACACGCACAACTCAACGAAGTCGGGAAAATAACACGCAAACAGAGTGAGAAGTTCAACACAGAGACGGAAATCACAAAAAAGAACCAAACAGAGACTGTGGAGCTGAAGAATACAACAGAGGACATCAACAGCAGACTGAGTCAAGCAGAAGGATTTGTGAACTCGAAGACAGGTCATTTCAAATCATCCTGTCAGAGGAGAAAAAAAGAAAAAAGAGTAAAACTGAGTGAAGAAAGCCTATATGAATTATGGGACACTGTAAGAAACTAAGTTATGCATTACAGGAGGCCCATCAAGAGAAGAGAGGGCAAAAGGGGCAAAAAGCTTATTGCAAGAAATAACAGCTAAAAACTTCCCAGATCTGGAGAGAGATATGGACATTCGGGTACACGAAGCTCAAAAGTCCTCAAAGAGATTCAACCCAAAGAGATCTTTACCAAGACACATTATAATAAAACTGTTAAAAATCAAAGACAAAAAGAGAGAAAGATAAATACCATACGATTCAACTCATAAAAGAAATCTTAAAAAAAAAACCCATGAATAAACAAAAAAAGAGCAGAATCAGAAGTATAAATACAGACACAGACAAATGATGGTTGTCAGACAAAAGGGGGGTGGGAGAATGAGCCAAATGGGTGAAGGGGAGAGGGAGATACAGGCCCCCAGTTATGGAATGAGTAGGTCATGGGAATAAAGGTAAAGCATAAGGGGGGAAAAAAAGAATTTTTAAGTTTTTTTGTTTTTTCTTTTTGTTTTCTGAGGCAGGGGGTGGGGGTGCAGAGAGAGGGAGAGAGAGAGAATCCCAAGCAGGCTCCACACTGTCACACGGGGCTCGAACCCACAAACTGTGAGATCATGACCCAAGCCAAAATGAAGAGTCAGATGTTTAACTGACTAAGCCACTCAGGTGCCCCCCGAAAAAGAATTTTTAAAGCAACAAGAGAAGAGAAACTCATCATGTACAGTGGAATCCCTGGGAGACCATCAGCAGATTTCTCAGCAGAAACCTAGCAGGGCCAGGAGACAGGGGAAGGATATATTCGAAGTGAAAAACAAACAAACAAGCAAACCCTGCCAACCAAGAGACTTGTGTCACCGAAATCCTAAAAGGAGTCTTGGAAGCTGAACTGATGAATGCTAATTAGTAACACAAAAACATGAAAGTATAAAACTCACTGATGGAGGTAAGTGTACAGTCAAATTCACAATACTTGAAGGCTGCAATGGTGGTATATAAATCACTTACCTCTGTGTAAAAGTTAAAAAACAAAAATGGTAAAAATAACTACAGCTACATTAATTTATTACTTGATATACAATATAAGAAGGAGTAAATTACGACATCAAAAACATAAAATGTAAAGGGGGTAGAGTAAAAAGGTAGAATTCTTGTATGTAATCTAGGTTAAGTTGTTATCCACTTAAAATAGACTGTTATCGTGGCGCCTGGGTGGCTCAGTTAGTTGAGCATCCGACTTGAGCTCAGGTCATGATCTCGCAGTTCGTGAGTTTGAGCCCTGCGTCGGGCTCTGTGCTGACAGCTATAGGCTGTTTATAGACTGCTATAATTATAAGATGTTTTATGTAAGCCTCATGGTAATCGTAAAGCAAAAATCTATAGTATACACACAAAAGAGAAAGAGAAAGAAATAATAACATACCACTATGGAAAGTCATCAGTTCACAAAGGAAGACAGCAAGAGAGGAAGAAAGGAACAAGGGAACCACCAAACAGCCAATGAACAATTACTAAGATGGCATTAGTAAATCCTTACCTATCGATAGTTGCTTTAAACATAAATGGACTAAATTCACCAACCAAAAGACACTGAGTGGCCAGATGGATTAAAAAACAAGGTCCAATGGCATGTTGCCTCCAAGAGACTCTCTTCAGCTTGAAGAACACACATAGGCAGAAAGTAAAGGGACTGAAAAAGATACTCCACGCAAATGTAAACCAAGAGAGAACAGGGATAGCCACACTTATATCAGATGAAGTGCACTTTAAGCCAAAAACTGTAACAAGGAACAAAGGTCATTATATAACTATATAAATGTGTGTGTGTGTGTGTGTGTGTGTGTGTGTGTGTGTGTATATATACACACACACACACACATATGATCAATTATAAATATATATGTACCTAATATTGGAGCACCTAAATATATGATATAAATATTAACAGATCAGAAGGGAGAAATAGTACTGTAATCACATAGGAGACTTCAGTATCCCACTTTCAATAATGGACAGATCATCCTGAAAGAAAATCAAGAAAAACTGGACTTCAACAGCATTTTAGACCAAATGAACAGACACATTCAAGACACTCCATCCAATAGCGATAGAACACACATTCTCAAGCACACATAGAACATTCTCCAGGACAAATATATGTTAGGTCACAAAATAAATTTAAATCATACGTTATGTTTAAGAAAGTTGAAATCATATAAAGTGTCCTTTCCAACCATAATGGTTGCAAGTAGAAATCAGTGATTGGAGAGAGGAAAACTGGAAAATTCACAAATATATGGAAATTAAACAACACATTCCTGAACAACCAGTGGGGTCAATGAAGAGATCAAAAGGGAAATAAAAAAATATCTTGAAACAAATGAAAATGGAAACACAACACACCCAAACTCATGAAACACAGCAAAAGCAGTTCTAAAAAGGAAGTTTATGGCCACCAGGTATCTGAAAAGATGCTCAACATCACTCATCATCAGGGAAATGCAAGTCAAAACCACAATGAGATGTCACTGTTCTCTGTTCACACCTGTTTGGATGGCAAGTACCAAAAGAGGTAAGTATGGAGGAGAATTGGGGAAAAGGGAACCCCTGTATGCTGTCGGTGAGAACGCAAATTAGCAGAGCCATACAGAGAACAGTATGGAGGCTGGTCCCTCAAAAAATTAAGAACAGAGGGGCGCCTGGGTGGCTCAGTCGGTTAAGTGTCTGATTTCGGCTCAGGTCATGATCTCACAGTTCATGAGTTCAAGCCCCACATCGAACTCTGTGCTGACAGCTCAAAGCCTGGAGCCTGCTTCGGATTCTGTGTCTCCCTCTCTGTCTGCCCTTCCCCCGCTCTGTCTCTCTCTCTCTCTCTCTCTCAAAAATAAATATTAAAAAATTAAAAAATAAAAAATAAAAAATAGAACTACTAGTTGATCAGCAATCCCACTTCTGGATTTGTATCTGACACAAACAAATCAGTATCTCGAAGAAATCTCTGCCATGTTCACAGCAGCATTATTCACAATAGCCAAGATACATGTCTGTTGATGGATGAATGGATAAAGAAAATATATATACAGTGGAACATTATTCAGCCATTAAAAAAAGGAAATCCTGCCATTTGTGACAACACGGATGAACTTGGAGGACATCATGCCAAGTGAAACAAACCAGACAAAGAAGAAAAATACCGCACGATTTTGTTCCTATAGGTGGAATCTAAAATTAAAAAAAAAAAAAAAGTCAAACTCATAGTGTGGAATGGTGTTTCTTTCCCACAGCCTTCAAGGTAGGGGAAATGGGCAGATGTTCAGAGGGTACAAACTTCTATTTACAAGATGAGTAAGTTCTGGGGATGTAAAGTAGGCAGAGTGACCAGAGAAAGTAATACCGTGTTATATACGTGAAATTCGCTAGGAGTACAGATCTTAAGTGTTGCCAGCACACAAAATGAAAACAAACAAACAAAAAAAACCCCAGCCCAAATAGGTTAAACTAATTTGAGGTGAGGCAAATGCACTTCTCATTTATAATGTATACTAATGCCATTTTACTTTTTAAAAAGCTGACAGTAGTAATTTTGTAAAAGGATTTCAGGCCATTTAAAAAAGCCTGAAAATTCTAAAAAAACATGAGTAAATATCCAAAGCACCCGACATTTGAAGGAATTTTCCTATTTAAACAGACCCAGCATTCTGATCTTCAGCTCCCTGTGGAGGTAAGTTGGTGAATACTGAGGGCACTGTTTGCAATGCACGGAAGACACCGTTCCGCATCACGCAGGACACAAAATCAGTAGGCTGGCCACAGACTGCAGTCACCCAGCATAATCCCAGGCTGTGCCTGTTGTCCCAACGTATTACTAGGTCTCCCTGCACTTTTGTCCGGTTTGGACAGGAGATTGTAAAGTCTTTCATTCATAATCAACAACTGGAGGTAGTTGTTCGACAGGTGAACGGACAAACAACTCAACAACGAAGAGGAAGGAACATCATGACAAGCGTCTCACATGCACTACGAAAAGTCAAAGAAGCCGGTCTAAAAAGGCCATTTGCCGTATGATTCCATTTATAGGACGTTCTGGGAAAGGCAAGATTGTAAGGTCAGAAAACAGACCAGGATGCAAAGAATATTCTTGAAACAGTAGAATAAAATCATTCGCTAGTCTTAGAGAATTTCCCTGGAGACCCATGGCCTCAATATTTACAATCCCACTGTTCTCTGTTCATACCTGTCTGAATAGCCCGTGGGTTTCAGGATAGTGTCCGTATCTTTGATGGTCTCTTTTTTCCAATAGGAATCTGAACTGTCATCCCAGCTAGAAAAAGAACTGCTCCTTAACTCCATCGGCTCGTCAAAGTACCTGTATGAAAAAGAGGGACATGGTGACTTGGGAGACCTTACTGATGTCCGCTCACATGGGGTGCACGGCGGCTACACTTCCTGGGCCTTGCAGTTGGAGTGGCCATGTGACGAGAGCTGCCGAATGAAACAGAAGCAGGCGTGAGGAGAGTCATTTCCAAGGCCTTTAAAGTGCCTGTGCTCAACTCGCCCAGTCCCTTCTTCCTGTGCCACATGAAAGATAAGGTGGTTTTCCAGGCGCTCCAGCCTCAGGCAGGAGAAGCTTCCATCCATCTGGAAGATCAAGGTGTTACCCAAAGGACAGGTAATCTGGACAATCACCTGTACCCTCAGCTGAACAAGAAATAAACCGTTGTTGTGTTAAGCTTTTTTTTTTTAATTTTTTTTTTTTTCAACGTTTATTTATTTTTGGGACAGAGAGAGACAGAGCATGAACGGGGGAGGGGCAGAGAGAGAGGGAGACACAGAATCGGAAACAGGCTCCAGGCTCTGAGCCATCAGCCCAGAGCCCGACACGGGGCTCGAACCCATGGACCGCGAGATCGTGACCTGGCTGAAGTCGGACGCTTAATCGACTGCGCCACCCAGGCGCCCCGTGTTAAGCTTTTAAGACGGGGTTGGGGGCCGGGGCGGGGGGGTGGATACTTGTCAGTGCAGTATAACCTAGCCCATCCGGATAGCACACGATGCCTTTGAGCGTCTTTACTCACCACAGGTTACGTATTTTGCTTTCTCTGGGTCTAGTTCTGCCTAATCAGGTAGTTGCAACAAAAACCCCACTCGAGGAGCTCCCTGTTGGCAGTCCCTGCCAGGTAAGCCTGGCGACAGCCCTGACCACTTAATGTAAATGGTGCTAATTAGCCTCTTGGCGGAGTCAGATACAAAGCTGTGGATGGCTAATGGCTGGACCAGTGTGCGGATGCTTTTCCAGCCTGGGGCTTGACGTGAACTTGATCTGTAGGCCTGTAGGTGGGTTTACTCTTTCACCAGCCGAGTACCCCTGAGCCGGGCCTTGCTCAGAGAGCAAAGCTCCACGGCAGCTTCCTGTCCTGCACGGTGACAGAAAAATCTCTGACCACGAGCAGCAGGGTTTGCCTGGAACAGGACAGAGACTCAGAGGCGAGGTGGATGTGCCAGAGCCTTAAGAAGTGACCGTGCTTTGTCAGAATTCACAACAGCTTCGGATGGAAAAGAGCCCTGCCAGAGACACGCTCCTTTTATTTATTTATATTTTTAATGTTTATTTATTTATTTTGAAAGAGAGAGAGTGGGGGAGAGAGAGAATCCCAAGCAGGCTCTGTGCTGGCAGCACAGAGGGCCCACATAGGGCTCGATCTAACAAATGGTGAGATCATGACCTGAGCCAAAACCAAGAATCAGATGCTTAACAGATTGAGCCACCCAGGCGCCCCCCACTCCTTAAATGTGGAGTTAAAGAAGTTCAGCAGAGGCAGATTCCAAGGCTTAGGTCTCGAGAAAGGAAGGATGATGGAAGATAATGTAGAGGCTTTCTTTCAAAAATGTCACCTGGCTTTCTGCAGAGTAAGAAAAGACGCGCATGGGATACATGGTGAACACCGAGCTCGGATGTCACAAGAAGTCGCACAAAGACGGAGAGCCTGGGCAGTCAGAGGGGCCTGTAACCAAAGATGAATAGAAGAGGGCAGCAAGAACCTGCAGGAAAAAATAGGCCAAGGGCCCCTATGAGCTAAGAGTTGGGAGGTTGGAAATGCTAAGAACAAACATACTTTTTCTGGGTTAAAAAAAAAAAAAGGCGAAAGGGATAAACCTGCTATTTGAAGGAGATGGTGTGGCTTTACGTGGATAATAGAGAGAAAGCAGAATTTCCAGAAGGGGCTCTGCCTTCTCTGGCGAGGAGGTCCTGAAGAACAAATCTCCTTCCGCTAGCCTTCTCTTCCGTGTAAGGAAGACACAGGTTCAGAGTAGATCCGTGTTTCAGCGAGAAACAGGCCAGGCTCTCTTGGTGGCTGATGGGCAGGTGGGCCCGAGCCCCGGCTCTGCCTGGAGGAGCAGGGACAAGCGGTCCCTGTGGAGGAGAGACCTGGACAAGCAGACTTTTAAGTGGCTCAGAGAAAGGGGGCTTGCCAGATGTGGGAGGCACACTGGCCTGAAGGTGATCTTCAATTATTCAAGAGATTTATTTGTAAAGGTCCAAGCGAGAGAGTTAAGACCAAGTCGATGAGGAATTTAGAAACGACTTAACAAGCATCTACGAGGAGGAGCCGGTGCTCTGCTAGATGGGGACACAGGGCAAGGAGACACATCCAGCCCCTGCTCTCACGGGCCTGGCTGATCTGAGCTCAGAAACCCAGCAAGGTACATAAGTAAAGGCATCATTCCTCACAGAGCTGCCCCAGGACAGAATGGCTGCCTGGAGGAGGAGGAGGAGGAGGAGGAGGAGGAGGAGGAGGAGGAGGAGTGGGGTGGGGAGAGGGGCAGCATGGTCCCCTGGAGGATGCTCACCAAGAGGATGCTGGGGGCATGAGGGTGGGAAGGACCAGGCAGGGGTGGTTGGAACTTCCAGACTCTTCGCAACTCTGAGCTGCTGGGACTTAGGATTTTGCAGATTTAGTGTCACTCTAAGGAAATATTCTTCATTCTTATAAGTCCAAGTGCTTATCTTGGAATATAAGCGTGTCGGATTTTTTCAATGACTGGATTATTCAAAAATCAGGAGGGAGATGGGCGCCTGGGTGACTCAGTCAGTTGGGCGCCCGACTTCAGCTCAGGTCATGATCTCACAGTCTGTGAGTTCGAGCCCCTTGTGCTGACAGCTCAGAGCCTGGAGCCTGCTTCAGATTCTGTGTCTCCCTCTCTCTCTGCTCCTCCCCTGCTCGTGCTCTGTCTCTCTCTGTCTCAAAAATAAATTTTAAAAAAACATTAAAAAAAATTAAAAAACAAAAATCAGGAGAGAGAAAGCCATTCTGCTTGGATCCTACTGGTCAGCAGGAGCACTGGACAGCATTCTAAGTGTGGGGCAGGTGGGCGTGGGCTCTCTGTGCTCTGACAGATGTGGGAGGTGAGCAGCAGCCCTGGGGGTGCAGACAGCTGTCCCATCGGTTGGAAGGATGGGCTAACTGATGCCTGATGGCTGTGGGGCACTTGCCTGACCTTAGAAACACAGCAGTCTTGATTTCCACATTTTTCCTGACTTTTTTTTTTAATGCTTATTTTTGAGAGACAGAGAGAGCGTGCAAGTTGGGGAGGGGCAGAGAAAGGGAGACATAGAATCCGAAGCAGCCTCCAGGCTCTGAGCTGTCATTACAGAGCCTGACACGGGGCTCGAGCTCATAAACTGTGAGATCGTGACCTGAGCTGAAGTCGGGAGGCTTAACCAACTGAGCCACCCAGGCGTCCCTTTACTGACTTTCTAATGTTCTGGTTTCTAGATCCTGGTTCTCAATGCTCTTCACTTGTATTTTTGCTCTCACTCTGTCTTCATCCAACCCTGAGGACATTCCTTGCAATCCTTTGGTACCCCAACAGTGCATATCTGATTTACAGCTGTAGACAACCATCTACCCAGTGAAGGCCACGCTGACTGCTTATATAAGGCTGAGCAAATCACTCTAGTTTCATTATTTTGTACTCCGTATATAATTACACTGTTTATATCCTGAACATAATGGAATTCAATTTGAAAAATCCCAGATATGGTGGATTTTATTTTTCATAGAAACAGCACTATTTCATAATTTATAATGTTCAAGTTCTAAAGGGCTAATGAATAATTCGGAAGCAGTGCAGGCTGCTCATGGAGCTAATAGGCTGGCTCTCCTGGAGGCTGTGTTTACGATCCGTCAGTCGCCAGAGTACTAATAGCTCCCTTGTTCTCTACCAGCAGTGGTCACAACCAAGGAGGCTAGAAAAGGCACTCATGGGGCACCTGGGTGGCTCAGTTAGTGTCCAATTTCAGCTCAGGTCACGATCTCCCAGTCTGTGAGTTTGAGCCCCGCATCGGGCTCTGTGCTGACGGCTCAGAGCCTGGAGCCTGCTTCGGATTCTGTGCCTCCCTCTCTCTGCCCTCCCTTCCTTGCTCACGCTCTGTCTCTCACTCTCTTCTCTCTCAAAAATAAATAAACATTAAAAAAATTAATGAAAAAAATAAAGAGCAAATCAGAAATGATCTCACATGCATGCAGCTTTTAAATCAAGTTAGAAATTTAATTTTATCCTGTAGAAAATATATGTAAATTTAAAAAAAATTTTTTTTAACATTTATTTACTTTTGAGACAGAGCATGAATGGGGGAGGGGCAGAGAGAGGGAGACACAGAATCCGAAACAGGCTCCAGGCTCTGAGCTGTCAGCACAGAGCCCGACGCGGGGCTCGAACTCACGGACCGCGAGATCATGACCTGAGCCGAAGTCGGAAGCTTCACCGACTGAGCCACCCAGGCGCCCCTATGTAGATATTTTTATGTGTTTTGTTTTTTTTTTAGTTTATTAATTTATGTTGAGAGAGAAAGAGAGAAAGCACAAGTGGAGGAGGGTCAGAGAGAGGAGAGAGCGAGAATCCCAAGCAGGCTCTGTGCCGACAGCGCGGAGCCCGATGCGGGGCTTGAACCCGCAAACCGCGAGATCCCAACCTGAGCCAAAGTCGAACATTCACCCGACTGAGCCACCCGGGCGCCCCTAAATACTTTTGAAAGGCATGATTGGGGGGTTGCCTCTGTGTAAACCACACCTGGTGTGTTATACAAGTGACTCACAACAGGTGCAAAACCATCCCTGTAACTGACAGGGAACACCACTAACCTAGTAACTTTTTTTGGTAAAATATCCGGACTTGACAGAATGGGAAGCAGTGTGAGGAGAATTTTTTAGGCAGAGTACTAAGCTATGAACTTTGGGAGGATGTGTGTCACAATCAGCTTCCAGTTAATAGTTAACATGTATGTGTATCTCGTATGTATATGAAACATATATCCCATGTAGATACGAAACCGCTTCAGGCCTGCGTAAGTAACCGCCAGACGACAGTAACGGCCTTCCAGACGTGAGCCACGGAGCCTCCTTCAACGCACCGCCCATGACTGATGGACACACACTCGATTTTCCCGAGCTCCAAACTTGGAAGGTGGCCCTCGGCGTAGTTAAGAATCTAACCACAGTAATTACACATTTAGATTGAGTCACGTCTCTTGAACTGAACTCCTATGTCATAAACGCAGCTAAACATCACACAAATAGTCAAGCGCTATTCTGAGTGTTCCATTTGCATCAACTCATCTACCATCGCACAACACAGTGAGGCAGACCCCAGCATCTCTAACTTACAGATGCGGAAGCTGCAGCACAGAGAGGTTGAGCGACTTGGCCAAGGTCACACAGTCACTAAGTGGCCCAGCCAGGATTCAAATCCAGACCGTCTGACCCGGGGTCTACACTCTCACCCCTGTGTTCTCAGCTGGTGCTCACCTCCAGTTCACAGCCCAGGTTTACACGGTGCCTTTTTAGCAGGACTCTCCTGTACGGGTCAGGTTCTTGGAAGAACCTCACACGGTAAGTCAGTTCAAGTCTCAACTTGTTCTCCCTGCCCTTCAGGCCCCTGGACCTGAACCGTGGTACTTGCCACGGTTGCCTTCACACCGAAGTTAGGCAACTGGTCCCAATCTGACGGTGGAGGCTGAAGGACCGGCACCTAGCTGACCCTGAGAGCCTTCAGAGTGTACTAGTGTTTTCCACGAATCGATAACACACACACAAATAGTGTTTGCTATTTGTTCTGAAACAAAAGGATACGGACCTTTGGGCTCTTGCCTCGTTCTCCAATTTCACACTTAGATAAACACAATTCCTACTTCTTATTTTTTTTAAGTTTATTTATTTTTGAGAGAGAGAGAGAAAGAGAGAGCACACGCAAGCAGGGGAGGGGCAAATGGGAGACGGAGACAGACAATCCCGGGCGGGCTCTGTGCTAACCGACACAGGGCTTGCATTCAGGTTGTGACCTGAGCCAAAGTCAAGAATCAGATGCTCAACCAACTAAGCCACCCAGGCGCCCTGCAAGTTCCTACTCTATTTTCAACTCTTGGTCACTGATTTTATTATAAACATCTCGCAGGCATTGTCCACTTATGAATCTTTCCCCAGTAATTTTCCAAAGGACACCCTTGACTCCAGCCAAAGCTTGTAAAAGCAATGAAGTAAACTGATTTGTATTTGCTCTTCATGCAAATAAGCGAGTAGGTCCACATGAATGACCACTTTCTAAAACAACGCTTTAAGGCTGATTTGGGGCAGGTTACCTTGAGCTGGAAGTAAAATATGGGTCACCACTGTCATCGCTGTACTTCTTTCTTGATTTTGCTATGATCGGCGTCTCCTGCTCAATGGTCTGCATATCTGAAGTCACGGAATGTGAAATACCACTGGAGAAAACAGAGAATAAAATGGAGAGGAATTATATCAGTTCAGGAAGACACTTGTGCTCACCAAAGAATAAACGTTTTATACTTTCAACAAAAACGTTAGTGGGGTAGGGGCGCCTGGGTGGCGCAGTCGGTTAAGCGTCCGACTTCAGTCAGGTCACGATCTCGCGGTCCGTGAGTTCGAGCCCCGCGTCGGGCTCTGGGCTGATGGCTCAGAGCCTGGAGCCTGTTTCCGATTCTGTGTCTCCCTCTCTCTCTGCCCTTCCCCTGTTCATGCTCTGTCTCTCTCTGTCCCAAAAATAAAAAATTAAAAAATGTTGAAAAAAAAAAAATTAAAAAAAAAAAAAAACGTTAGTGGGGTTAAAAACATGAGCAATAAAACAGCATATATAGTTTTTGGCATAAGCATCAAAAAATACTGGGCCTTTGTGAGGACTGGAACTAATTACACAAGATGCAGTCACACATATTAGCTCTGTCTGCAGCATCCGCTTAACAATGAGTCAGGCCTATTTCCTTTTTGCTTTGACTCAATTTGGAACTTTTCATGCTAGGTTGAATACTAGAGAGGAGTAAAACAATTGAAGAAAGGAAGGAATCATGAGAAAATACTTTCCCAGTTGACGCCAATAAGGAAAATCCATGCGCCATTAGCAACGTTTAAATTCTGGAAGCCACGTACCTCCTGCAGTTTCCGAACCCCATGCCGAGTCTCTCTGACTCTATCTTTTTTTTGCCACTCATGTTCATCTTCTCGTCCTTCTTCATTTGAATCTCAAGATCCTTATAGGCTAATCGCAGTGATGAAACGCTGCCAGAAAACCAAAGGCTCCTTAATTTAGCTTTAATTCTGTGTTCTCAAGTTAAAACACTAAGTGAAATTAAACACGTCGCTGATAATCTGAGCTTCGTGCTTCTTTCCATAATTAACAACTATGAAGGCGAATTGGCTTTTTGTTTCCCTAAAGGTCTTTTTTGAGTAGATGTTCAAGAAAATTTGAATGAGTTTACACCTGCTTTTTGGTTGCTGCTGACCCTACCTTACTGTTCTAGTTCATATCACCTATCATCATGTATTAATCATCACATCATCATATACTACCTGCCGCGTAATAACGTAATATATGCTAAGATTACGTCTACATAGCACAGTAAAAAGCAGAATTTCTTACTTGAGCTAATATTTATACTTTTTGCATTACATAGCAAAAGTATGAGGTTAGTTGCATTGGTTTGCACATACATTTGACTTTACAAGTAGTTAAATTAAGGGGCACCTGGGTGGCTCAGTCGGTTTAAGTGTCTGATTTCAGCTCAGGTCATGATCTCACGGTCCGTGGGTTTGAGCCCCGCGTCGGGGCTCTGTGCTGACAGCTCGGAGGCTGGAGCCTGCTTCGGATTCTGTCTCCCTCTTTCTCTGCCCCTCCCCTGCTTGAGCTCTCTTTCTCTCTCTCTCTCTCAAATATAAATAAGCATTTTAAAAAACCAAATATATAAATTAAGACGGAGTTACTTAATTGCAAAAGATTCTTCAGAGGACCGCTATAGAATCAGGCTTCCAAGAGCAGTCATTTCTTAGCCAACCTTCCTTCTGTGCTACTCGTCAGACACTAATCATCTGTTTATCAAATACCTGTTACAAATGATGTACCACAGGGGTAAAAAGAGGTATCCAACACTGTCCCTTGCTCTCAGATTCCTAAAAACGTTACAAATACTTAATTTTTCATAAAGAAAACTACGCAATAACAAGAGTATTTTATATTAGTAAGACAGCAACAAAACTTGGGGGCCCTGAAAGGTGATATACCCATGTTATCAGGAATTCTAAGCTATTATCTGTTTCATAAAATTGTGCAAAATCTCATGAATTTCTCATAAGAAAGGCACCGTGTAAATTCCATAATAATATAAATACATTTTCCTGTAGTAACAGGGAATGACAACTAAATTTCTTACTAGAAAAAAAAAAGAGTAAACAGAAAACAGAAAAAAAAATAACACTGCTGCTGTTTCCTTCCTTAGTCAGTCAGGATTTGTTTTGTTTTAATCTGGTAGTTTTGTTTTCTTTACCATTATTCCTACAGAGCAGGGTCTGACCACGTCCCCAGTTTTATCACTCAGAAAATAAATGATACTCTTGCGTCAACTTTTTGGAGGAAGACCACAGATCTGCCGAAAACCACGAACGGATAAAACTGGAGCGGCAGATTCTTCTGGAGAAGATGAACGGCCGGGAAGAAAACGATCCACTGGGAAGATGTGAGACGGGAGAACTTTCCTCCTCAGCATCTGGCTGGGACCGAGGCTACCGCCACCAACAGCACCTGCTCTCCGACCTGGGCTTCCCGTTAACGCGGGGATGGCAACGCCCACAGGACCAAGGAGTCAGGGCTCCGTGTTTCCCAGGCCCTGCTCAGGGGAGGCTCCCAAGCCGCTCAGGCCAAGCAAGGGAGGGGGCTCCGGGGCGGCTCTCCTCTCCCTCATCTTCCCACCCACTGTGCGCAGGCTCCTCTGAGGGTGGGCCCAGGAACCGCCAGCAGGTGAGGACCAGGACAGACAGCTAGGGTTTCACAGGCTGAAGACAGAGAAAAATGCCGTTCCTTGACAGTTTACTCAACTGAAAATAACTCTATTTACAGCCGTTAAAAAATTAACTTGCAGAAAAATAACGCTGTTGCGTCTTTCGGATAAGACACGTGTGCTTTCCCGGAGCTGGCGCAGCCCTGGCTTGGCGGGATGGGGCTGTGACGGGTCTGAGAGGGAGGACAGTGTCTTGGGCACAGTGGCGCGGCTGTCCTGAACACGGCCAGGAAAGCTGTCAAAGCAGGTTCCCAAATCAAATTCATAAACACCCATGGCCCGCATCTTTGCGTATACGCTTTACTGAACCGTCCTAGTGAAAGATTCGAGTTAAGGCTGGTGTTGCCTCTAACAATACGCTAATCTCCATCCACCCCCCCTGCAGGGAGGGAGCAGGTGCTTCGTGTTCCGTGTCTTCTGTTCTGATCAGGCTCTAGATTGTACACGCTCCAGGAAAACCACGCATGAACAATCTGCACAGCCCACTCCCAAACACCAAGAGAAGCAGTCTAAACCTCAGGTTGGACCTTCCCCCCATTTTCAGGGTCAGGATCCCAGCTTAGAGAAATTACAGTGAAGTCTGTGACCACAGCTCAAAGCAAATTTTACATAAAGCATTTCAAACCACATTTAGTCTAACTACAGTTTAGTGCTGCCCCCTATGTTCTAGGAGTTAAATGACAATGAGAAACAACAACTTCCAATTCTCTGGGCTAGAACATCCCTTAGCAAGCTGCTAGCATGAATAACAAGAAATCACAGCGGGTTGAGCACTTACTCTGTACCAGGCACTGTTCGATGCACTTTAATAAACGTTAACTAAGTTAACCCTCAAAGCATTAAGCCTCATAAAATAAGCATTATTATTTTCTTCATTATGCCATCCGTAGTAACTCAAGCCATAATAATAATAATTAATTAATTAAATAAAATAATAAATAAAATAAGCACACATAAGAACTAGGAACCCAAGCTGCCTTTCCTTTAGGTGTTGTGCTCACTCTGCTTTCTTCTCTCCTTATGATTGTTTTTATACCCAGCACATGCACTTTCCAGGCGGCCATACTGCTCCTCTGTTTCCAACACAAACAAAAACCTCTCAAGAGCCTGAAATGTCTACTTACAATTCTCTTGACTGGCTTCCTGGTTTCCAGTTTCTGCCCCAGTCTGTCTGTCCTAATCTCATCACCAAACTCACTTTCCAAAATACACCCCCTTCATCAAAATGATTGGCCTGACTTCAAGGTACCCCACATTATCATTCCAATTTCACCAATCCAGGCAACTCCCCCTTCCCAGCACCGAAAAAAATTAAATGGCATTTTGAAAGCAAATCTCAAGAGTTGTTTGATTAATAGCCTTATTCACTAAACACACGCTACTATAACTAAATCAAACTTACATTGATTCTTCCTTAGGTGCCGCGCTGGCCAGAAGGTCTTCCTGTTCCTTCATTTTATCTACAGCTTGGGCTTGTTTTTCAATTTCATTAAAGCATGTATTTGCCAGTTTCTGGGCTCCCAAACTTCCTTTTTTGGCCCCAAGCTAGAAGATATAGAAGATTAGATTTGACCCACGCTGTTTGAAAGCTTCAGCTAATGGCTAACACTTCCTCAGGTCTATTACCCTCCAGGCAGTGCAACCCACACTTCATATTTGTTCTCTCGCTTAGTCCTCACAACCCTGTGAAGTTGGCACTACTGTTATCCCCAGGTTAGATAAGGAACTCAAGTCTGGTGCAGGTTAACTGACTTGAACAAGATCACACAGCCAGTAAGATGACAGACATCAGGAATCACACCCTGGTGACAGCATCCCTTATTAGAAACGCAAACACGACAGGAACTCCCACAGGGCCTCTCCTGATTTTTTAGAATTCTGTCATTAGCAAAAGAAATGCTGTCGAACACTCATTCTAGAAAATCTTCACTACGTGTAACATTCACCTCATGGAACAAAACCTATGTTTTTATCAAAGCCCCATTTATGGGGCACAAGGGTCTGACTCTTGACTTCGGCTCAGGTCATGATCTCACAGTCCTGAGATCGAGCCCCTCGTTGGACTCTGCACTGGGCATGGAGCCTGCTTGGGATTCTCTCTCTTCCTCTCCCTCTGCCCCTCCCCAGCTCGTGTGCATGCACTCTCTCTCTCTTTTTCCAAAAAAAAGTCACATTTATTATTACAATATGGCTCAAAATAAATTTTAAAAAAGTGACAGGGGCACCTGGGTGGCTCAGTCGGTTACAGTTCAGGTCGTGATCTCATGGTTCGTGGGTTCCAGCCCCGTGTTGGGCTCTGTGATGACAGCTCAGAGCCTGGAGCGTGCTTTGAGCTCTGTGTCTCCCTCTCTCTCTGCCCCTCCCCCACTGATACTCTGTCTCTCTTTCTCAAAAATAAATAAACATTTAAAAAAATTTTTTAACGACAAAGGTGGCTTTCTTGAAAACATAGGCTATTTTAAAGCCAAACTACCAGATATTTATATGCAATACTTACTCCTCTTTTAGCTTGATTTGGTTTCTTTTTTATGATAGAGGACACCTCTGTCAAAAAATAAAAAGTAGAAAGTCAGACCAATAGAAATACTCAATTTTTCTAATTCTAGCGTATTTTTTTTAAATTCTAACATATTGTACATATTATGTAAGAGACTGTAACATTTTCCACCTTAGTTGGTCACCCAGAACATTCAAGCACACGAGTGTATTGCAGATTAAGAGAGCTTTGTTAAAATGGAGTTTCTCGGCACTTCTAAGTAGGATCCAAGCTCACAGAAAACATTTTGTGCACACCACACTAGAGAGAAATGAAGAGCCTGGCCTTGCCCACCCCACCCCACCCCACCCCACTCATTGCTTTCTTCAGAGCATTTCTTAAATACATTAGAACCAACTCTCCTCTTAAGCTCTGCTCTTCAAAAACTTCTAGAATTATTTTAAGATATAAAGTTAGCCAGGCATTATGCACACAACGGAAGCAGTGGTATGGTTTTTCACCCTGACTTGTATACAGATTTATCACATCAATCAATGAGAGTTACAAAGCATTCCATTATTTGAGTAGTAAGGCTTTCTAAATTGCACAAAAACAGATGAGGCTTTAAGATAAAGTTTCTTAAAAATCGTTTTCTGGGTAAACTTTAATCATAGATTACACATTCTGTTTCTACAATTATGTTTAAGAGACCCAGTAAGAATAAAATTTTAACTTTTTTCTTACAAGATGAGAATGTGCTTTAATAATAGAAAAGACAGCATAGGGGCACCTGGGTGGCTCAGTCGGTTGAGCAACCAACTTTGGCTCAGGTCATGATCTCGCGGTCTGTGAGTTCAAGCCCTGCGTCGGGCTCTGTGCTGACAGCTCAGAGCCTGGAGCCTGCTTCGGATTCTGTGTCTCCCTCTCTCTCTGCCCCTCCCCCACTCATGCTCTGTCTCTGTCTCAGAAATAAACATTAAAAAAAATTTTTTTAAAAATAAGAAAGGACAGCAAATAACCACACACAACTAAAGATTCAAATTTAGCCCTAACGAGAGAATAACATCATTACGTGCCAAGTAGGAAAAAGATATCTATGGAAGTGTTTCTTTCCATCACTTTCTTTTGGATCCATGTTAAAGCACTCACGTAATCTGCTCCCAACCTCCTACGAGGCTATTAACTCGGGGTGAAAATATCTGGAACATTTCTAATAGTTCAGCTATTTTTTCACCAAAGTACTTGCTTTCCAATTAATGCCATATGCGCTCATTTCAGAGTATAATTCCCTGATGATGAAAAATTAAAGATCCTGGTAAAATCAGAAAGAGAAGAACACTCTAGGAGACGTCGCTCTGCCCTCTGCTCATGCTGGGAACATAACCCAGTTCAACACAGATGAGCAAATCAACAGTTTCCGCAGCTCAGCCAGGGACCCCGCACTGGTTGCCGCCACTCACGGGCCTCAGGCTGGTCCTAAAGGGGAACGGCATTTTTGCTCAATAAAAATCTTATTAATAGATTAGTAATCATGATGCCAGATTACACATTCTAGGCAGAATGGAAAGCCAGGATTCATCTTTATCTCTTAATGAATCTCACTGTCTGAATCAGAATATGGAGTCATAGGCGTATTACCTAAAGCAGCCTTTGTTGGTGCGTTAAGACCTTCCACACTTGGTCCTTGTTCTGGTCCACCTGAAAGTTAAACATATTGATATCAATGCAGAAAATATACTCATTAAATGTGCTTTTGAATATAGGACACATTCAACTTGCTCGGTACCACGTGTTACCCAAGTTTGTCGATTATTGGTTTTCTTTTTAGCTCCCTATTCTATTTTACCATTACAAGAATTTTTTTTTTAATTTTTTACATTTATTTATTTATGTTTGAGAGACAGAGAGAGACAGAGCACAAGCGGGGGATGGGCAGAGAGAGAAGGAGACACAGAATCCGAAGCAGGCTCCAGGCTCCGAGCTGTCAGCACAGAGCCCGACGCGGGGCTCGAACTCACGAACCACGAGATCATGACCTGAGCCAAAGTCGTGATGCTCAACCGACTGAGCCACCCAGGCGCCCCTATAAATTTTTTTTTAATGTTTATTTATGTATAGAGAGTAAGAGCATGCACCTGAGAGAGTCAGGGAGGGGCAGAGAGAGGGGGGTGGAGAGAGAAAGAATCCCAAGCAGGCTCCACGCTGTCAGCACAGAGCCTGACGCAGGGCTTGAACTCACAAACCTTGAGATCATGACCTGAGAAGAAGTCAAGAGTCGGATGCTCAACCGACTGAGCCACCCAGGCGCCCCCAAGGGGAGGTGGAATTCTAAACGATAAGACCTTTTGGAGAAACTCTGCGGCTAAGAATGCAGGGTTTAAAATATTTACAAGAACAGAATCTTGTTCTGCATGTAGTTACCTCAGTTTCCTGTTAGCAAATCAAATGGGAGACACCTGGACTCCAGAGGTCACAGGGACACCTCCAGGGCCCCGTATGCTTCAACCTCCAAAGGCCTCTTATGCTAACTAGTTGTAACAGTAACAATATTCAAATCGCCATCGGTACTTTCAGAAGGTACAACGCTCGCCTTGTCTCTGTGTTAGTCAGGAGAGTGTCGGGATTATTTTTTCTCCTCTGTCCTTTTGGACAATGACAAACCCGTCGATGGCTCAGGTAGATTCCTTCTCTTAAAAAACAATCCCCCTCTGGAGGGGCTCACAGCCCAGGGAAGGGACCCACACGGACGTGGTAATTCCCAGAACCAGGCCGAACTGCGCTAAGAGGGAGACCACACATAAATGTGGTCGTGACTGGGAGTGTCCGTGGGGTGGACACAGCCTCTCTGAGGACAGGCGTTCGCGCAGAGACTCCAGGAAGGAGGCGGCAACATGACAACCGAGGACAGATTCCCACTGCAAGCGACAGGAACGAAGGGCCAGTGCGGCTACAGGGCAGTGTGGGTCTAAGGAGCTGAATTGCTACGCGTCACTTAGAAAGGTGTCTGTCTTCTGGGAATGCAAGCTGGTGCAGCCACTCTGGAAGACGGTATGGAGGTTCCTCAAAAAACTAAAAACAGAACTACCCTACGACCCAGCAATCGCACTACTAGGCATTTATCCACGGGATACAGGGGTGCTGTTTCGAAGGGACACATGCACCCCCATGTTTATAGCAGCACTATCAACAACAGCCAAAGGATGGAAAGAGCCCAAATGGCCATCGATGGATGAATGGAGAAAGAAGATGTGGTATGTATACACAACGGAGTATTACTCGGCAATCAAAAAGAATGAAATCTTTCCATCTGCAACTATGTGGATGGAACTGGAGGTATTATGCTAAGTGAAATGAGTCAATCAGAGAAAGACAAATATCATGACTTCACTCCTATGAGGACTTTAAGAGACAAAACAGACGAACATAAGGGAAGGGAAACAAAAGTAATATAAAAACAGGGAGGGGGACAACACAGAAGAGACTCATAAATATGGAGAACAAACTGAGGGTTACGGGAGGGGTCGGGGGAGGGGGGAGGGGCTCCATGGGGAAGAAGCACTAAGGAAGCTACTCCTGAAATCACTGTTGCACTAGACGCTAATTTGGATGTAAATTTAAAAAAATTAAAAAAAATTAAATTAAAAAAAAAGAAAGGGGTCTGTCTTCTTACCAGACACTTAGGGTCACAGGCACAAAGAATGAAATGTGCCAAAACGTCACAGACTGCAAATCATACAAAACCCAGCCATGCCAGCGTCCTTCGCATACGAAGGGAACAAGCTTTTTGTCTACATATGAATTGCAAAACGCTTATCACCTGTCTTTAAAGCATCTCTTCGGAACAGAAATGTTGCATGTGTGATAGATTCGTTAATCTCTTCCCTTCACGAGGCTTGAACGTGCACAGAAGGCTTCCCCGGCTCCGAGAGGACAGAAAACCTCCACCCGTTTCCTTGCAGCACCTTTATACTTCCATGATTTATATTTAAATCCTTGACCCGCCTGCACTGTGTTTGGTATAAAGAGTAAAGAACGAATTCTACTTTACTGTAATATTTTATCCAAAATGCTAGACGCTTGTCCCAACTCATCCACTGTTCCCCAGAATGCAAAGCGTTCCCGTCCTGGTTCCCTGACAGGTCTACTCCTAAGACCAGTAAAATGAAAAACCGGCATCCTAAAATCTGCAGTTTGCTGCAATCTCAGACACTCCCACCCTTACACCTGCACTTCAGTGCAAACGAAGCGACTTTTCCTCACAGCAAGCTCCCTACCCCGCTCACAGAGACCTGAGTGGCCACTCTCCCAGGACTCTCTTCTCGATAAGTATCAGTCACTCTCTCCGACCCTCCAGCAAAACCCTCGCCAGGAAGTTTCTCGAGTAAGCATCTCAGTCATAAAGCTGGTGGAGTGTTTGGTCTTTGCTACTTCACGAGGTTCTCTCAAGTTCCCCAAAGCAGCTCAGCCCTTCTGGCCACGCTCCAGGGTGCCCACGTAGCTGTCAAATGTCACCTCGTTGTTAATTTGCTCAAGCCTTCCGGCTAACAAAAGATGCTCAGTCTTAAACCAGAAAAGTTGACATCTTGATCCTTGTTATTCCTATCACATAAGTGATGTTTTTAAATGCGAGCAACGGACATAAGTACGGGTACAATAAATACAATCCTATAATAAAGTCACCAGAGGTAAATCATTAGATACCAACTATTCATAGAATTGGTCTTAAAATGGAAATCTTGTTTTCTGACCGTAGAAGTAACAGAGACACATAAAAAAGTTCAGTCACATCAAAACTATATCAAGTTGAAAGTAAAAGTAATTCATTCGGTAATTTTATTCTCTGGTTAACAATTTGGTATGTACCTTCCAGAATGTTTTCTGTGTGTATATGTTTTTGCTTCAGTGTTTTACAAAAATGAGATCATATTTCCTGTTTGGTAATATCTTCTCCCCCCACTATATAATGTACCATGGGCATCTTTCCTTCATGAAATACAAGGATCTTATTTTCTCTTTCCTTTTTTTTTAAAAAAAGATTTTATTTTTAGCGGCACCTGGGTGGTTCAGTCAGTAGAGCGACCGACTTTGGCTTGGGTCATGATCTCACGGCTCACGGGTTCGAGCCCCGCGTCAGGCTCCGTGCCAACAGCTCGGAGCCTGGAGCCCGCTTCGGATTCTGTGTCTCCCCCTCTCTCTGCCCCTAACCTGCGCACATTCTGTGTCTCTCTCAAAAATGAACATTTAAAAAAATTTTTTTTAAAAGATAAAAAATGATTTTATTTTTAACTAACGTCTACACCAACGTGGGGCTCAAACTCACAACCCTGAGATCAAAAGTCACGTGCTCCACCTACTAAGCCAGCCGGGTGCCCCACAGGACCTTATTTTCTAATAGTTTCATAGCCATTGAACCAAAGGATAACATCACACGACAATTCTGAAGACTACCTTCATTATTAGCTGGAGTGGTCTCCACATTCCTTGGTGACGAAGAAGATGCTTCTGGCTGTGCTGATGTCCAGCCTGTGCCACTCACCTGAAGGTGAGAAAACTCACCAGTCAGCAAAGCAAGAAAAGAAAAAAAAAAAAAAAAATCAAAGCTAATAATGGAATGGTCACCTTCCAGGTACCTGGGTTAGCGGCAAGGAAAGATAATATTAAGACATGTCTATTCTTTTTTCTTTTTTTTAATTGAAGTATAATTAACGTACAGTATCCCATTAGTTTCAGGTATACAATAAAAAGATTCAACAACTCCATATATTACTCAGGGTTCATCAAGATAAGTGTGCTCTTTGTCCCTCTTTACCTATTTCAACCCTTCTTCCACCCCCCCACCCGTGCTTCCTTCTGGCAACCACCAGTCTGTTCTCTGTATTTAAGAGTCTGTTGTTTTATGTGTCTCTTTGGTTGGCTTCTTAAATTCCACATGTGAGTGAAATTACATCGGATTTGCCTTTCTCTGTCTGATTTATGTCACTTAGCATTATAGCCTTTAGGTCCATCCATGTTGTTGCAAATGGCAAGAGCTCATTCTTTTTCGTGGCTGAGTAATATTCCTGTGTGTGTGTGTGTGTGTGTGTGTGTGTGTGTGTGTGTGTGCGCGTGTGTGTGTGATCTTCTTTATCTATTCATCTATGGTGGACATTTGGGCTGCTTCCAGAGTTTGGCTACTGTAAATAATACTGCAATAAACAGGGATATAGATCTTTTTGAATTAGTGTTTTCATTTTCTTGGGTAAATAGCCAGCAGTGGCATTAGTGGATCATATGGTAATTCTATTTTAAATTTTTTCAGGAACTTCCATTCTGTTTTCCACAGTGGCTGCACCAATTTGCGTTCCTACCCATGGTACGTGAGGGTTCTTTTCTCCTCACATCCTGTCCAACACTTATTTCTTGTGATTTTGATTTTAGCCATTCTGACAGGTGTAAGGTGATCGCTCACCATGGTTTTGATTTGTGTTTCCTTGATGATGAGTCATGTGGAGCATCTTTTCCTGTGTGTTTGCCATCTGGATGTCTTTGGGAAAATGCTTATTCAGGCCCTCTGCCCATTTAAAAAAAAATTTTAATGTTTATTTTTGACAGAGAGAGAGAGAGAGAGAGAGAGAGACAGAGCACGAGCAGGGAAGGGGCAGAGAGGGAGGGAGACACAGAATCCGAAGCAGGCTCCAGGCTCCAAGCTGTCAGCACAGAGCCCGACTTGGGGGCTCGAACTCACGAACTGCGAGATCATGACCTGAGCCGAAGTCGGACGTTCAACCGACTGAGCCACCCAGGCGCCCCTGAAAGCAGCATCTTAATGGTCCCTTCTCGTTATTCGTGGTAGTTACGTTTTTTTTTTAAATATTTATTTGTTTTTGAGACAGAGAGAGACAGAGCATGAGTGGGGGAGGGACAGAGAGAGGGAGACACAGAATCTGAAGCAGGTTCCAAGCTCTGAGCTGTCAGCCCAGAGCTCAATGCAGAGCTCAAACTCACAGACCGCAAGATCATGACCTGAGCCGAAGCTGGACAGTCAACCGACTGAGCCACCCAGGCGCCCCTTGTCTGCCCATTTTTTAATCAGATTATTTATTGTTTTCAGTGTTGAGTTGTACAAGTTCTTTACGTATTTTGGACATTAACCCGTTATCAGACATATCATTTGCAAATACGTTCTCGCATCCGGTAGGTTGCCTTGTCCTTTTCTTGATGGTTTCCTTCGCAACGCAAAAGCTTTTTATTTTGGTGTCGTCCCAAGAGTTTGACTTTGCTTCTGTTCCCCTTGCCTGAGGAGGCATAGCTAGAAAAAGGTTTCCGTGGCTGATGTCACAGAAATTACTGCCTATGTTTTCTTTTAGGAATTTAATGGTTTCAGGTCTTGCATTTAGGTCTTTAATCTATTTTGAGTTGTTTCTTTCTGTGTAGGGTGTAAGAAGGTGGTCCAGTTTCACTCTTTTGCATGTCGCTGTCCAGTCTTCCCATCACCGTTTGTTGAAGAGACTTTTTCCTCATTGTAGAGTCTTACCTCTTTTGTTGTAGATTAACTGACCACGTAAGTGTGGGGTTATTTCTGGCCTCTCTATTCTTTCCATCGAACTGTGTGTCTATTTTTGCACCGATATCATACTGTTTTGATTACTACAGCTTTCTGGTATATCTTGAAATCTGAGATTGTGATGCCTCCAGCTCTGGTTTTCTTTGTCAAGATTACTTGGGCTATTCAAGGTCTTTTGTGGTTCCACACAGATTTTAGGATTTTTTTGTTTCAGTTCCTTGAAAAATGGTGTCGAAAACACGTATATTCTTAAGTCTCTGTTTTAAGGCTCCAATTCCTTATTTTTCCTCCACCAGATTTTTATTTTGTGATAACTTCAGACTTGCAAAAATGCTGCAAAGATAGTAGGGTTTCCATATACGCTTCACCCACCTTCCTCTGATGGTAAAGTACCCACGGCACGTCTGCCAAAACTAAGAATTATCACGGAGGGATCAATGATTTAGCTATCGTTATTAGCTAAACTCCAGACTTTATTCAGATTTCACCACTTTCCCACCCCCGTCTCTTTTCTCTTCCAGGCTCCCATGCTGCATCGGTCGTGTCTCCTGAGTCTCCTCCGGTTTGTCACAGCTGCTCAGTCTTTCCTGGTTTTCCACGACCTTCGAGCTTCTGAAGGGTAGCGATCGGCTAGTTTGTAGAATATCCCTCAGTTCGGGTGTGTCCGATGTTTTCTCGTGCTTAGCCTCAGTTTGGGGGAAGAATGGCACAGGGCTGAGGTACCCTTCTCACTGCCACACGTCAGCTTCCCTGAACGTGGGCGATGCGGACCCTGATCCCTTGGTTAAGGTGGTGACTGCCAGGCTTTTCTCTGATAAAGTCACTGTTTTCCCCTTCCCATTCCCCAGTTTTGGGAACAAGTCACCAAGTCTGGCCTGCACTCAAGGGGAGAGGGGGTGAAGCTGCATCTGTGGAGGGGCAGACTATCTACAGATATGACTGAATTTTTCTCTAAGAAAAATCATCCCTTCTCTCCACTTATTTATCCAATCATCTCATCATTATTAGTGGGGACTCGTGGATATTCGTTTCATTCTTTGGATTGTAATCTGAACTGTCGTTATTTATTTTGTTGCTTGAATGATTCCAGTTTTGACCACTGGGACCTCTTTCCGGTTGGTTCCCGAGTCCTTTAGACATGCCCTCCCCTATCTGCCACCCGCTCCGCCCAGCACCTGCTTACTTTCCGACACTCCAGGGCACTCCAGGCTCCCCAGTGGCCCGGGCCCTAGAATCGGCCATTTCTCTGAAGGTAGCCCCGGGTCCTCCTGGCAATTAGAAACCAAGATGTGGGTGCTGGGTGTGCTTGTGTACCGGAGCGTCCCTGTCGCTGGGCCTCTTGGTGGACAGAGGCGGGTAATACATGTGTCTGTCTCTGCTGACCCATGTGTATCCACTACTGTCATCGTGCTCCACTGTGTGTGTGCGTGCGTGAGTGTGCGTACAGAGACATGCTGAAATAAACGTGAGTTCACGTTAATGCTAATTCCACACGAATTCCCACACTAGGCACCAAACTGTCGTCTCCTCCTTCCAGCCTGTCACTTCTATTCCTAACACTTCTCGGCTACTAGTCCTGGACGTTCTAGATCTCGTTCTATATTAAACAAGAGGCACAGATCATGACAGACCACCTTATCTTTTCTTTTGTTTTCTGTTCTCTTCTTCTTTTTTTTTTTTTAATTTTTTTTTTTTTTAACATTTATTTATTTTTGAGACAGAGAGAGACAGAGCATGAACAGGGGAGGGGCAGAGAGAGAGGGAGACACAGAATCTGAAACAGGCTCCAGGCTCTGAGCTGTCAGCACAGAGCCCGACGCGGGGCTCGAACTCACAGACCGTGAGATCATGACCTGAGCCGAAGTCGGACGCTTAACCGACCGAGCCACCCAGGCGCCCCTGTTCTCTTCTTTTTTGAGAATTGTTTCTGGTAACTGTTAACTATGTCAATGAATGTGTATGTGCACATCATAATAACAACAACAAAAAAATCAAGGCTTAGCAATTTATACACCTTTCCACATTTTTACTTGGAAGTTGGTTACAGAACGGGTTAAACAAACAATGCTCCCTCCCCAGTGGGGCTGGGAAGAGGCAGGGCAGTGAACAGACATCTGAGGCTCTGAGCCAGGGGTCCACCTACGTTTCCTCACAGGACAGCTCCGTAAATATTTTAGGCTTTGGAGGCCTCACGTTCCCTGACCTGAGAGATCTGGGGATTGTTCTTGGCTCCTGTCGGACCACGACGACAAAGATCATTATTCTGATAGCATTTACTGACGGTGCACCCTGTGCCAGCTCCTAACTCCTTGCATCTGTACTGACTTCATTCTTACAACAGCCTTGAGATACGGTATGCTCTATGGGCACGACTAAACAGGGACAATGAGGTTCAAACCCCTATTAAAATTTGGGTTAAAAAAAAAAAACACCTGTCTTCGTTCTTGGTCAGTTCCATAGCTGTGACCTGAATCATGGCGCCACCAGTAATAACTGCTCAGCCCCCCTGGAGCCTGGGCATGGGCCTGTAACCAAATTCTGGCCACTAGGATATGAATGGAAGTGATGTGCACTGCCTCCAGATTGTTTTAGTAAAAGGGGGGGGCACACGCTTCCCTAGAAGCTTCCCTGCCCATTGCTGCGAAAGGTCATGAGCTGGGGCAGACACTTTGGACTGTGAGATAGAAGCCAGTACGTGGAGAAGAACAAAATAAATCCCTCGGTCAGTCCTGGACAGGCGACTTCCGAACTGCTGATGGAGATTCATTTCTATCTTGTGTAAAGTGATTTATTTCGGGGTTGTTTATCACAGCGGCTTAGCTTGGATCCTAAGTGAAACATTTCAATATATGCCCTTTATAACTGTAGGAGTAAGCATACTTTAAAATTATATAAAGCAGACTACATACCTCAGGAGAAGCATGAGAGGCAAAGAAGTCTTCCTCTTTCGGTGGAGAGGACAAAGGCGGAACCACACAGCTATCAAGCCACAGCTAGAGCAAAAACATAAAGTGTGTGCTGAGTCCTTCACCTGGCTTTAAAAGTTTTTCTTTAATACTCTCACTCCCTTTCTAGAGACCTGTTTGCTAATGATTGGTACTTTCCACTATTATACAATCAGTTAACAGGCCTACACGGGGCCCCTGAGCACATTTTGGTTATGTATCAACCCAGTAACTTTTGCTCCCAAGCCTTGAGGATGTCAAGACCAGGTTCACAAGCCGTTTCTGAAAAGGAAAGACGGAGGGCTTAATATCCAAGTGCATATTGTATCTAGAGTATCATCAATCCTCATTTTTAGTGGATTCCATGTTTGCAAATTCACCTACCTGCCACAATTTATCTGTAACCCCCAAGTCAGGACTTAAGACACTTCTGCGGTCCTTCATAGACATGTGTGGATCAGTAAAGAATGTAGGTCACCCCGAGGTGCACGTTCCCAGCTGAGGCTGAACAAGGTGACGCTCTGTCTCCTTGTTTCAGCTCAAACTGTAAGTAAGTGTCCTTTTTTGTGGTCGATTTAGCGACACATTTTTCACAGTGCTGTGCTTTGTTGGTGATTTCATTGGTTAAAATGGCCCCCAAGCCCAGTGCCGAAGTCCTACCTTGTGTTCCTAAGCACAGGAAGGCTGTGATGTGCCTTATAGAGAAAACACAGAATGAGGTAAGCCCCACCCCCCACCCCCGGGCATGAGTTACAGTGCTGTGGACAGGGAGTTCAATTAATGAGTCAATAATTATATATTAATGATATATTAAATATTATATATATACCTATAGATATATCTAAATATATAGATATCTATAGATATATCTATAGATATCAATATACTATTAATTATTATATATTTAATTGCATATTAATAATATATTCAGCCTGGCTGGCTCGGCCTGCTTAAGCATCCTACTCTTGATTTCGGCTCGGGTCATGATCTCAAGGTTCGTGGGTTCGAGCCCTGCATCGAGCTCTGTGCTGACAGTGCGGAGCCTGCTTGGGATTTTCTCTCCCTCTCTCTCTCTCTCTGCCCCTCCTACTCCCTCTCTCTCTCACAATAAATAAACTTAATTTTTCTTAATTTAAAAATTTAATAATATATTCAATAAGGTGTCCTTAAATAGTATCACATGTAAGATAAGGTTATGTACTGATCAGCTGATGGGAATGTTGTGACCAGACACTCACAGGAACCTAGCCCTCTCTCTCTCCTAGGAGTGATGTTTCCGCATTTACTCATTCAGTGCATCACTCCCATGAACCTCAAGAATCGACTACACATGGTTTCCTTGCAAGAGAATCCAACTAGAAGGTTTTACTGTTTGGGATAGGTAACACCACTTTAAAAAAAATTTTTTTTTTTTTTACTGCTTTTATTTATTTATGAGAGAGACAGAGTACGAGTGGGGGAGGGGCACAGAGAGAGAGACACACACAGAATCTGAAGCAGGCTCCAGGCCCTGAGATGTCAACTCAGAGCCCAATATGGGGCTTGAACCCATGAACCACGAGATCATGACCAGAGCTGAAGTCGGACACTTAACCAACTGAGCCACCCAGGCGCCCCTAAATTCTCTTTTTTACATTTTTATTCACTTTTGAGAGACAGACAGAGACAGAGTGCAAGCGGGGGAGGGGCAGAGAGAGGAAGACTCAGAATCCGAAGCAGGCTCCAGGCTCCGAGCCGTCAGCACAGAGCACGACGCGAGACCCGAACCCACGAACTGTCAGATCATGACCTGAGCCGAAGTCGGACGCTTAAATGACTGAGCCACCCAGGAGCCCCCAAAACCACTTTTTGTACCGAAACGAATGTTCATCTGCCGGAGGCGCTCCAACCCACCCGTGACTTACATCAGTGCCATGCTTCCGCGTTGCCTGGGAGGCCAGCGACTTGATTCTCTCCCGATAGAGCTGAGCAGCACGACTGTTGTACTTGGCATTGGTGTCATTGGTGGCACAGCCGTGTTGATGGAAAAAGGAAGACTACAGAGGAAAATGCACGAATTAATAGCAATGCGGCATTAAATCTCACCTGTGACTGAAAACATCACTTCATGTTATGAAGGAGTTTTGGGGAAATACTAGTGAAAACAAAAGTAATTAAACCACATAATTTACAAAAAGAATTCGTACTACCTAATTTAAAGTCAACTCCTCCTCGTAAAAGGGAATGCTTTCCACACATTGAACATTGGTATTTTTGTGTAACGGGGCATGAGGCTCACGGTACAAAATGACAAAGCTGTGACCCTTCATTTCTCCATCAACCCACTTTGGTCATTCTGAATTATTCTGTTATTTGGGGGGACGCTTTCCACTCTGGACTACTTTTAGCTCATGAGAAATTCATTTCAATTTGAATTCCTCTAACTTGGAATTTCTGACAAATTGGTTAACAGGGGCCACGCCAACCGTCACCTTGTCTAGTGCTGTTTCTTCGTGAACAGAAACCACAGCATAAGCACGAGATAAGATAAACGTTTCAACAGTTAGAGGAAACTGTTTCCAACCACCTCATAAGGGTCGGAATTCATATCTCAATGAAAGCAGGCATTCTAGAAACCTGTATGAGCAATCCTCGTATTGACCCAACTGGATTCATCAGATATACTGGGTTTGTAAATGAAGTTTAACATATTTGAGGCTCTTTATTTAGGTTTGTAAGGGAGGGTAAAGAGACCTGCTCTTTTAAAACTATAAGTTAATTGGACACTTGAGAAGTTATGTTTTACGCAGAAGTTACTAAGAAAGGGGATCTCCTTTGTCTTGTTCGGCACTGTGTCTCAGCACCCAGCCCAGAGCTTTGTGCTTACGAGGTATTTAAAAGATTTGGGGATAAACAAGTTACCAGGGCCATCCACTCCCAGGCCCGCCGTCTTGTCTTAGCTACTCAATAGGGCCTCCCAAACTCATACATGCAAATACCCAACTTCCCTCCCCGCTGACAGCGAGAAGGGAGACAGCAGGTCTGCGATGAACTTACTGCGTGAGCATTTCCTCCAACTTGCATGCATCGCAGCTGAAACCAAGACCAGTTCGAGTCCAGCTCAGTAGATCTAAATGGGGAGAATGTTCTCAAATGTTAACACGTTCTTCCCCCAGAACGAAGCCACCAAAGTTTTGGAAGCAAGAGTTCCCTTGATTTTCAGCATCCTGGAGACTTCTAGGTCTGTGTTAACAGTGACAGGGGATGTGCTGGGCCTGCAGAGCCTGTGATAGTGATGCAAACAGCTCCCGGCCCCTCTCATCCTTCCTGGCAGCCATGTTTCCGATGGCCCAGCCACACGCTCCCCTCCACGCGTGACCACAGGTGGGCCGCCCCAGGCCAGGAGCACTTCCGCTGCTCCAGACAGCGCCTCATCTGGGGCTCAGGGACAAGACGAGCTTCCTGGGCCGTTGGAACAACTGTGGCTCCTCGCCTCCCATTCTCAGTGGCTTATGATCTAAAAATCGGTAACGTCTCTCTGCTCAAAACAGATGTGCTCTTCTGATTTTTCAGATCAGCTACGCATTTGTCCAGTCCGACCTCTAACGGGAGCCTCGGGGACGCTCACAGTCTCATCAGCAAGCAGAAGGGACCTAACCAACACCACCGCCATCAGGGAGGGGAGAAAACTCAGGATTTAGTGCTCCTGACGTGAAAGCTGGAAGGGCCTTCTCCCCTACCACACCTCGTGCTCTACTTCTCTGCAACTGAGACCAAATCCAGGCAAGGTAAAGGCAATAACCGTATTTCCCAACAATAACAATTCGCCGAGCGATCACTGTAAAGCAAGGTGTGATATTCCAACAACGTTAGAAGCCTTTACATTAAATCCGTAGGTAACAGCAAAAAGCAAGGCTGTCCCATATGCAACAGCTTGTCCCCCACTAACTGTAAAGGAACGTGGACATTTCTGAATGGGTGTAGGTAGAGTACCTGTACAAAATAGGAAGGTAAAGGGGCGCCTGGGTGGCGCAGTCGGTTAAGCGTCCGACTCCAGCCAGGTCACGATCTCGCGGTCCGTGAGTTCGAGCCCCGCGTCGGGCTCTGGGCTGATGGCTCAGAGCCTGGAGCCTGTTTCCGATTCTGTGTCTCCCTCTCTCTCTGCCCCTCCCCCGTTCACGCTCTGTCTCTCTCTGTCCCAAAAATAAAACATAAACATTGAAAAAAAAAAACACAAAATAGGAAGGTAAAAAGAAAAGACGCCTCTTTTCCTTTTATACTGCCCTCCCATTTGCCAATTTCTGTGCCTATTTGTATTGCTTATTAGCCTTTGTAAACGTTAGAATGTTATTTTGAAGCCAACAGCTACCCTAAAATAACAACACTAATACATATCATTACTTGCACCTGTAACAAATCCACTCCGTGTCAATACATAAAAAGCAAAATTTAATCTACCCTTTATAAGCAGCAGGTTTCCCAAAGACAAAAATAAAATCTTTTAGAATTTGATGACCAGGCAGTGTGACTAAATGATATACCTTGTTCTGAGATCCTTTTTCTGATGGATCTTAGCCACATGTTCACGACTCTGCATCAGACGGAGTCAGGTACCACCCCCATCCCATGCTGTCAGAGCACGGCAGGTAACAGCACAGCCTCTGGAGACAGACCGAGACAGAACAAAGCTCAACTCTGCCGTGGCTAGCTGGATGACCTCGGAGAAGTTACTTAGCTTCTCTGTGCCCGCTTTCCTCATGTGCAAAGCAGTGATAATTATAGTATTATCTATCTCACTCTTGTAGAAATCAAACAAGCTAATATCTGCAAAGTGCCTGGCTCGCGGTCAATCCCATATGGCTAAAATTCTCACCGTCGCCATCACCATGATCATGTTAACCCTGTCACGCTGTGTCAGGTCAGAAGCAGCGAGCTCCAGAGGACAGGAATGTCCCACGTTTTTCTGCCACACTCCTACAACAGGCACATAACAGGTACCTGAATTTGGGCTGACTTAATTAGGTCCTAAAACTGAGGCTGCAAGTACTTGGCTTTGCTAATCGGCCTCAACTTTTGGTCTTAAACTATCTTAAAAAAACAAAAAAAAACAAAAAATAGGGGCGGTTCTGCCATTTAAGGGTCCAACCTCAGCTCAGGTCGTGATCTCACGGTTCAGTTCATGAGTTTGAGTCCCACACTGGGCTCTGTGCTGACAGCGTAGAGCCTGCTTCAGATCCTCTGTCTCCCTCTTTCTCGGCCCCTCTCCGGCTCGTGCTCGCTCGCTCGCTCTCTCTCTCTCTCTCCAAATATTACTCTATATATTCCTTAGAAAAAAAGATTAAAACGAATTGTTCCTGAACTGGGTTGTGGAGCCTGAAACTAGTCAACCTTTAGAGGAAACTTAATTGCTCACGAGTGCCCATTCCTACACGAGGAGCTGACTTCACTGTAGGTGATTTCTTCCCTCCAATGTAGATTGACAGACACGAAAGGTAATTGACAGTCTGTGACAGCGCTAAGAAAAAAGTCAAGCAGAGGCAGTAAGAAAAGTGGAAGAATCAGTGACACTTTAACAAAGTGGCTCCTGTTAGCAGCCAAGTCAATGAGAAAAGACGCTTCCCACAACCTCTGTAATCCTTACATGAGTCCAGTATAACCTCCCCAAAACTGCATGAATTAGCTTCCCTAGTGGCTGCCAGAGTCAGTAAGCAGCACATTTAAATCGATTTTAGAAATCAGAAGGAATCTCACCAAATAAACATGACAAAGCTATCACATAATCAAAAATTTTAAATGGAATTTCATCCATCCAGCACCGTTAATCTAGACTTTGGCTCACAGACAAGCCCGGGAACAGCTTCAGGAGCCGCCTGTTGCTAACTGGCTTGGCTGCTTGATTGAAGGCCACCACGCAAGGCGTTGCCTTCCTACACGAACATCACAAATGTTTCTCCTCCGGCATCCGCTGGGCGGGCACACACGTGACTCAGACCTGATCGCTGGCGGCATCTGCTGGGGACTCACCATGTGCCAGGCTTTATGTGGGTTCATCCGCTTTCTTCTCCCAAAGCCTCTACGGTGACTCCCCGGCTTCTCATCCCCACGTTCAAGGGAAGGAAACAGAGACACCGAGAGGCAAGCAGCACACCCAGAAACAGTCGGGGTGGTGCTGGGCTTCAGCCCCCAGCAGCCAGGCACAGTGCCCTCTCTCCTCACGCCTGCCCAGCACCGTCTGGCCAATATCTGTGGGCACCTTCTGCGCCCGGGGCCCAGGTCGGCCTTCCTGCGTTCGCCCCTCAAGGTCTCAGCAGTTAAGTACAGGCTCTTGGCCTGGCAGTCAAGACCCTCCACAACGTCCCCCAAATCTTCCCCTTGAAATCCTATGTCTCTTCATTTTCCTCTGCCTAGACAAATTAGCTACTAGGGGCCCCCCCGGGTGGCTCAGTCAGTTAAACATGCGACTCTTGGTTTCAGCTCAGGTCATGATCTCCAGGTTCGTGAGTTCAAGCCCTGCATCGGGCTCTGTGCTGACAACAAGGAACCTGCTTGAGATTCTCTCTCTCCCTCTCTCTAGTCCTCCTGCGCTCTTTCTCACAATAAATAAATTTTTTTAAAAAGGTGGTTACTTGGGGCGCCTGGTGGCTCCGTCGGTTGGGGGTCCGACTTCCGCTCAGGTCACGATCTCGTGGTCTGTGAGTTCGAGCCCCACGTCAGGCTCTGTGCTGACAGCTCAGAGCCTGGAGCCTGTTTCAGATTCTGTGTCTCCCTCTCTCTCTGACCTTCCCCCGTTCATGCTCTGTCTCTCTCTGTCTCAAAAATGAATAAATGTTAAAAAAAAAAAAAGTAGTTACTAAACAGTTCACTTTTTCCAGCCTCTATACTTTTTTAAATTATTTATTTATTTATTTATTTATTTATTTAGAAGGAGAGAGAGCATGCGCGCATGCGTAAGCCAGGGAGGGGCGGGGGGGGGTGGCGGGGGCGGGGAGAGAATCCAAGCAGGGATGCTGGGTTCGATCTCACAGCCCTGAGATCATGACCTGAGCCAATATCAAGAGTCAGTAGCTCAACCGACTGAGCCACCCAGGCGCCCCATACCTTTTCTCAAAGCCTGACTGCTGACCTCCTCTCCCCTGCCTTGTTTCCATGATCAAAATCTCACCAAAACTTCGAAATTCATTGCAAATGTTACCACCTCGTGGTCAACTTGGACTGACTTTCCAACCGGAAGTAGAGGCAGTGCTGTTTTCATGTCCTATGGGGCACTTTACGGTCTATCTTTTTGTTTCTTTTTTTTTTTTTTTATTTTACTTTTTTAGTGTTTATTTACTTTTGAAGGAGAGAGAAACAGAGTGTGAGCGGCGGACGGGCAGAGAGAGAGGGAGACACAGACTCCGTGGGGCTCGAACCCACAACCCGTGAGATTGTGACCTGAGTCGAAGTAGGATGCTTAACCAACTGAGCCACCCAGGCCCCTACAGTCTATCTTCTTATTCACGCTGTACTGAAGCCTGTCCCTACCCTGCTACTAGATTCCATTCACCTTTCATAAGCTCATGAAATACTTAACAGTGAACCTGAGAGGAAACAGGGCTGGAGGGAGAGGAGCACGGGGAGGCGCAGATGCCCCAGGAGCTGAGGCCCGGAGTTCAAGCCCCGGGAGGTGGTGGGCAGGGGCCAATACAGTTACATCCTCTGCAGTCAGCTCCGAGGCAGCTGGCCATTTCCGTGGACGCCTAACCCGCCTTTCCCTTTTTGGTTGGCAAAAGTTCATAGGTTTTTTCCTTTGTAAAATTGTTGACTTGAAATTCTACTTAAAAAAAAAAAAAAAAACAAAAAAACCCTCCATTTAAATAAACATTCCACCCGTGCCAAATTGTTCATCTGTTCGTGACTGGGAGGTGGGGCTGTTGGGGGGGTGGGGCGGTGCGTGCGTCTGGCGGGGGAAGAGGGTGCAGAGGGACAAGGGATTCTAGAGGAAGGACTTTTCACTTACTTTATGAACTTTGGGACTGCTTCGATTTTTTTTTTTTTTCCCAATGACCTAGCGTTTGTAATTTCTTCCCACCAAGAAAAAATAAAAAAAATTTTTTTTTTCAACGTTTATTTATTTTTGGGACAGAGAGAGACAGAGCATGAACGGGGAAGGGGCAGAGAGAGAGGGAGACACAGAATCGGAAACAGGCTCCAGGCTCCGAGCTGTCAGCACACAGCCCGACGCGGGGCTCGAACTCACGGACCGCGAGATCGTGACCTGGCTGAAGTCGGACGCTTCACCGACTGCGCCACCCAGGCGCCCCAAAAAATTTTAATGAGCAAACCTCCGCCTCTTAAAAACAAAAACCCTGCTGAGTACTCTCACCTTCCTTGACTTCCTCTTGCCCAAATCCTAGACTGCTGCCCTCCGGTTGTATAGGACTTTTGGACAGTTGTTTCTGAATCATTTATAAACACTGCGATTCATAGTTCTATTTATCTGACTTTTAAAAGGCTAGTCATTGGGGCGCCTGGGTGGCGCAGTCGGTTAAGCGTCCGACTTCAGCCAGGTCACGATCTCGCAGTCCGTGAGTTCGAGCCCCACGTCAGGCTCTGGGCTGATGGCTCAGAGCCTGGAGCCTGTTTCCGATTCTGTGTCTCCCTCTCTCTCTGCCCCTCCCCCGTTCATGCTCTGTCTCTCTCTGTCCCAAAAAAATAAATAAACATTGAAAAAAAAAAAAAAATTTTAAAAGGCTAGTCATTAAACCTACAGCAGCCCAGACAGACCCTGCTGTCTAGCCTCATTATGATCTGGGTCAGTCCTCCCCTCACCAGGGAACACGTCAGAAGACCGCCTGATTGCCTGGAATGGTTTATACTGGAGGTGTGCTTTGCTGGAGAGGCAAAGGGAGGGCCAGATTACAAGGGCGGGACTTGGCACAGAGGAAGAGGGACAGAACACAGTGAAGACAGAAAGGAAGACCAATGGAGTCCAGACTTCATGAGCTCTGGGCAGAGCAGCTCACCTTATGGTAACCAGTAACAACCAATCCGGGGGGTGGGGGGGTGGGGGGGAGGTGGAGAGGAGGGAAGTACCCTAAAAAGAAACCTGCCCGGGCAAGTAAATCCCTCAACATTTAAAGAAAAGGACAAGAACAGGACAGTGTATTCAAAATATCCTGGGAGCAGCATCTAAGACAAAAAGACCAGAAATGGATAGATACTCTGAAACCAGGAAGAACACAAAAGAACTCCCTTTTCTAAGTAATTGCCTACAGAGTTATGTGGCTATAAATATTTAGCCCATCAGCCTCTACAAACTGATTTCCGGAAAAAAGAACTCACGAAAGTACATCAGAATGTTTTGTTTTTTTTTTAAGTGAATATATTTTTAAAAGAAAATTATATTATTTTTACTATGTAGTTTTTGTGCCATTATAGAAAATGTCTCATTACAAATAATAATCGATTTATCTTATAGGAACCAATGTTCTTCATAGTAATAGTATTATATCGATGTTCCTTAAGTCATAAGGAATGGAGGGGGGGTTGCTGAAGAGCAAGCCTCGCTCAGTTCCAAGTGCTGAGCCTGCCTGGGGATCCTTTTATTATTTCAGATTATTTTATTTCACACAAGGGCACTTCAGCCTCCCACCGGACTGTGGGGCTGTGTCCAAGGGGGCCACACGCAAAAGCCCCATCTAGGCTGCAACCAGACTGTCCAGAGTAGAAGATATGTACTCCCCAGAGGGAGCCAATGGCAGCCCACGTCTGCAGATTAAAGAAAAAAAGACTTTCTTTTTACAAGCACTTGAAATTGCCACTCAAATTCCCAACACAATCATTCACTCAGGCTTCGTGAGGTCAGCGGCCCTGGGAGCCAGAGCTGTAGGCCTGTGCTATAACGAGCCTTCTCACCTTTTTCAATCTTTATTTATTTTTGAGAGAGAGAGAGAGAGAGAGAGAAAGAGAGCATGAGTGGGGAGGGGCAGAGAGAGAGGGAGACACAGAATCGGAAGCAGGCTCCAGGCTCCGAGCCGTCAGCCCAGAGCCCGACGCGGGGCTCGAACTCACAACCAGGAGACCATGACCTGAGCCGAAGTCGGACGCTCAACCGACTGAGCCACCCAGGCGCCCTGCTTCTCACCCTTTGTATCAGCTCTCCTCCAGGCCCGTAGCACCCCAACCCCCTGCTGTCGCTGAGCTGCTGGTTATTAGAAGGGGATAAGAGGAAGGGAAGAGGGTCTCAGATCCTCCCTCCTGACTCTGTCTGCAGCACCACAGCCTCAGATCTCTGACACAGAGCTCTACGGGACAGTCACCGAACGGAAAATAAGTCATCTTCCCGGTTACCTAACTATAAAGATTTCGATCCCCGCGACTCCTCGCCGGCCTCTCATAAGCAGAAAAGGGGAAAAGAACCGCTCCCGCCCATGACGAAAACAGACTCACTCACCTGATAAAGCTCAAGTGGACCCCGAGTGACCTGTGTGACCCTGAGCAGTCGATGCAAAGGAACACCCCGTAGGTTATACTCGCCCAGCTGGGGTTCTTGGCCCCACAGTCAAAACACACCTGGAAGACAATTTCAAAACTCAGTTATTAATTCATCCCTATCAGCTAAATGAGCCATCTTACAGGCTGCGATACATGATCGAGCTTGAAAGCTGCTTAACGTTCACAATTTGAAACGGGTTAGTACAAAATATCTCACCTGGTTTTTTTTTTTTTTTTAAAAAAAACCTCAACATTTGGGGCGCCTGGGAGGCTCAGTTGGTGAAGCGTCCAACTCTTGGTTTTGGCTCAGGTCGCGCGATCTCACAGTTTCGTGAGTTCGAGCCTCACGTCAGGCTCTGCGGGGAACCTGCTTGGGATTCTCTCTCTCCCCCTCTCTCTGCCACTCCCTGACTCACCCTATCACTGTCTCTCTCAACATAAATAAGTCAACTAAAAAAAATTTTTTTTAAAAACCCTGAACTTTCAATTTCTTTATTATTATGTTACAGGTAATTATGTATTAATTAGGCATCAGCAGGGCTCCCTACCAGTCACGCGAATGAACACTAACCAGGGACGTCCCCCTGGTGGGAACACTCAAGGCCTTGTGGCCTCGTGGCCTTCCAGCCAGTGGCTCTCCACTGGCCCCCAGTCAGCTGAGGCGGAGGGGATGGGAGCCACCCTCACTTGCGCGGGGTGACCTGTGACCAGTAAGAAGGCAGAAGTTTCCAAGATTAGATAATAAAAGATGCCGTGGCTTCCTTTCTGTCTCTTGCCACCTCTCTCCCCTGGAGCACTGGCTCTGGGGGAGGCTAGCTGGCAGGTCTGGGGGACACTCGAACGGCCCAGGGGAGAGGCTCAAAGTGGTGAGGGACGGACGCCCCGAGGGCAACGAGCCAGTGAGGAGCAGGGGCCGGCGGAGCACCTCAGGACCGAGCTTGAGAGTGGGGAACCCCAGCCTGGAGAGACGGCAGCCCCAGCAGACGGCCTGACGGCACCCTCATGAGAGAGCCAGGGCCCTCCTCCCTCAACACTGACTGAGGTCAAACAGTCTTCATCTGAGAGCGTCTGGCAACAGGAGCATAAAAGCGACTTTAAAATATCCAGAGTTTGTCACAGAATTTAGTATTTATAATTAATTAAAGTCAGAACAACAGAAGGGGACGGGGCGCCTGGGTGGTTCAGTCGGTTGAGCGTCTGACTTCGGCTCAGGTCGTGATCTCACAGCTCATAAGTTCGAGCCCCGCGTCCGGCCCTGTGCTGACAGCTCAGAGCCTGGAGCCTGCTTCGGATTCTGTGTCTCCCTCTCTCTCTGCCCCTCCCCTGCTCATGCTGTCTCTCTCTGTCTCAAAAATAAAAATAAAAACATTTTTTAAAAAATTAAAAAAAGAACAACAGAATGGCAAAAACTCCACTAATAAGAGAACGTTTTTTTTTTCTTCCAGAATAAGAGTCCCAGATTTTAAATACACTTGATAGACAGAGACGCCTATGGGAAGTTTGTCCCAACTACAGTCATCAAGAAAGATCTGGCTTCTGGCCTTCTGAGGGCAACGCGAGAGTGAAAACATGGGCGGATTTTCCAAAGGCCCTCAGCACGACAGGCTCCCACGAAGTATGGGGTTAGAGTGACAACTGACGCGGAAGGTGCCGGTCCGCTCCAGTGTTTACTGACTACCTGCTGTATGCCAGATACCTTGGTAGGCACTAAGGTATTTGGGAACGGATTCCACAAACACCTGCTGGGACCCTGTCCCCTGCCAGGCCACCTGCTGGCCTTTCTGGAGCTCACTGCGCAGGGGGAGGGTAGGACACAGAAATTAAGATGCCCCGAGGTAACAGCCAGTCGAGTAAGGAATCCCCTTCCGTGGGACCCCAAACAGTGTGACCAACTCTGCCAACGGCGCTGTCCCTCTGCAAGAGGCCGCCCGTAGTCCCCCACTGACTCAACCAATCGTTGTGCACTTACTACCAAGTAAGGACCGGAAACACGGGAAGCAGACATCCGAAGGGGGTTCAGGAAGAGTCTGCCCGCGTGGAGCCCGCACATGCACCCACAGTCAGCAGGCAAGAAGGCAAGACGGTTAGTTATAGGCGGAATCTTAGTAAGCAAGGACAGGAGAGAAAAAGTTCTCTAGACAGCCCCCGAGAGGCAACTGGACTCTCAAGAACGGAATCTTAAGGCACAGTAAGCGGCGACAGCCTGCGGAGGAGACGCCCCGCGAGGGAGGTGACAAGGGCGATGGCGCACGGCCCAGAACGGGCAAGACTGAGAATCTTCCCGGTGTGGGCTTGTCGCGTGGCTGGGGAGAGCGCAGACTGGCTTCTAACAGGCTGGTCTCAGCACCCTCGTGACCAGCAGCTAAGATGAGAAACTGCCAGAACGTAGCTCCGCGAGGGCAGGCGTCCTATCTTGTGCACCCGAGCTGAGCACGGAGCCTGGCACCAAGTGGGCACCTACTGAATGCACACACAGGTTGTTGGACAGTGTGTAGGGGCGGTTGAGATCAGGTACTGCGGGGTGTGAGACCAGCAGGCAGTTAGCGATGCAAGTCTGGCTCTCACACATGCTGGAGCGGGAGGCGGCTTTGAGAGCGGGATTGCACTTGGTTGTGATATGCAGTCCCACAGCAAAACTGAGATATGGTTTTCTTTTTCTTTTCCTTTTTTTTTTTCTTTTTTTTTTTTTAGTTTACTTCTTTATTTCGGGAGAGAGAGAGAAAGAAAGAACGAGTGGGGGAAGGGCAGAGAGGGAGGGAGAGAGAATCTCAAGCAGGTCCCTCGCTGTCAGCACGGAGCCCAACTCGGGGCTCGATCTCACGAACCCCAACTGTGAGATCATGAGCTGAGTGGAAATCAAGAGTTGGACGCTCAACCGACTGAGCCACCCAGGCGCCCTGAGATACGGTTTTCTAAGCAGAATATCACTTCTCATGGTGTTGGAAAGCAACTATCTCTAACGGTTGGCTTTGCCTACTGACAAGAGTAACTACTAGAGAAGTAACAGCTAACGCGGAGTGTTTATTCCACATCAGGTACTGCTATTGGCCAACTGGACCATCATAACAACCCTACAAGAAGGCATTATTATTATCCCCATCGAGGCCAGCTTCTGGGCACACGTGTGACCTATATGGCTGCCCAGGGCCCCACGGCTGCTTAATGCTCTGCTGTCCCATCTTGAAATTCTCAACACTTTTTTTTAATTTTTATTTTAGAGAGAGAGCGCGCACGCACGAGCAGGCAAGAGGGCGGAGGAAGAAAGAAAGGGAGAATCTTAAGCAGGCTCCACGCTCAGCATAGACCCCGACACAGGGGCTCGATCCCACAACCCTGGGATCATGACCTGAGCCAAAATCGAGCCGGACGCTCAACCGACTGAGCCACCCAGGGGCCCTGAAATTTCCAACGCTTTTTTTTTTTTTTTTTTTTTCAACGTTTATTTATTTTTGGGACAGAGAGAGACAGAGCATGAACAGGGGAGGGGCAGAGAGAGAGGGAGACACAGAATCGGAAACAGGCTCCAGGCTCCGAGCCATCAGCCCAGAGCCTGACGCGGGGCTCGAACTCCCGGACTGCGAGATCGTGACCTGGCTGAAGTCGGACGCTTAACCGACTGCGCCACCCAGGCGCCCCTCCAACGCTTTTTAAACAAGGGCCCTGCATTTTCATTTTGCACATTTCGTATTCTCCGCAAAGCACTTGGTGTGGGTTTTCACCCCCATTTTAGAGAAAACTAAGGAATTACGAAGTGAAGTATCACAGCTGAGAAGCGGGATCTTGGGGACTCTACACCCCCAGCGGTCTGCCCCAGGGCTCACTCTTCACCCCTCACCACACTGCCCTCTCACAGGCCAGGCTGTCCTTTATCTGTCTTCCACCCGCCAGACTGGAAGCTTCCTGAGGGCAGGAGTCTGTCTCTGGATCCCTCAGTGTGCCCCACCGCTCTGTGGACCGCAGCTGCCCAGCGAATACTTGTTGGCGGAACAACTCAAGCAATCGAGCAGTAAAACTCGAGCGGTAAAACACAGAGAGACCAGGAAGGACTTCTCAAACCAGAAAACAGACCCTTCTGAGTTAAAACCTTGATCCACGGTAAATATTCGTCACACACGAGCAGGAGACATCGGATAACGTATTCTTAAAGTAAACCACGTGGTTTCTTTTGAAGTACCTCTTCCGTCTGTATATCTTACAGCTCTCTCCGTTACAGCCCCTTCTTAAAAATGCTTACGGTTAGGGCGCCTGGGCGGCTCAGTCGGTGAAGCGTCTGACTTCGGCTCAGGTCACGATCTCGCGATTCGTGAGTTCGAGCCCTGCATCGGGCTCTGTGCTGACAGCTCGGAGCCTGGAGCCTGTTTCAGATTCTGTGTCTCCCTCTCTCTCTGCCCCTCCCCTGCTCACGCTCTGTCTCTCTCTCTCTCTCTCTCAAAAATAAACATTAAAAAAAACTTTTTAAAATGCTCACTGTTCCCCAACTCTTCCACATCACTAAAATGAGTTTTCATCTTTGCTTATCTAACGGTTTCTTCCTAAGGATCAAGTGAAAAATTCTTCATCAAGAAAGGTAGCACAATGCTGCGGAACACTACCAGAAAATATTTTTGCTCCACGCTTTTATTAATCCTGTTACGGGACATAACATTTTCCACAGGTGCGTGGGTTTGTGACAATAACAGTAACAATAAACTAGCTGACACTAGTGGGGACCGGCACACGGAGGTACTGTTCCAACTGCTTTTCTTGGGTTTTCTCATTTAATCCTTTGCAATAACCCTCTGGATTAGAGCCTGCTCGTGTCTCCATTTTCCGCTGAGGAAAATGACGTACAACGTGGCCAAGGAACCTGCCCAAGGTGACATAGTTACCAATAAGCCCACACATATCCCTCAAAGGGTCCTAAAGACGATGAGCTCTTCCTTAAAAGAAGGCACCTTCGGGGCGCCTGGGTGGCTCAGTCGGTTAGGCGTCCGACTTGGGCTCAGGCCATGATCTCCCGGTCCGTGAGTTCGAGCCCCGCGTCGGGCTCTGTGCTGACAGCCCAGAGCGGGGAGCCTGTTTCAAATTCTGTGTCTCCCTCTCTCTTGGACCCTCCTCCGTTCATACTCTGTCTCTGTCTCAAAAATAAATAAATGTTAAAAAAAAAAAAATTAAAAAAAAAAAAAAGAAGGCACCTTCCCTTCGATGAATTCAGAGAAGACACACTGTTTCGGAGATAGAGCAGACAAAAAGTGTAACTTCTACACTGCCAGGCGCAGACCCTAACCTTGTCTAGCTCTAGGGCAACCACTCTTTGTAATAACAGATGAATCTAAATTTGAAAATCAAGAAAACGGCCAAGAAATGGGCACTCGAGAATTCCTGGAGCCTTTCTCCTCCTCCGACTTCCCTACATTCATCAGACATCCCCTCCAATAAGCCGTTTCCTTTCTCATCCTCTTAGTCTGTAAAAATACAGGCTCCCTTCCAAGGCTTAGGACAAAGACATCTTAATTTTGCGAAACTCGGGATCTTTCCATGCTGGGACGCTCCAGCTCACGACCATGATCGTTAACAGCTGTTCACTTTGGAGGTGACAGTGGGGAGCCCGACAAACTGCTGCCACGGGAGGGGAGGGGAGAGTCCACGCTGACGCCCTGACAGCCCTTTGCACTCTCCAGGTTCCACGCTGACCTGTGATCCTCAGGGGAGGGTGTCACGTGAGCTCGATGTGTCATCACAACATCTCCAGCCGGTTGCGAAAAGTTGTAAAAGTCAGAGGAGAAAACCACCTCTGAGACAAAAAAAAAAAAAAAAAGGAAAACCCCAATCTCCAAACTCTCCAAAGATTTTGGAGAGACCCAAAGGGAAGAAAGAGAAGGGGGTGTATGGTGGGCCTTCTTAGCAAGAGAAAAGAGGCCATTGAACACACACCACTTGGCCGCTTTAGCAGACAGGGAAACTGAGGCTGCCATCAAAACCACGGGCAACCAAGCAGGCTCCAACAGGCACCCCAGGAACTTCAGAGGTCAGCTCCAGTGTGCGGGGCTGGGGGTGGGGGGTGCGGGGTGGGGAGTGGGGTCGCACGAGCTTCCCCACGCGCCCAGCGCTGCCAGCTGGAGTTTCCGAGCCGGTGCATGCGTCCCAGCTGGGTCACAGGTGGCCTGCGGTGTCCGCCCCGCTCACAGGAGCCCCTGTGTATGCCCCCCAGCCCTCTCTCGGGGCCCCGAGCTCGCCCGCAGCTCTCTCCAGAACTCACGGGGTCCACTCCGCCACCCTGCCCCCCGTGTGTGCTCCCCCGCTCGGTGTCAGGAACCACAAGGTCTGTGCCCCCCCCCCCGGCCCCCGGGACCCCCAAGTGCCCGCCCCGCCCGGGGCCCCGGTGTGCGCCCCCTCCCCCGCTCCCTTGCTGAGGCTGGGGGCGGCGCGCGGCCCGGACTCCAGCGAGGCCCAGGCGCCGCCGCAAGTGCGACGTGTCACAGGCCGGGCCGGCCCCTCCTCCCGCGGCCGCGGCCACTGCCGCAGCAGGGGCCGCCCGCGGGGTTCGGCGCCGATGGCCAGCAAGCCTCAACACGCCCGGCAGCCGTTACCTTATTGGTGGGCACCGAGCGGAGGCGCTTGAAGATGGTCAGGATGTCTTGCTTGCTGGGGTCCCCCATGGTCACCACAGAAGCGAGGCGCCGCGGGCCCGGCCAACCGGGAAGGACCAAGCAGGAGCGGTTGCCGCCTCCGGGAGATAGACGGCGGCCGAAGGGGGCGGGGCTGAGCGTGACGGCCAGGCCCCGCCCCCAGCCCCCGCCCCCTGTCCCGCCCACAACCGGAGCTCACGCGCCGCTCTCTTCTCGCGGCCTCGCTCGGCAGCGCCGCTGGCTCCGCCCGCTCGGGCCCCGCCCCGGCGCTGTCCGCGCGTGCGCAGGAGTCTCGGGCGCCTTCTTCCGGTCGCCGTCTGCTCCGGACCGTGCGAGGCGAAGCTGGGGGCGGATGGGTTTGGTTCCCGCGCGCTGGCGCTTGGGACCCGCCGCCACTCGGGCAGGTGGATCGCCACGTCGACCGACGGCCGACTGCGTGCTTGGCCGAGGTCTTCTCACCTCGTCCTCGTGAGGGCGCAGAACCAGTCCCTCCAGGTGGCAGAGGAGGAGACGTGAGGGCAAAGGGCCGACCCGCCACCTCCCGACGCCGATTGTCGCTTGTCACCTTCCTTCCTTTAAAAAAAAAAATCTTTTTTTTCATTAAGGTGAAGCCGACCCCTGGGGTGGGGAAGCTTTCATCGCCCGAAAATTGGTTTTCTTAGAGGATCTGTTTGGGTATCGGGTCAGCGAGAGAGGGCCGTTCTCTTGAGGCTCAGCCCCAACTGGTGAATAGACCAGAAAAGCAGCGCGACTTTCCCCAGCGCCCCGGGCTGCAGCCCATCCTTTGGCTGACGTTACAGAGGGTTTGAACTCGAGGAGGGGCGCCTGGGCGGCTCGGTCAGTTAAGCATCTGGGTTCGGCCCAGGCCACGATGTCACGGTTCATGGGATCGAGCCCGGGATCCGGCTCTGCACTGATGGCGAGGAGCCTGCTTGGGATGCTTTCCACCCCCACCCCCACCCCCTCCCCCACCCCCTCCCCCACTCTCTCAATAAATTAGTAAATTTTTAAAAATATAAATAAACTCGTGGAGAAAGGTGCCTCTTTCACCGTCTGGGTGTCGAGCCGCCGGGAAATTGTCACCTGAGGCTGGGGTGCACCTGGGTGGTGCATGCACGTGCAAGGAAAACGGGGCAACCTTAGCTCCAAGCCTGATTCAGCCCGCTACTTCCTCTTCTGTGGCCTTGGTCAGGTCGCCTTGACTCCTGGCTTGCTCATCTGTACAATGGGGCTGGAGATGAAGAATCAGGGCACCCCCGGAAGCAGCTTCCCCCCCGGGATCCCTGGAAAAGGCTCTGGCAGTTTCTTTCTGCTTTTAGAAGCCAGGAGTGCTCACTCAACCTGTGTGGTTAGATGCCCTCAGGGGAAGTTGGCAGCTTGCTGGGATGTGGACTCAGATAAACCCAGGGTTGGAACTTTTCCTCAAGGAAGGAAAACATGACCGTCCAGAACAGTGAGTTACTTTTGCAGATACCTGTGACTGAAAGTTCTTCCTTCTATTGAGTCCAAGTAGATATTCCTGTACTCTGGGTCCCTTGGTGTTGATGCAGGCTGGCCCTTCAGAGGACCTGGAGGGAGTCCTGCAGGACCAGCCAAGAGGGCCCTTGGCTTTGCACAGGACAGAAATCCAACCTAGTGGGAGAGAGGAAGTGAGAGCAAAGGTTATTTCATAGCGTAAGTGATACAACATAGCAGACGGAACGTCTGGGAGACTCGGAAAGGAAAGAAGAGAGTCTCTCCTTTGCTTGGGGTCTGGGTTGTTGTTGTTTTAATGTGTTTTTTTGTTTGTTTGTTTGTTTTGTTTTGTTTTGTTTGAGAGAGAGAGAGAAAGAGAGAGAGAGAATCCCAAGCAGGAGCCATGCTGTCAACACAGAGCCCAACAGACTCAATCCCATCGACCGTGAGATCATGACCTGAGCCCAAATCAAGGGTCAGACACTTAACCGCTTAACTGACCGAGCCACCTGGGCACCCGGAGGGTCTGGGGTTTTAATGGAGGGTCGTGGTCTGGTGTACATGACTTAGGCATCTCAGGACTGGTCAAAACAAGGACAGGGGCTCAGGCGTCCTCCAGAAGCCCTGGAGCCCGGGGTCTTGGCATCGAGGTATCTGGAGTCTGTGGTCTTGGAAAATGTACCTGACGATCCTGCTTGGTCACTCCTTGGATGTTTCTATCATGCTGGAAGGCTCTCAAGAAATCATTAACTCCTTGACCTTTACAAGGAGGATATACGTGAAGGCATGCGCAAGACAGGGGTGCAGGTTCCCGTAGGAAAAAGAGCAGAGAAGTGTTTTTGTGCTTTGTGTTTTTCGTTTTAACGGGGTCCCTTCAGTTTCCCTGTCTCGATACCTGTTTGGCCCTACACACAACACCCGGCACGTTTATGAGGAACTGTCCTATCTTTTCTGATGGGACTGTTTACTCTTTGGAACTGAAATCTTACTTACCAAGTTACATATCAGACTCGGAGTATTATCTGCTCTACGGCATAGAGATCCCCGAGGAGAAGAAAAAGCCATTCAGTGAAGTGTGGTGTCTACGCTGGTAGGCAGGGGTATAAAGGGAGGAACACCATCATTTGTACACCCGTCATTCTTAGTCCTCATCTGCTTAAGTGTCCTTCATAGAACTTACTAGCACCTAACACTACGGTCTGTAATACTACAGGCTGCCTCTCTTCGACTGCATATAAGTTTATGGAGATCAGATCTGTTTCGTCTCTGCCTCTGTCCCCCGCAGCAAGAACGTGCCTGGCACATTGTGTACATTCACGAAAGATGTGCGGAATAGACTTCGAAGGTAGGAAGCTAAAAAGAGCGCCACTCCCAACACGATCACGAGAAAAGACTGGATAATCAACAAAAGCATGCCTTTTCTCAAGCCAGTCAGATGGCTGAGGTTGCAAAGCCACCAAGTAAACTGAATTCCAAAGAGAAACGAGCCTCCCCAAAGAGCAAAGGAACACAAGAACTCCTTCACCTTTGGCAAAGCGTAGGAGAAAGGTGGCCGCCATGCAAGTGGGCAAGGGGAACTCAGTTACAGTTGTAATGAATTCTTAAAGGCCAAGTGTGGGCTGGCATGTCAGTTTGAAACAGCCAGAGGCCTCAGATGCAAGGGGTTTGCATTCACTCACAAGCTCTTGTCCATAAACCTCCATCAGAAACCTTTCTTCATAAGAAAGATGGAGGCAAAGAGACGTGAGAGACACCCCTGGGTGAGTCAGGTTTCCAACTGTCCGGAGATGGGCGCAAAACCCCACCCGCATCCCTTCTGGAAAACAAAAGTGGCAGACAAGCACTCTCCCTCAGGGTTCAGGCAAAGACCCGCCGCTGCCAGGAGAGGAATAGAACCAAAGCCCAGTAATACCAAATCCAAAAGAGGGTAAGAGAGGTTCTCGCTCTCAAGAGGGCAGGCAAAAATTCACTGCTCCAGATATAAGAATAACAGAATACAGAAGGAACCAGCCGACAGGCAGGTCCACGTGGCCTGCCGGGGACCGTCCTTGCTATTTACCTCTTACGAAGACATTCTGGTGTGGCTGTGGCCAAGTAAAATAATAGTTTATTCAGTTCATTCAGTTAGATAGGAGCTTGCTGAAAGCCAAGTGCGCCTCAACGGAAAAAGTAGACTTGCCTAGACAGTCATCCGATGAATCACAAAGTGAGAACAGGCACAGACCTTGTCCCTTGCCCCAGGAGGACACCAGTGAACTTTGGTTAGCGCCGAAGAGGAAAAAAACATAGGAATGCTATCTCTTACGCCACTTCTGTGCCGGTCAGATACATCTGAAAATGAACTCAGGAAATCACGAGCAGCATTATCTGATTCCCACGAACGCCTATGATGCTCCGATAGTGCACACTTGTCAATTCACAAATGCCCCGCTTTAAAAGGTAAAATATATAAATAACGATGTTTGTTATTGCCTTGATGTTACTGATTTTTACTTTTTATTTGTATTTTTTTTAATGTTTATTTTTGAGAGAGAGAGAGAGACAGAGTGCGAGTGGGGGAGGGGCAGAGGGAGAGGGAGACACAGAATCCGAAGCAGGCTCTGGGCTCCGAGCTGTCAGCACAGAGCCCGGGCGTGGGACTTGAACTCACAGACGGCGAGATCATGACCTCAGCCGAAGTAGGATGCTTAAAGGACTGAGACACCCAGGCACCCTGCTGATTGATTTTTAAAAAGAAATTTAAGCTGATGCCCTTAGCTCCTGTAATGGGATTAACAATTTGGGATATCCTCATTGCTATAACATTTGCACCATTAGCAAAAATAATTGGAAAGCGGAAATGAAAACTATGTTTATACAAAACCTGCACCTGAATGTTTATAACAGATTTATTTACAATCATCAAAAACTGGAAACAAAAACAAAAATTGGGGGGGGGGGGGCACCCAGGTGGCTCAGTCGGTTGAGCATCTTACTCTTGATTTCAGCTCAGGTCATGATCCCAGGGTTGTGGAAACGTTGGGGTTCGGAGCTGTCGGCCTACAAAGAATTCTTGAGACATCTTTGGTCCAAAAAGGTGCTTTTACTAAAGCACGAGGACCAGGCCCCTGGACAGGAAGAGCTTCTAGGACATTCTGGAAAAGGCAAAAGTGGACAAAGGGAAAACAGATGAGGGAGTTCCAAGGGGTGAGGCCATAAGGAAAGGTTGACTACAGAGCAGCCAGGAGAAATTTGGGCGGTGATGAGACACTTCCATTTCTCCATTGTGGTGGTGGTTACAGGACTATATGCATCTGTCAGAAGTTGACTGTACGTGAAATGGGGCACATGTTACCGTATGTAAATTATACCTAAAAGGTGAAAAAAGAAACAGGAAATGAAACAAAAGCTCAGGAATATGGGACTCAGGACCCATGGGATACCACGCAGCCATTAAATGTTCTATTTTGAGTGGAAGCATATTTAGGGTCCTGAGAAAAGGCTCGTGGAACGTTAAGAGAATGAAGCAGGGTGGCAAACTACATTTGCGGTATGATCCCAATTTTGTAAGACGCGTGCGCACTGCTGGCAACGACGACACGATACGTGCGCTACATACGTGCGCGTGTAGAAGAAAGACTAGATAAAAATACACGGGAATATGAGCAGTGCGGCGCATGGACAGCCGGACCACGGGTGACTTTGTCTTTCTGAATACTTTTTGCCCGGTTTCCCAGGGTCCAGCTGAACCTTCGTTCCTTTTTACAACGAAGCGAGAAACATTAACCTTGTTATTTGCAAATATTATAAAGGGGCAGGAGCAGCCTGGCTGTCCTGACCCGGAAGTGGCGCGTTAGCTGCACCCAGTTTGCTTGCGGTCAGTTTTGCGTTGGCCATTGAATGCCGTTGGGCTCCGGGCTATTGGTCTTTGTGCCTCCCGGCCAGCCCGCCCTTCAGGTTTCTGCGGCCCGGCCATCTCTGCCACACTGGACCTGACCTCACAGTGCTACTTAACCTTTCCTCAAAGCGGTCAATGTTATTTACGTAGTTCTTCGTTCATCTGTTCCGATGAAGTTTTGGGTGACGGTGGAGGGGTCCGGAGCCGACGGCCAAGATAGAATCTTGAAGACGTCTTTGGTGCAAAAAGATGATTTTATTAAAGCCCGGGGACAGGACCCGTGGGCAGGAAGAGCGGAGCTGGGGTCGTGAGGGGTAACTCATTACACGCCCCCCCCCCCAGGTTGGCAGGGGGCAGGGATAGAGTAGATCTCTAAGGTATTTTGGAAGCAAGGTTTCCAGGACCTTGAGGGGCTGGCTGTGGCCGGGGGAACGTCATTTATGACTTAGTAAAACCCCTGCAGAAGGGAGAGGGGGGCCGTAAGCTTGGAGCAGGATTGCCAGCATATATGCTGGGGCAGTTGAGATGAGGAAGTACATTTACAGGATCCTCGGTGGGGATAATGTTAGGCTAAGGTCCTCTTTTGCCCCAGCGGAGTGTCATCATCGGGGCAGCTGAGCTCCTGGAGGGAGGTCACTCTTGGTTTCAAGGACTTGTCGATGGGCTGTAGGCAGCAAGGGAATTTAATTTTTCATTTGCCTGAGTTTCCCCGCAGCACCACGGCAAGCACTTAAACCCCTTGCCCTTTGTTCTTGGGGGGCCGGGAGTCTCCGAGGAATATTCTACCCGGGGTGGGGGTGGGGGTGCTGTTAGCCTGTACTTTGTGATCAGGGAGCTTGCCCCACGCTCCCTAATCACGTTCCTCCCTTCCTTCATTTCCCAGTCCTTTCCACAAAGGATTCGAAGAGGTGGAAAACACTAGAACCTGAATTTCACTGGATGGTCCAGAATGGATGTCACCTCATCTTTTCAGGTTAGCTCCGCGAGCGCCAGAGGGCTAGAGACAAGCTCTGGGGCTGGAGATAGGAAGGCTCAGTCCCCACACCAAGCGGCTTGCTCTTCGTGCCCGCAGTGACAGTGAGGTGGGGTGCTCCAGAGCACAGGGGAGGGCCTTTCGGTCAGGCAGCGATCTGCTGGGGAACTGGGTCCCGGACGTGTGCTTTGCTGAGCACCGCCCGGGGGGGGGGGGGGGGGGGGGGGGGGGGCGGGCACCTCCTCGCCCTCACAGTCCAACAGCACAGCCTAGCGGGCATGGCTTGTACTGCACCCCCCGCGTCTGAACGCCCGCCTGGCCGGGTGGCAGCTGTGGCCCGTTGGGCAAGTTCCCCCAACCTCTCTGTGCCTCCAGCTCCTTACCTGTAAAACTAGGAATGATCTCATGCACGTAGTTCATGGGGCTGCTGTAGAATTCAGGAAGTTAACAGACGCTGAAGAGGTTAGAACAGGGTCTGGCACAGAGTGAAATACAAATGTGAACCACTATTGTTCCCATTTTATCAATGAGCAAACCAAGGCTTAGAGAGACGAAGTATTTCAATCAAGCTCACGTAGCTCATTAAGGTCATAGAGTTGGACCAAGTCTGAGCACAAGGACTGTTACCTCATAATCCATGCTTTTTTTTTTTTACTTTGTAATGTTTATTTATTATTTTCTGAGAGACAGAGAGAGAGCAGGGAAGGGGCAGAGAGAGAAGGAGACACAGAATCTCAAGCAGGCTCCAGGCTCCGAGCCGTCTGCACAGAGCCCGACGCGGGGCTCAAACTCACGGATGGTGAGATCATGACCTGAGCCGAAGTCGGACGCTCAGCTGAGCCACCCAGGCGCCCCTCATAGCCCACGCTTTTAACCACTAGCTTCATTTTTATGCCTTTGTAAGACTGTTGTTAAGTTTCAGGGAAACAAAAATCTTTTCTCAGATTTTGGTGCAGAAAAAACCCAGCCTCCTTGCATACAGTTTCATACATGGATGAACACATGGGGTCTGGAGGAAGGACACATGCCCAGCGACTGGTCGGGAGGAATTGGACTCTCCATCTGAGATCTGCTTACCTTGGCAATTATCGGCTTGAGTCGCGATGACATCCGGGGCTAGACTGCCTCGGCAACAGTGTTCCCCAGATTCGTGTGTTTGTCAAGCACGTTCGCACTCTAGCCCCACATGATCATGAAAAAGAGAAGGTAGGAACCGGCTCCCCATTTTCCAGATGAGGGGGAGGGGCTTACCTGAGGACCTGAAGCTCATTGGTTGACACGAGGTGCCCATCTGACCCCGGTGGGAGATCTCTCCCTCTGCCAGGTGGCTGCCCCTTAACCTTCCCCGCCCCTTGCATGGGAATCATGGGAATAGCCAGGAATGGGATGTCACATTGGTCTGTGTCCCTTGCTCCCTGGGCTCTCTTTGGACATATTTTCCCCACCCCCTTGGGCCAGACCGTGGTCTATCAGTCTCTGGATCCCCAGAGACCAGCTTCCATGCCCCAGAGCTGGGTTAGACGCATCCGCTGGTCATATGAACAAATCAAGGAATACATGGAATCGCTGGTACTTTTTGCGGCTCTGACTTGCTGGTTGGACCAGCGGTTCTCAAAGTGTAGTCCTGGATCAGCACCGTGGGACTTGCTAGATAGGCAAACTCTGGACCCCATCCCCAACCTCGTGACTCAGAAACTCTGGCACGTGGTCCAGGAAGCTGGGTTGTAACGAGTCCTCCGGGGGTTCGATAGCACCTGCTTTTTGGAGTTAGGCACTGGAGTTGAAACCCCAGCTCTGCCCCTAACCTGCTGTGTGGCCTCATGCAAGTCAGTCAACCTCTCTGGTTTGTTTCCTCATCTGCAAAATGGCGCTCAGACATAACGAGGAGGTTTGTATGACCCTTTGCCGAGAAAGGTGCTCAGGACTGGACCCGACGTGTAGCTGATAAATGTTAAGCCCAAGGCTGGATGGAAACAGTGGGCTGAGAAACTGCCTGTCCCCTGCCCGTGCGGGCTCAGCCTGGCTCCTCGAACTCTGTGCTTGGCAGTGGCCCCACCTGGTGCAGGATGACCTTGTGCCTCAACAGCAAGCCTGCCAGATTCCGTCTGGCCTGGGTCTGTCCTCCCTGGGGCAGCGGAGCGCCTCTATCCCAGCCCCAGATCCCTCCACCAGTGGCCCACATCTGTGTGCTGGGCGCTGTGGCCTGGGCCCTGCTGCTCACTCCCACCAGAGACCACAGAGGTCCAGCCCGGAAGTTGATGCCTGGCCTTCTAAGGGAAAACAGAGTCCAGAGAGGGGCACACACCTCCTGCAGGTGTCTGGGGAAGGGATGCAGAGGGCAAGGCACCGGTCCAGCAAGGTCTCCTGCTTCCGCCCCCCCCCCCCGCCCAAGATCATTCCCATTTTATGGAGAGCGAGCCTCTGAGGTTCAGGCACTTGCTCGGGCTTCAGGCCGCACAGGGGTGGGGGTCCTCCCCGGTCAGTCTGCAGTCCATCCCGACATCTTGCCAGGCAAGGGATGCTTCCCACCGGAAGTGGGGGCAACAGCTCCAGGACCCCAAGTACTGTGCCCCCAAGAGCCTTGGAGCTGGGTTGGGGCCCTGTTTGTCCGAATTTCCTGAGACTTATAGGGTGGCCTCCAGAGTCCACTAGGCACCCCCTCCTCCCGGGTGTCAGAATGACTCGGGTCCCTCCCTGAGCTTCTGGAGTCCCCTCGAGGCAAACTTGTGTCCTTCCTCGCTTCTGTCCTGGCACCGGTTAGCCTTGCATACAGTAGGTTCTCAAGAAATGCTCAGGTGAGTGAATATCACCCAGGCAGAGGGCCAGCTGACTCCCCGCCAGGAGGGGCTACTCAGGGTCAGGCGCCGCTCAGTGCCCCCAAACCATTCACTCTGCGACCGCGGGAATTTCACTCCTGCCCCTGACGTGGCCCGTTTCCCCGTGAACAAGTAGAGGGGGTGGTCCCGTGGCCCACAGGGACCCTCCCCGACCTCCCCCATCAGTATGCTGACGGGTTGTAGGCAGCCGCCTCCAAGTCTGCCCCCAGTCACAGCCCAAGCCCACAGGTCACCCAGCAAACACCAGACCAGGCACGTAAAGGGTGGTAAAGGGCCCTGCCGCGAAGCCCAGGACACGGGCCCGCTCGGAACTCGGAAAACCTAGTGTTTTAGCTCAAGCTGCTGCAGAGCGGATCTCTGCCTGGGTCACTCAGCCAGGGCTTGCTGGCCCTCGGGGCATTCCCTGGGGCTTGGACGGGAGCTGAAATACCCTTTCCCACCCTCTGCTGAGGGGAAGGGACCGGGCAGGCAGCAGAGGGTCCCAGGGCCCCGTGAAGGTGGTGTGCGTGCAGTAGTGATCCCGGAGATGAGGCAGCTGGGACCCCAGCGGTTGCTATGGAGGGGGAAGGACAGAGGGACGAAGAGGACTCGGTGGCCCAGCACAGAAGGTGTGGGAGGGGCAGTCAAGGATGCCAGAAGGTTCTGGCTGGGGATGGGGGAGGGGGGTGTCACTCATCACCACAGTAACAGCTACCACCTCCTGGGCCCCCGGGGCCTTGCACGCCTGCCTCTAACCCTCCAACAGGAAGGCGGGCACCACTTTGGCCTGGGCAAGCAAGGGGTGGGTTGGGATTCCCTGAGGGCCAGGACGGGAGGGGGCAGGTGGGCAGGGAGGGCCCTTCAGGATCTCTTGCAGGAGCTCTGAGAGGACAGGCTGCGAACAGGGCCTGGCTGAGCAGAGGGGGTTTCATCCTGACTTCTGAGGGTTCCTCCTGTTCACCCCCTGCTCTTTAGCCGCCAGTGGGGGCTGCGAGGAAGGGCCTGCCCTCGAGAACCCTGCAGTTCTGTCATGGGACCTCAGGCAAGTCGCAGAACTTGAGTTTCCAGACCTTCCGTGTCTCTTCTGCAAAGCAGGGGGACTCCAGACTCCCCTGAGGCTGTCATGACGCGAGCTCACCACGTGCCCAGGACTGGCCGGCTCGGGCCTCGGGGACGGGAGCCTGCTCCGACCCCTCCCTTCCGCCCTGTCCTACCTCGCGTCTCTGCGGCAGCCGGGGGGCAGCTCCGATGGGCTCCAACTCCTCATGAGCGGAGAGCAGGGGCCCCATCGCCCATCGGGTGACGAGGCTTGGTCTCCGCCTTCCTGAGCTGGGCAGAGCGGGGCTGCGGCGGCAGGCGCCCGCCTCGCTCCTCCAAGGGCCCAGTGCCCAGAACGGGCGCGTTTCTGGACGAGCCTTACCAGGGTTCGGTGTATGGGGCTGTGGCAGCCCTGGCAGCTCTTTCTCGCCTTGCCCTTTCGACTCAGGCCACCCCAGGGAGGGTGGAGGGCCCCACAGGGATTTTAGTGCCACAGGCCGGCTGGGACTCCTTGGGTAACTATGGCTCTAGGAGCCTCCGTGTCCGCTGCAAAATGCAATGGGGAGCCTCATCCCGCTCGCGGGACGTCCGGAGAGGGGCATGTTATCTGCAGGCACCGTATGAGCAGAGCACAGGGCCCAGGAAGTGTGTTCACAGCAGCCCAGGTGATGGACGGTCGCTCATCTGGGTCCAGCCAGCCTGTCTACACCGGGGAAGCCCAGGCCACAGCGTGCGGGTTTGGGGGAAAACCCTGAGGGGTTCAGGTGCCTCAAATCCCCAACCTCTTTCTTTTGCAGGGGACATAATAACCCTTTGGGCAGCAGTCCGGTGCCTGGGATCTCGCCCAGCTCCAGAGCTGGTAAACGCTGACGGAGACACGGTCGCACCGCTGACGGGAGCGTGAGGCACACACGGCTCTGAGACGGTCACACTCACGAGATCAACTGTTTATTGATTTTTTTCCTAAAATACTATCCATTTAAAGAAACTCCTAACTGAAAAGACTTGACAATTTTTGGTAGATCTGTAGCAAAGGAATGAGGATTTCTGCTGGTAAGTTTTCATGACAAAACAGACACACACCCACTTTCCAAGCAAGACCTCAAGCTCACTGGAAACGTTGAGAAAATGCATAGCTTGTGATGGCGGCGGCCATTCCAACAATGTCTGAGTTACACAAAATAAAGGTTTTCCCTCCTTCCCTCCCTCCCCTGCCCTGTCATTTCAGTGTGGCTCCTGCCCCAGCACGTCTGCTCCCGATGACCACGGCTGCTCAGAAGAGACCCCCGTGCTCTGGGGTGAGACCCAGCTTTCGTGCACTCACGAGGAATAAAGGAGGACTGTGGACCCTGCGGCTGCCGCGAAGACACGGGAGTTTGTACAGTGTTCTGCTACGGAAAGGACTAAGGCTAGTCAGAAGGTGGACCCACGGCTGGCCGGCGAGGACACGCTTCCCCACAGCTGTCTCCGCTGCAGAGGCCCAGGGCCACGTCCCGAGCCCAGAGGAGGCCTGGCCCACCGGCCAGGCCTGTGCCCAAATGTCACAGTCTTCAAGCAGTTCAGTTAAACCCACTGTCAAAAGCCGTTACGTCTCGTTAAAACAGTAGGCGAACTCTTTAGATTCTCTGAATATCCAATAATATATACAGATATACACCGCGAGAGAGGACAGTCTGATGTAAAGCATCTTTGGCTACAGATGCGTGTGCTTGAAAAGTCAGTCTTACTTTTTAACCTTCCAAATTGCTGACAAAATCGTTAACCGGCAAGAGTAGAATCTTAAACACAAATAGGATGAAAATAGCTTTTAAATATGGCGACGCGGGGAGTACGACGTAAGGTTATCCCCGAAACTCGTGGAGGACGCCCCGACGCGGACAGCATTCACGGCCGTGTCCAGCCTGATGCGCTCCTGCCTTCCCACCGCTCTCTCTTGCCTCCCAGGCCGCCCGCCCCTCTCGATGAGCCGCGGCAGGACCTACCGGGCAGCACGGAAACAGACCCCCCCCCCCCCCCCCCCGCAGGACTGGTGTATATCAATCTGTGCCATCGTTTAAGCACAAATGAGTGGAAGAACAGGCATGTAAAAAAAGCATCACTGTACACAGCCTTTAAACGAAGGACCTCGAAGTCCTCACTCGAGTGAAGCGTCCACTTGAGTTGCAGGTGAGGAGACTCGTCGGAGAAAGTCATCGGCGGAGCGAGAATCAGAGGAAGCCACTGCCGATTCGGAGGAGGGGAGGAGGAAAGACGAGGGCGAGACTACACAGATCTGTGAAAAGCCAGCACAGCACGCACAGCGGGCGGGCCGGGGGCCGGGGCGCTTTTCGTCCTACTGCGGCTTCCTGCGCTCAGACCTCTCCGTCGGCACCGCGTGCGGGAAGGGCGCCGAGTCCCGGGTGAAATGACCGGCTCGTCCGCCTTCGAGAGACACCATGAAGCCAAGAGCAACGGAACCGTCAGCTTTTGCAGGAAAAGGAGCAGACGCTCACACGGCCGGCTGGTGCCGGGGGTGTCGCTGCCCGGGCCCGACGGCCAACGGAGCTCCCGGGACCGCTGCCTCCACCCTCCGCCAGCCAGCCGGCTGGCCCGTCACTGGATTGCCTCGACGTAATTCGCGGGGTACAGGCCGACCTGTCCGTTGTCCAAGCGTCCCTTGCACCAGCCCTGCTCATCCTCGTCCTCGATCTTGGTCAGCTCGTCCCCTTCAAGACAAGGAGGGAGCGGTCCCGGTGAGCGGGTGGGTGACAGGCCGACCGCCCGGTTAGAGTCGCCCTCGCGGCTCAGCCCCCACCCTGGGCCCACGGAGGGTCTCGGACCTGGGGGGAAGGGGCAGGCATTCTCTGGGGGACAAAGCGGGGCCTGCGGCCTGGTTATTTCTCTACTAGGTTGCATCTGACGCCGTCCTTTCAGCCACAGGGGCCTCTGAGAGGTGTCATGGCTGCCATCTCTCAGTGACCCTAAAACAAGCAGCTCCCACAGACACTGCAGAATTAAATGCCACAGGCCCGTGCTTCCTGACTGTCCCAGGCCAGGTCAGAGGAATCCCTTCCGAGGGTCCACACCACCCCTCCTCCACCCTCTCCTGCTGTCCTCCCTCCTGGGCCCTGGCCCACTCGGTCTGGTATCTCCTCCAGCACTTACTGCCCTGCCTCATGCCTTCGTTTCATCTGTGTCCAGAGCAGGCTGTGGGAAGGGCAGGGACCCATCACTCGGTCCCCAGCGCCCAGCTCGGGGCATTTGTCCTCAACCCCCCTCCAAACACTATGAAATGGAAGCCATTCGCCGCGTGTGTTAGTGGGGCTGATGCACGTCTGGTCTGTTCGGACACGGAGGAACCACGAATTCAAGCCAGGCCCCGGGCAGCGGAGGAGATACACTCATGAGAGGGGACAGAGGGAGGCCCGGTCCTTCCAGGAGCCAGACCAGGGGGACGAAGACCAAAGGTGGGGTCGGGGCCGTGGTGGGGGAAGGTCCAGGCCTGGCGGCCAGAGGGGGCCAGAGCCAGGGGATGGGCGAGGAGCCACCTTGCGGAGACGCCGTGGGAACCCGCAGCCCGGACTTTCCCGGGAGCGGGGAGCCGGTGGGAGCCGGTCGGCCCGGCTAGGAGACCGGGCAAAGCGCCCTGCGCCTGGGCCCGGTTTCCTCATCTGCAGACCGGGTGCCGGGAGGATTAAGCGTCAGATCGGGGAAGGGCCGGGTGGTGGCCGATATGCAATGAGCAGCTGCCGTCACTCCCACGTGGGGGTGGTTTTTCCTGCAGCCGCTGCGCCCGAGATGGGCACCGGGGCTGCTCTGTTAGCACTGGCCCCCGCACAACTCTGACTCGGCAACATCAGCAGTGAACACGGGGCGGAGGTGAGCGTCACGAGCGGTAAACTCTATCTTCTCCTGTCCTTCCTGCCCCCCACTGTGGGCTCCTGGCAGGGCCGACGCTTCTACAACTGGCTTTTCCCTCATTCCGCCTTGTGTGCCGCCAGGCTCGCGGGTGCACGGCGAGACCAGCTCCGTGACACTCGCACGGGGTGGCAAGGGCGCCAGGGAGAGGCTCCGTGGGCACCTGAGCCCCCGAGGAGCCGCGAGCGCCAGTACAAGCTACAGACGGAAGGAAGCGGTGGCAGCCGGGGGCAGACGTCACGTTACAAATAACACAGAAAACAGACACGGTAAAGAGGGCAGCTTTCGGGCTGTGAAACATGAATTGGTGATTAAAAGCATGGGTTTCAGTCAGTGTGCTTTTATCAATTCACTCGGAGCAGAAGAGGATGTTTGTATCTAAAAGCTGTTGGCAAATCCAATAGGTGGGACTCAGAAAGAATGAGGAATTAAAAATGATTAAATCGAGGGGGTGCCTGGGTGGCTCAGTCAGTTAAGCGTCTGACTTTGATTTTGGCTCAGGTCATGATCTCACTATTTGTAAATTCGAGGCCCACGATGGGCTCTGCACTGACAGCAAGGAGCCTGCTTGGGATATTCTCTCTCTCTCTCTCTCTCTCTCTCTCTCTCTCTCTACCTCACTCTTTCTCTATCGCTTGCTCTCTCTCAAAATAAATAAACTTAAAAGGAAAAAAAAAATCAATGAACAGATGAAGTAAGGGGCTAATGACCACTAGATCTCAGAAACTGGGCAGAGATGCGTTATGGTGCTTAAGGACTCTCTACAAACGGCCAGGGGCACCTGATGACCAACCCCGGGCTCGAGGGTGTGGGGCCAGCTGCCGGCCTGCCGAGCACACGACACGGCCCTCCGCCCCACAAGCTGGGCACGGGGGTCCGTCCCAGTGCACACTGCAGCCTGCGCTGGTTGAGCTCATCCACCTAGAGGGGTAGGTGCTGGATCTGGGGTGTCTGTGAGGAGGGAGCAAGGCAGAAGGAAGGAGCTTGGCTCTCTGTGGGCCCACGTCTGTGGGCCTCCTCTGAAAGGCTCTAAGATAGGCTCTTTCAAACTGAGGGTTGCAACCCATTTTGGCAAGTTGCAACCAGCATTAAAAACAAACAAACAAACAAACAAAAAAACAATAAAAGACAAAGGCTAGAAAATCTGCGGCACAGGGCTCCCGTAATCTGGATCCAGACTGTTCTGTAAAACAGAAGTTTCCGCTACTGGCAACAAAGGTGTGCTGGTGACAGAATGCATACGATGTGGCTGCAGGAGTGAGTTCAAAAGGCACTACCCTAAAACGGGACTCCAGGTGGCCCAGGGGCACACCGAGTGCTATTCTGGGGTCTGGGCCAGGAGGCTGGCTAAGGGCTCCTCTGCCAGCTGGGGGCGTCTCTGGAGACAGGCTTCCCCTGGGGACCCCCAGGGCTGCTGGGAAAACTGGCTGGTGCTGGAGACCAGCATGTCCTGCCCAGTGCCCCGCTGTGCCCGGTCCTCGGTCCTGCAAGGGGTGGCGCCTCAGGCAAAGGCACCAGGGCGCCTCATGCCTTCTAACGTGTGGCACTGAGCACCTGCTGCTTTTGAAATGTGGCGGGAAGGACCGGCAAATGAAACTTGCAGGAGTTTCCCAGACTTAGAAAAACAAAGACACCCCCTAAACCCTAAGCCCCTAGCAGGTCGGAAGCATCCGCCCCAGATGCCCGCCAGGGAGCCCACCTACCAGCCTTGAAGCTCAGCTCATCATGCTCCTGCCCTTCATAGTCGTAGAGGGCCCGGACCCGCACTTCTGTCCCCGAGGTGGCATCCTCGTCAAATGGGTTTGAGTCCCCGTTGGCGTCCGTGGACGAGAACGGGTTGTTGGACTCGTCATCTGACCAGTCAGTGGGGTAGCTCTGGGTCTTCTCGTAGCTGCTCACGCTGCAAGAAAGGAAGGGTTGACCCGGCGTCCCGAGCACGGGGCCGGCAGAGGCGCGAGGCCCTGCCTGGAGCCTCACCCCTGCCAGGGGAGGCCGCAGGGCCCTGGGGCCGGGCAGGGGGCTCCTTCAGCAGGAGAGGAGCCCCTCGGCACACCTGTCTCCCTGTGGTGGTGGCGCGAGGGCCTCGACGAGGGTTAGCAGAGTACAGAAAAGAAGCAAGCACGGATTATTAACGGGTGCCCCCCCCGCCCAGCGAAAGAGGAGCCAGAGGCTGTCCACACCGGCAGCCGGGCACCTCCTGCAGGCCTCGTGCATTGCTCTGAGTGCCAAGGGGGCAGGAGCCTGGACAGAGAGAGACGAGAGACAGAGAGCGAGCAAGGTGGAAACCGGAGGGAAATGTTTGTTCACCAACTTTTTGGCCTTAACGTCCTCCTTCTCACTGACGGTGCTCCCCGTGTCGTCCTCGTCCTCGAAAGGGTTGTAGTTGGACAGTGACTGTGCTGACCGTGTGGGGTTGCTCGGGACACTAAGGTCACTACAGGGAGAGAGACAGCTTTCAGGGGACCCCAGCTCGGCACCCCGCCCGGGGCCTGCATGCTCCCAGCTGCAGGATCACAGGGCCAGGGTCTGAAAGGACACATCGGCCACCCCCGCCCCGGATAGGAGGATATGTTGTTTGAGTGGGAACATGGTCTTAGCAAAAACACTTAGTGACATTCTGGTGGCTAAACACACTTATGGCGTCTAAGAGAGAACGACACTGCCATTTCCCCTCCTTGCCTCTGGACGCTGGCTATCCTGAACAGGAGCCCTGGGGTCGGGACAGGCTGCCGCTGGAGCACAAGTCATGTCTGGGCTTTCGGCTTCTCCCCACAGCCCCCCAACCTGGCCCCCGTTCCCGATGCTGTGAGCTGGCGGGCCAGCCTGAGGGGCTCAGCCTGGGGAGCAGACAGCCTGGGAGGCTCAGAGCCCTGCTGCAGAGAGCAGGAGGGAGGCCCCTGGCCCTCGCCAGACCCCACAGCACAGCACTCTCCTCCTTCTGACTACAAAGGGTCCGGTGGCCTCCTCCCCACTTCTGGGGTTAGAGCTTTCAAAATTGGCACCAAAGCCTACTGAAGCCCTTTCCAAGAAGAAAGAAGGAGCCCTTTCGTGCTCCACAGAGAGAACATCCATCTGCACAACTGTATCAGCCGCCTACTGGGTGCCAGGCCCAGAGGGGACAGACTGGAGAGAAATCTGACCCAAGCCAACAGCCAGGACGGGGGCCAACAGCCAGGACGCAGTGACTGTGGGCACAAGGCGCAGAACAGGATGGCCGAGAAACGAGACAGGCCCCTAAGAGCCCCAGCACCTGACTGTGGAATTAAGCTGCAGGGTGGGGCTTGTGGGGCCAGCACCGCCTCCTGCCGCCAAGTGGGGGACTGTGTGCGGTCGGCACCCACAGCGCTGGATGGATGGCCCAGACAGAGTGGGGGTGGGGGGCAGCGCACAAATGCTACCAGTGACCCCAGGTGGCCAGCCACTGCCTCAGTGGCCTGGCGAGGGGCACCGGACCCAAGCCTGGGCTGTATGCCTGAGGCCAGCAGGCCCTCCTCCCTCCCTGGCACCTTTCTCTTTCTGTAGGGGGCTGGTGCTGGGCGGCCCCGGCTGCCTAGACTCTCCCACGCCCTCCTCCCCGACCCCTGGGCTGGTGTCTCACCCTCCACACCCCTGCGCCAATCACACAGGTGCTGGCCTGATCCCTGGGACAGCTCGTACTGCTCTGGCCACTTCACCAAGTTCACCTGTCCAGATGGAGGCACAGCCATCTGAATGGTGAGCCATCACGTCTGCCCAGGAAGCCCGGGTAGGAGCTTCAGTGCCTGGGGATGCAGAAAGGGCTCCGGAACCTTCACGGACCCTCCCGGGAGGCACAACCGTGAGGTCTATCATTACCGTTGTGGCAGGGAAGCCTCTGGGTGCGGAGCCCGTGCGGCAGGAGTGGCCTCTGGGAGGGGCAGCTCTGCAGAGGACAGCAACACCTGCCCGCCGGGACGCGGAGGCCCGGGGACAGGCCTCGTCCAGCACACGCTTTCCCAGAGGTTCCATGACCTCAGCATCACCTTGTCTATCCAAACTAGGTTTCAGCAAACAGTGACGTGGGAAATAAAATAACCAACGCTCTCACCAAAGAGGTGACATGTGGGGGCCTGGGTGGCTCAGTCGGTTAAGCGTCCGACATCGTCTTGGGTCATGCTCGCGCTCCGTGGGTTCAAGCCCCACGTCGGGCTCTGTGCTGACAGCTTGGAGCCTGGAGTCTGCTTCAGGTTATTTGTCTCCCTCTCTCTCTGCCCCTCCCCCACTCACATTCTGTCTCTCTCGCTCTCAAAAAAAAAAGGGGGGGGGGTGGGACACGTGACAATGCTGTCCTGTGCTGCCCCCCACTCCCAAATCAGGCCCCTGCACACGGCACAGGGAAGCAACCTGGCCAGGATGCCCGGTCCCACCGGAGGGAGCCACGACAGCGACTTCCACCTGCCCGTGTGCCAGTGGAGATCCACAACGACCAGCCTCTGACATCGGCTCCCGCCCTCACTTGGGGCCAGAAGCATGTCTGTGGCAAAGGCTCCCTTCTCTGGGTCCTTCCACAGCTCTGGCATCAGGTGAGCTGATGATCCTTCCCAGGGATGCCCTCGGGCCACTACCCAGCAGAGCTCGGATGCCCTGGAAGCATCTGGAAAGACGTGTGTGTGGGGCTCCCTGCAAGGCTTCACTGGGGAGTGTCCGGCCCACGCAGAGGACCCAGGGGACCTATCCCAGGGGACGGAGGCTGCCCCAGTGCCCACCTGCTGGGCTTGCTCTGCAGAGCCTGATCGCCTGTCTGGTTGATGCCCGTCAGGGTGACCCCGTCAGTAGCCTTCTTCTTCTCTCTCCGGCTGAGAGTTCGATTCAGGTCTGCGGACCACTCCTGGGCAGCAGGCACCGAGGGAGAGAGACAGGGAAGTTCATTAGTTTGAGGCCACGTCAGTCTAACACACCGGCCAGCCAGCCAGTGGCCCGCCCTGCCTGCTTAGTGACACGTAGCCTCGCTGCCTCGATTTTGCCTTGTTTTGCAGCCGACCTCAGGTTCCTGGCACCTTCCTACTCCCCCCTCCTCACTGCTAAAGGTGGGGACTTGGGCCTGTGGTGGCCTGGTCTCGGGAGGAGAGTCTGGCCAGCCAGCACGCAGGTGTCCAGGGAGCTTCCCCATCCGGCCCCTGCCCACGTGGCACTAAGCCTCCGGCCACCTCAAGCCACCAGGGGTCGCCAGAGGCCTCGCCAGTTTCCTTGAGCCTTCCAAATTAGCTCTTTCAGCAAAGATCCTTCCCATTTATTCCCTAAAGTGTTTCTGGCTCCCAGGGGAACAGGAGGGCTGGCTACAGGACTCTGAGCAAGCCTGCAATGTGGGGACCGCACCACGGGGTGCAAACGCACAGGGCCTGGATGTCACATCACCAAAGGGGCAGATAAGCCGGCTCGACCTCACAGGTCTCCGGGAGTGGCTCCCTCACTGGTAGCAAGTGCTGGGGGGCTAACCGAGCAAAGAGTCGACTCCCCAAAGGTTCCCTAGTTTCCCAGCACGTAAACAGCTTTTATCAACTGCACTGAGGGACACTGGAAGCGGGGAAAAGGAAGAAGGGCCGTCCCTAACACGTGTCCCTAACGCGATCTTGCAGAAAGGCAGGTAACCCCACCTGTTACCAAACCACCTCCACTGAACTCACCCTTGGTGTGATCGAGGCCACAGCGTGGCCCACATGTACCTGTAGGGCCTCCAGATTAGAAGGCATCTTAGAAACACCAAGTCTAACCTGTCAACTTGTCAGACAAGGAAACTGAGGCCCAGACAGAAAACGTGACCTTGGCCACACAGAGTTGGTGGCAGACTTGGGCCTGACTCCAGATCCTGGTCACCTATTTGTTGATAATTATCTTCTCAACCAAAATCAGCTGACTCAGAGAGACCCGTCCCGACTGGGTGGGCTCCCCAGGGCCCACGTAATCGACACCAGGCCGGCCGGGGAAGGAGGGCCGGCCGTTCACGAGGACAATGACCAGCACGGGCAGAACTGCTGCCTCAGCTCCTCTGCCGGCACCAGGCTGTGGAGCCCACACGCAGCCCACGCGGGCTGGACACACACGGCACAAGGTTTGGAATTCAATACATTAGCCAAAGAACAGAAACTTACTTCATCCTGCGGCATGGAAAATAAAAACAAATAATTTCATTAGACCCTGTAATTTCATGACCCTGGAAGAACCATTAAGCACGTGCCACATGGGGTGCTGCTTCCCGGCCTGCAGGATCCACAGACAGAAGGGCCACGGTGCGCTCTGGCCGGGACACCCACCCCAGTGGGACGGCCTGTCAAGTCTTCCTTCCCTGACCATTCCGTTCCCTAAGGGACCGGTGGGGGGGGTGACCTCCTGAGCCAGCTCCAGAGAGCAGCACACGCCCCCTGCAGGGGGAAATCCTGGCTCTGTCCACAGGACACAGGTCAACTCGGTTCCTCCCCATCCACCGCCACTGGGCGGGGAGGCTATGTGCTTTCTCCTGTAGGTCCGCTTCCACCCGGGAGGGCCCTGGGGCTCTGCTTTGTGCAGGTGCCTCGGAGGAAGGGGCCCAGTCTGCTCTCGGCCTCCTGCTGGGAGAGCTCCTGCAGACAGTGCAGGGGGCCCGCCCAGCTTTCTTCAGAAGCTCCAGAAGATGGAGGCACACGTATGAGGCCTGACACAAGGGCCAGCACGGACCAGGTCACGACCCCCAGCTGCCCGAGGAGATGGGCGCCCGTGGTCCTCCCCATTTGATACGTGGGAACAAATGACTCGCTCAGCGTCCCACAGCTGGTAAGTGGTGAGGCCAGACCTGAGTGTAGCCTGTACCCTGGCAGCACTGGAGGCAGGGGAGGCCCCTCGGCCCTCGCGCAAGGCGTCCTTCCCAGAAGGCAGCACCCGCGGGCCCGCAAAGCCTTTCCCGGCCCCCGCTTCATCACAAGGTGCAGAGAATCCCTTCTCTCAGAGAAGGAGGGTGGCAGGACTCATGTGGGGCCCGATGGGGCCTGGCGACCGAGTCCTGTGTCTGGAAGAGACCCGAGGGCCTCAGGGCCTCCCGTTTTACACGTAAAGATACTGGAAGGCTCGGACCCAGGAAATCAGGAAAAGAGGAAAGTTAACCCCGAACCAAAATTGGTTGAATTTCCCGTCTGAAACAAGGCAAAGTGCCTCGCGTGAGGGGGAAGAAGAGCCCACTCTCCACCCTGTCCTGGACCGGAGGCCTGCCAAGCCCAGCTGCACGGTGGCTGCTCCCTTCTCAGCCGTCTGGCAGGGTGGGGCGGGGAACTGGGGCCCCCGCGTGACCTGTGGGTCCTGGCACTCGCCACCAAGAAGAGAATGCCAGTGGTCACCAAGTGACTGTCCGAATTCTTAATGAGAAGGGTCTTTACTGAGATTCAGAAGGCCCTTCAGTAGTGCCCTGGGGACTCTGAACATGAAGCTGGTTTCTAGAATAGCCATGCTTAAAGGCTGCCCCACAAACAGGGCAAAGGCCAGCACAGAGTTGAATGAGAAAGTCAGCACATGTCTCAACCTCATGGGCCCAGGCCCCTGCCGGACCAGCGGGGTCACGGGCACAGCCTCCTCTTACCTCAAACTGTGGCCAGTTCATGGACATGCCTGGCCCGTGGTTGGCTCTGAACCACCTCAGGTCCTCCACTGCATCAGCGGCTTTGATGCTCTGTTCCAGGTCGCGGTAAATGTTCTTGTAGCTAAATCAGAAAGAGGAGACAGGACCGTCTTGGAAGGCAGGGAAGGCTACCGTTCATCCCAGCCAAGAGCCGGGCCACAGCAGGCACGTGGTCCCCAGCCACACTAGAATCAGCTTCATAGTATGGACCAGGAGGTGCTGCCTGGGTCGGCGGGATGGCCCCCTGGCCTCCACGTGCACAGGAGACAAACAACGATCACGGTGCACGAGCCACAGCTTTGGCTTCCCACAAATTGGCTTTTTGTCGTTGTTATTTTTTATTTTTTGGCGGGGAGGGGCAGAGAGAGAGGGGGGCACAGGGGGTCCGGAGTGGGCTCTGCACTGACAGCACGGAGCCCCACGCGGGGCTCGAACTCACGAACCGTGGGATCGTGACCTGAGCCGAAGTCAGATGCTCAACCGAGCCACCCGGGGGACCCTTCCCACAAACTGGCTTTTAAACCAAACGGGCCAGGGCCTGGCAGCAGACTCACGGCCCGCTGGGAGCACCCTCTGCCCTAGAGCCTCAGAGGGAGCACGGCCACGCGACACCTTCCCTTCAGACGTCCCACCTCCCAACCGTGAAAGAGTAAGTTTCTGCTGTCCTAAGCCACGGGTTTTTGGTATTCTGTCACGACAGCCCCAGGGGGCCACTCGCCATCTACTCCCCAGGGAGGCGAGGCGAGCCCCCCCCCCCCCCCCAGCCAGCGGTGCAGCTCCTAGCAAGTCACGCTCCACAGCCGGCCTCCGTTTTCTCGCCAGTGAGATGGGAAATAGTGCCTCCCACTGTACCGACTCTCCTAAGGACTAATGAATGCCGGCAGGGTAGCCCCGCGAGGACTGTTTCTATTGTGTCACACAGGACACAAAAAGAACGTAATTTCCTGCGAACGACGAGCCTTAACTGGTGAGTCCTTTCTGAACAGCTCTGCTATATGGATGGCTGAAGTCCACGTCCACAGTTAGCCCGGACCTCTGTCCCAAAGGAGGCATCACGGGACCAAGGACGAGGCGAGTGTGGAAGAAACACTGCGGTGTCCACGTCATGGTTCAGAGCTGAGTCTCTGAGGGCCCATGCCGTCCAAGGGCCACTGAGAAGTCAAGGGCTGAGCAGGCAGCCAGCTGCTCTGGATGGAAGGGCCTCGCGAAGGGCTTCGAGGCAAGGTGGTCCTGAGGGTGGGGCACCCCAGCCTGGGAAGCACGGGGAAATGCTCCTGGCTTGATTTCAGATACGCCGCTGTGGTCGGTCCAAGCCGCGGCACTCCCTTCCTACCTGGGCCCAGAGCGCGTTCGTGGAGCTGGCGGTGCGTGGCCCGAGGCCCCCCGGCTCAGGCCAGCCGTGGGCCATCAGCTGCCACAGGCAGGGGGAGGGGAGGGGAGTACACCACACAGGCCGACCCCGTGGCACAAGACCCTCCCCGGACAGGAAAACTCAGCGGGGAGGAGGTCTTGGGACAGACACGGCCACCCCCAGCCCTGGTCTGGAGAGCAGTTACTGAGCTGTACGCAAAAGCCACTTTCCACTGACCACATGGTGACGTGCTCCCTCTCTAAACGGGAACTCACCTGGCCACGTTTGACAAGTCTAGGTGCTTCTGGACTTCCAGCAGGACTTCCCGGAAGAAGCGCAGGCGCTTTTCCTCAAACTGCTGGCACTGCTCAAACACCTGCTCCATGTTCTCCATGTACTGGGGGGTGCCCTGGTCGAGCTCCTTCAGCGACTTCTCATACTTCTCTTTGGTCTACAAGAAAAGCCGGCACCACGGGACGAAGGTTCATCTCCGCTCACCCCGGCTCCCTCTGGCACAGAGAAAGCCAGCCGGGCTCTGCGCCACCCTGTTCCTCACCAGCCTTTGTCCCTTTCCGCCACTTCTGGCGTCATCGGCATCTAGACTCGTCAGGTGACAATATTCGGGCAGACGCTTTGAGGGACTTCATAGGGAGTAAGCAGGGTGAGGAGCTGGGACCCAGCGTCCAAGGATCGACTTCCTCAACGCCCCTCAGGTCCCAGCCCACGGGACTCCCGCTCCACCCCTGATCCCAAAGGGGACACCCACCCGAGCTGGGTGGGGAAAACACTGGGCAAGGCGCCCTTCCCACCCCCACGTGGCCAGGCCCCCCAGGCTCATCGCCGAGGCCTCTACAGATTCCAAACCACAAAGAGCACAAGCTCTGGAGTCTCACAGACTCCACTTTCAAATTCAAGTTCAAGTCCAAGCCCCCCCACTTCTGAACTGCAAACCACACTCTTGGCATCTGCTGGGCCTCTCAGCTAGAACCAGCCCAGACAGGTAGATGCTGGGGAAGGGCTGTTCACTCTGGAGCCCAGGGCGCGTGGTCTCGAGCACCAACCACTGCCACGCTGACTCCCACCCACGTCATCTACCCGTGTCCTCTCCCCCCGGGGAAGGGCTGCCAGGTCACCCACGCGCCTCGGGCCTTGCCCACGACAGCGGTGACTCAGAAGTTATGTCAGAGGCAAGATCACGGGGTTGAGTGCCGGACAGACATGGGGGCGGGTCCTGGCACCCCATTTTCTGACAGCCCCACTTTCCTCCGCAGAACATGAGGTACAGGCAAACCTTGCCTTATCGTGTTCCACGGGTATTGCATTTTTTCACAAACTGAAGGTTTGTGGCCACCCTGCGTGGACCAAGTCTATCGGTGCCACTTCCCCAGCAGCATTCGCTCACTTCAGGTCTCTCGTCACATTTGGGTGACTCTCGTAATACTTCAAACTTTTCCGCTATTATTACTATTATTATGACATTTGTCATGGCGATCTGTGACTAATGATGACCACGTGAAACCTCAGTTGATGGTTAGAACTTTTTAGCAATAAAATATTTAATTAAGGTATGTACGTCGTTTTTAGACGTAATGCCACTGCACACTTTGTAAATTACACTATAGTATAAACGTATCTTTTATATGCACTGAGAAACCAAGAAAGTCATTTGACTTGCTTTACTGTGACACTCCCTTCGTTGTGGCGGGTCCAGAACCAAACCCCAGGGCCTGCACTTCTACTTCGACATTCTGGTATTTAAATGAGGTAACACAAGATGGGCACCAAGTTGCACAAAGCAGGAATTCAAAAAAGTTCTGGGCCCCTTGTCCTCCAGCCCACTACACTCCCCTACACAGCTGTTCCTTCAGAGACTGTCCTGAGAAGGGATTTTACCAGAAAGGAAGTATGATAGGACCACGGTAGTATCCTGGGGCAAATGGAGGGACAGCAGAGCTGGGGCGGTATTTCCGATAAGCCTTTCCAGCTGGGGCCGTATTTACTGTAAACCTTTCCACTATGGAGACCCTGAGACACGAGGGTGATCACGGACAGGTGGGCTGGCCACGCAGGAACTTGGCTTTTCTGGTCCTGATGACAGTGTGGGCTTCCAAGAAAGGGCTGAGCCTCCCTGAGCCGTTACAGGCCGCCTCGCCTTGAGGATCAAGGCCATGCCTTGGAACCCCGGCTGTGGGTCCCCCGCAACCTCGGGGGCAGCTTCTCTGCCCCCGCTCGAGACCCCAAGTCTACTCACTGTCTACACTGCTTCCCTCCCAGACACGCTTCTGTGACTCAGGCCCTGGAAAACTCCCCTTTATGCCCCAGGGATCTCTCTTCTCAAAGACTTCCCCAACAGGCCCCATCCACTCCCTGGAACAACCCCCTGCCCCCTCCCATATCTACCGTTCCTTGTCCTGCTTCTGAGCCTCCTGGCTGGGCTTGGGTCCTCTGTGACCCCAGAGAAAGGTCACCCCTTCCAGTTTGGGCATTCCCAGCAAGAACAGAGAGCCACCGACTGCCCTGATTATTCCTCCTCCTCCTCATCGGCCGCCTGCACGTGTGAGGCCCTGTGTGGGATCACTAGCTCGGAGGCCCGAAGACCTGAAGCTCTAGTTTAAACACCCGGCGCCCAGCGGTACCATCAGGGCGACACAGAGCAACCACTTCTCTGGGATACTTCAACACAGCAGCCTCCCTGGGCACCCCGGGGCACCCGGTGGCGACCAGACGCTCCCCAGGCACGTGGCCCGTGTTCACAAACAGTCCGGCCCCAGCAAAGGCCAGATAGAGAGCGCTATCACCACCACTGGGGAATCCCCAGCACAGAGCACTTAGAAAGTTCCCGGTAAACATCCATGGAGCAAAACGAGAAGCAGCCTTCGCTCTCCTGTGGACGGTGACCTTTAGCACTGAACGTGAGGAGTTCCTTTCTGATGGATACTGCGAGGTGCAGTCACTGCCTGACCGGTAAGAAATACAGAAGGGCGTGTGCAGCCAGTCAGTGTTGGTTTTTGGAAACCGCTTCAGGAAGGGGAGGTGGGGGTGGGGGTGCCCTCCTCTCTGGGCTGGCTCTCGGCCTACGAGGACCATCGTGCTTCAAGGTCACCGACCAGACCGCAGAGCCAGGAGGGAAATCTCTACAAAGCGGCCCAGTCATCCTGACAGGTGCCTTACATCTGACCTCGGACCCTGGGTCTGTTCTGCCGAAGCATCGATTTAGTGAACTCTGTTCGGAGCGGCTGGAAATAAAACAGGAAAGGTATGTGTCTTCGTCTCCCTCACACCCACACCCCGACGTGGAAACGGCGCATCTCTCCTCTGGGCACCGTCCTGGGCACCTGGCAGAAGCGGCCCTCAGCACCCCGCCGGCCTCACGTTCCCAGAGCCCAGGTGCCCTCCCTATTCAGCGCGTAGCCCCAAGGCTCCTGACCCGATCCCATAGCGGAGGCAGCAGCTGCTCTAAAACCCCACATTCCTGGCCCTGCCCCAGGCCCAGAACCAGGAGCGGGGAGTGGGGGCTTGCTCCCCAAGAGGCTCCGGTGCTCGCTCTGAGGGATGGGTTCTTCCACAGATGACATTCTGCACGACCCCGCCTCCTCGTTACGCTGACGACAGAGCAGCGAGGAGCGGAGAGAGAGGGTACGGGCCGTCCCCCGCTCACACCACCAGCTGGCACAAGACTGAGCTTCTCCCAACGCAGTGTCCTCAGTCACACACAGAGATGCCACCACCTAAGTCCCCGGCTCAGTGGTGCTCACCCAAGCCAGACATGGTGGAGGGTGTCCACGGAGCAGCTCAGGGCTCCTGCTTCCCCTCGGCCTCACGTCCTGTCCCGGCCGCAGGGCCTCTCCACTTCTCTGCGTCTCTCTCCCCAGACGCAGGCTGGCGTCTCCTCGCTCAGCCCTGCCGCAGAGCAGCCCCTGACGGCCCCGGCCCCCTGCACCCTCACCGCACAGCAGAGGCGGTGGCCCGGGGCCTCGCTCACGTCAGCTCTCACTTCCTGGGAGCTTTCAAACGACGTGAACCTGTCCAGCGTTGGCATCGCGTGCCCCGGCCTTCCGGGCAGGATCACTCCGGCCTCCGCGGGCACCCTCACGGTCACACCGCCCTCCCGTCCGCTCTCTGATCCACGGCACTGCACAGAGGGCACCCAGGATGCCACGCTGCCTGTGCGCCTGCACCTCTCCAGGGCCTTCACCGCTGGGCCCTGCTCCCTCGACCCCGCCTATGGCCACAGTGCCCTGGGCCTTCCTGGCACTCCCGTCCTGCCATGGGACTCCTGCCCCTCACCACCAGAGCAATCCCTGTAAGCTGTGGTCCTCCTCCACACCTGTGCCCTCCCCAGGTTCTGGAACCTTCTTTCAGTGGCTGTTAGCAGTGTCAGAAGCTCCTCACCACCTGCCTTGCAAGACCACTGGCAATTTGGACATCATAACCCCCTGTGCCAGCTCAGACGTCAGCTCCCTGCCACTGACGTTCACGCCTCCACGTCCCGCACAAGCTGTTCCCGCCTGGCTGGCAGCAGCCCCACCGCCCTTCCCTGAGCAGAGGAATGGCCCGTTCCCCTGCCTGTCCAGCACTCGCTTCCGCCCCAGTCCTGAGCGGGGCACGGGGGGCCGCGGGAAGGGGCTCACTGCGGAACTCTCTCGAGGGCAGCACTGGGTTCCGCTGCCGTGGCACCTCCCCCCGCATCCGCTCCAGCGGCGACAAAAGGCCGTGGGCCAGACGGGTGGCCAGCTGAGGCACGCGCGTTCAGCGTGGAAGAGCTGTGCCTGGTTTACCTTAAGAACATCTTGCTTGCATTTTTCTACTTTGTCTTGCAACTTCTTAAGCTGCTCGGGGTTGAGGGATGGGTCTGCTTTGCTGTTGGTTTCTCGTGACGTGGCCAACTTCTCCTCTTTGCACGCCGCGTGGTAGGCCTTCTTTGCTGCCTCCACCTGCGGGGGGAGGGAGCTCCTGAGCGCCACGTCGGGAGCACAGAGTCCCGACTCGAGGCTCCACAGACTCGGCTCGCGCCACGCAGACGAGAGGGAGGAGCAGGTGCAGAGCTCTGCGCGCCGCACGATCGCGACAGGGCATCCAGCAGACGCTGGCGCGGTGCCTGCCTGGGGCCGGGTGCCCTCCTGGGCACCGGGGGTGCGGCACCCAAGGCACCGGGCTGTCACGGAGCTCTCCGTCCAGCCAGAGAGGCAACTACAAGAGACGGCTGAAGAACAGAGTCAGAGGGTAATGAGTGCCAAGGAGGAGAGAAGAGCGGGGAGGGGACGCCGTGCTGAGCTGCATCCGGAAGCTGGGGAGAGCCGGCCGAGAGACGCCACGGAGCAGGAATGGGAAGGAGGTGTGGCTGGCTGCGGGAAGAGCATGCCAGGCGGCTGGAACAGCGAATACAAAGTTCCAGGGCTAACGTGAGGGGCTGGTGTTGGGAGGCAGAGTCACAGGACACGTGTTCCACGGCTCTCTCACATATATACACGCACGCACACAGGCGCATACATGTGCACATGTCTGTATAGTTTTTTTTTTAAGTTTTTTTAAAGTTTTCATATTTTTAAAAAGTTTTTAAATGTTTATTTTTGAGAGAGAGACAGAGTGCAACTGGGGAATGGGCAGAGAGAGGGAGACACAGAATCCGAAGCGGGCTCCAGGCTCCGAGCTGTCAGCACAGAGCCCGACGCGGGGCTCGAACTCATGAACTGCGAGATCATGACCTGAGCCGAAGTTGGGCGCTCAACCGACTGAGCCACCTAGGCGCCCCTGGAGGTGTGTATCCTTACTTCACAGACATTTCCCTGCTTAAGCCAAAGTCACAGAGTTCATTCTAGAGAGGAAAGAGTTTTGTAACCGTGGCCTCATGAGGGGGATAATCGTTACAAATGAGGCCGCGGACAAGAAGAAAGGAGAGTGGCGAAGGCCGAGACAACAGAGAAGAGGAGAGCCTGTCGTTACAACCCAAAGACAGAGGTCTGTTCTGGGCGGTTCTGGGGAGGAGGAAGGCAGTATGGCTCCGGAGAAAAGCTGGGGGACGGGCAAGGAAGGAAGCAGCACGGCCACCCAAGGAATGGGGCTGGCGAGCTGCGGGTGGTGAGGGCAGGGGTGCGTGTCTGAGAGCCTCCCGCGAGCCAAGGCTGGGCGAGGCTCAGTGGCTTCGGTTGCTACGTTTGGAAAAACCAGTATCAGTATCATCTGCAAATTTCAGAGAAAAACACATACAAAAGAAACATTTCAAATTAATCCTTTCTACTAGCCCAAAGGGACTCCGGTGTCTTGAACTGGAGTCAATCTTAGCTACCACGGGCCTCCGAGGGGTGGCCCGTCTCTACCGCTGCCCAAAGCAGTCAGAGGGGGAGCAGCCAGGAAGCAGGGGCGCCGGGCCGGGCAGGGAGCTGCCTGCCGGAGGCATGCACCTCTTTTAGCTTCTTGGCCCAGGGCTTCTGCGCCTTCCGAAAGCCGTCCTCCGCCTCTTTGGTCTCCTTGAAGCCTCCCATCATCTGCTTGTGAAAGGCTTCCTTCTGCCAGTTCTTGATCTTCTCGAAGTCCTCGTTCATCAGTGAGGCCTTCACCTCCAGGTGCAGCTCGCTCACTCTCTCCGCCTCGGCCATGACCGCCGTCCAGGCCTTCTCCACCGTCCCGTACTGGGGCCCTGGCACAGGAGAGAAGCTGCTGGTTACTCGGCCGCGGCTCCCAGAGGGGCCCTGCCGTGGGGATTTGCTCTGTTAACCTGTCTCTGCTGTGAGGACCGGATTCTAGGCCCAGCAGCCTGGCTGCTGGGCCGAGAGGTTTCCTTTGGGTTCTTTCAGATCTTTTTCTCTCAGTGGCTGTTCCTTTTTCAGCCTGGGATGAAGAAAGAATAAGGAAGCGAAGCTGGATGGACTCAGCCATTCTTTTGTTAGGGAAATCAGGGGATTACCCACATTTCCTTTTTTTGGAGTCACTAAGCTCTTTAAAAACTCGAATTTCTGCATCTTGGAAGTTTTTCTTTTTCCTAATTAATATTTTTTAAATGTTTATTCATTTATTAGGGTAGGGGGGTGGGGAGAGACAAAGAGAAAGAGAGAGAACATCCCAAGCAGGCTCAGCACTGTCAGCATAGAGGCTGACATGGGGCTCGAATTCATGAACCAGGAGATCGTGACCTGAGCTGAAATCAGGAGTCAGACACTTAGCCAACTGAGCCACCCAGGCGCCCTAGCATCTTGAAAGTTTTAATGTGCTTAGGGCTGGCTGGAGAAGGAGGTGCCTCTGAAGTGAGCTGACCTCTCCCCCTTCTTGAGGCCTCTCCCTTCCCCGTGGGGGGCTCTCCAGCACCTCTCTCATTCACTCCCAGGAGGAGCCTGGCTCAGAGCAGGAACTTGAGAGCTGCTCGTCAAACAGAGGACTGTCTCCTCAGCAGAATGGAAGCCCTGTCTTGGGGAGAGGAAGGAGAGTTGGAGGCAGGAAGCGCTCTGGCCAGATGGAAATCTCTAGGCAGCGGTCCCCTCGCACGCTGCACTCAGGAAGGAAGCTCGTAATCGGCCTGTCACTCTGTTGAGGGTGTGGGGTGCTGGCCTCAGGTGAGGGAGGGAGAAGCTGTGACAGAATCTGAGGGGGACAAGTGCTGTTTGACCTGTGTACTGACACAGAGAGGCACTGGAGGGGTGGGTAGCCGTGGGGGGTGTGAACCCTTCTGAACCTCGACTCCCTGTGTCTACAGCACAAGCTGCTCCCTGTCCCGCCTCGGTCTGCCACGCAGTGGTGGGATCCACGCGGTGAGGGGGGCAACGGTGCTCTGTGAGCCTCAAGTTTTGCATCAACACAAGGGACGGTGCTGGCAGCTGGACCCCAAGAGGTGGAAATAAAGTAACAAGTTACGGCTCCTCGTCACCCGTGCGTGACCACCTCACTCCCTGGCACCTGCTTGTACCAAGGCACTGTGCTAACCACCCCCACCTGACTGACGACCAGTTTCAGCAACAGGGGAGACACGGGCAGCTGGTCTAGACCGGGCCGAAGCTGCCTGGGCTCCCCCCCTCCCCCCGCCGGACCCCGAGGCCAGCGGCCTGACTTCCCCATCCTCTGAGGTGGGCTGCCACAGGAAAGGGCCTGCCCCACGGCACACCCTGAGAAAGCCCCACCAACCAGCTTCTGTCGCAGGAAACCCTGGAAGCCATCAAGCCCCCCTCTACTGCTGGGAGGTGCGTCCTGAGCACAATCCATATCTCCGGCAGCAGTCGGTTACCAAACTCCAGAATCTTCTGAGCGTTTTGCTAGGGAGGGAGCTGGGGCAGAACGCACACCATACGACACCTCTAGTTATTCCTGTTAAAATTCCAAATTAGAAAGCCTGGCGATGTCACCATCTAGTCCTTCCTGATCTGCCACACAGCCAAGCTTACGAAGAAACAACCCTCTGTGTCAGACCCGCCGTGCAAAGCAGCCAGCTCTCTGCCATGAGAGCGCTGACTCGAGTCTGGGTCCCGAAGGCGTCGTTCCGGGTTAGGCTGGCAAGCGTAGCATGTCCTACGGATGACCGGGGCTCCGCAGAGGGGGGGCTCGGGTGCTGTCTGCAGAGAGGAGCCCCGTGCCGCAAAGAAAGGGGAAGAGAGCTCACCCCGCCCGCGCTGCTGGGTGACGGCGTCCCGCTGCCCCCCGGGGCGGCGGCCTCCCTACCCTTCTCCACGAGCTGCCTCCAGCGCCGCGCCCACTCGGTGAGCTGCTGCGCGTACGCCTTCTCGATGCGCGCCCGTTCGTGCAGGCAGTTCATGAGGTCGCTGCACAGGCGGTGGCCATCGTCGATCCGCTTCACCGTCCGCTTGTAGTTCCCAACCTAGGAGACAGAACCACACGGTGAGGCCGGGGCCCCCTTCTGGGACTGGGGCAGACCTGACCCCCGCGACTGCACGCGTGGCCTCCGTGCCAGCCGGGCTCATCCACTCTTCCACTCAAAAGGCACCCTGTGTTGTTAGCTGACAAGCTCCCCATTTTTATTACTGGCAGGAACATTGAAAAAAAAAAATTCAGAGCTCAAAAACCACGTGGCCAGCATCCACACTCTGACACCACGGGCCAGGGAGGGGGACAGACCAGCACAGGCAGGGCTGTGGTGGAGGGAATGGCGAGCTGAAGGTGCCCAGAAGGGCATCTCGTGTAGACCAAGGGGTCAGGGACAGCTCCTGGAGCAAGTGCTGTCTGACTAGAGCGATAATAATAATAATAATAATAATAATAATAATAATAATAATAATTTAGTGGCTCGGATCTAAATTATTCTATAATTAATATTACAGAACTGGCTAAAGACCTTTGGAAAATCACTGGTATAAACAGGTTTCAGGCACCTCCCACTTTAACATCATCCCATGCTGGATTATCATCACTTCCCGATTAGAGCCCTCAACACTCTCCCACCTTCTGAGCACCTACTATGTGCCAGGCAACACAGCAGGTGTTTTGCACCTGCAAATACTGCCCTGCCATGGCAAGTAGGAAGAAGATGAGAAAAACAGGGCTTAGGGGATGACCTAGGTCACTAAGATCGGGGGCAGCAGCTGAAGGCAGCATCTCAAACGGCTCCAGGTGGGACCGTCTCCATGGCAAAGCTCAGGCTCCTCTCTGCTTTGACCAGTGTTAAGGTGAGTTTGGACTACATTCTCTCACATATGAAAAGAGAGACTAGCTCGTTTAAATTATCAAATATAGGGGCGCCTGGATGGCTCAGTCGGTTAAGCATCTGACTTCGGCTCAGGTCATGATCTTGCAGTTCATGAGTTCGAGCCCCGCATCTGTCTCTGTGCTGACAGCTCAGGGCCTGGAGCCTGCTTCGGATTCTGTCTCTGTCTCTCTCTGCCCCTCCCCTACTCTCTCTCTCTCAAAAATAAACATTAAAAATTTTTAAAATAAACTATCAAATATAACAGAATTAAGAAATATTAGTGGCTGCACTGGAGTGAGGATCAAAGCGTTCACCAGACCTCACCTAGAAGGGCAGCGCGGACACTGGGGCGCTGGAGGAAATGTGGCAGAAAACGATCATGCCATTCCAACCCTTCCTTCCCACTCGCTTCCAAAATCTTCAACTTTTACCAACTTTACCATTTCTGAAGGTCTCTCTGCTGGCTGATCCCTCTCCTATTTCACCCTTGTTTAGACTCAGTCTGGAAGCTCCTGCAGAACAGAGGACTAGGTCCCACTCCTACACAAAAGGGGACAGTCCTCGCTCTCCCGGGCAGGCTGCAGAGACCGACAACGGCACAGCCTGTTGAACTCGGGTTTACGAAGAGTTCACACTAGAGTTTCTCCTGCCCTGAGCTGAACTAACCGAGGGGAGGGGGGCAGTGGTGAAGTCCTTGAAGAGGGACAGAACACGGGGGCCCCCGGAATGCCATGGGCAACAGGGGAGGAGCTCTGGCCCCTCAGGAAGGGCTGTCACTGAGGCCAGAGAGGACCCCGCTTCCATGGGGACCAGCAAGGAGCCCCGGAGGCCAGGCGGCCCGGGCAGCCTTCTCCACCAGACGCCGAAGTGCACGCACGGCTCCGGGAGCCCACTGCCAGGTGGTTGCTCCTGACCAAGACAGGCAGCTTTCAACTGTATCCTCAGCAGGCCCTGTCATTAGCGAGGCAAAAAGCAAACGTTTCACAACCAGCTGGAAGTGACACCAAGTGCTCACTTCCCTTTAAAATAGGGTCCCGCTGTCATCTTGAAATCTACAGCAGGATGGAAAAATAAATAAATAAATAAATAAATAAATAAATAAATAAATAGCCAACCAAACACAACTCTGTGTCGCTGAGCTGGCGGCCACAAGGGCTAAGATCATCGCAGCTCGATTCAGGCTCGACGGGCGACGTGAGACCTTGACGTGGAGCTGGCTTTCACCTGTCACCAACAATATCCAAACTGGTAATCAAGATCACAGCGTGTTGGCTCTCCAGAAACCTACCCACCTCTCTGCTTTTCAAAAGCCTCGTAAAAAAATTTTAGGGAACAGAAGAGGGTATCTGTTAAGAAGGCACACGCTGGTCCGAGCCAGGTCCTGAGCAGTACCTCAGGCGCTGTTCATACTTAAGGACAACTCTTGAAATCTGAAATCGCATTCCCAGCTGCAGCAAGGAATGCAGGCAGGACGTTTCCAGAATCATGTGTTTTGGGTTTAAATGTTGGCCGCTGTGACCACTGCTGAGGCCAAGGGGAGAAGGGAGTGGTCATGACAACAGGCACTGAGATGCTCTAGGAACGTCTGCCCTACTGGGCTTTCCTCCATTAAAAGGCTACATATGGGCTCGAGACGCCTATCCCTTTAGTCTACACCCAGGGACGTTCACCAGGAAGTACTATTAACATCTGCACAAACTGCCCAGTGACAGAGCGATGTGGCCTTCCCGCTCCCCTGAGCAAGGTCTTGGAGGTCAGGGTGCTGACAGCTGTTTCTCTAGACTGAAATATAATCTACGTACAATAAAATTCACCCTTCACAGGAATACAGTTAGACGAGTTCAGATGCATGTAAGCCGTGTGTACCAACACCGTATCAAGGTACAGAAACTTCCATTTCCCTGCCTTGTCCCCCGTGCCCTCCTGCAGTCAGCCTCTGCCCCACACAGCCTCAGCAGCCACTGACCTGATTGGCGTCCCTTGTGGGGGCAAAGGTCAGGCCGCCCCAAGCCAGGCCACTGTGGCATGAAGATTATTTTGAGTTAAAAAGCAATCAAACCCCAACAGATTCAGGAAAAGCTCTTTACCTCCCCCACCCCCGACCCCCCACTGCCTAAAAAGGATCTGGATTGAGGACCTGCTCCAGGAAGAAAGCTATTGTATGCCACAGATAACGTTATTCTGTGAGCTAGGTGTGGTGGACAGAGAAGGGCCCAGGAAGGCCTGTCTGATCAAAGTTCTCTCTGTCCCATTGTTTCCTGGCGGCTCGGCAAACATTTGTCCACCAAACACTGACTCTTTTTCATTTACCTGTGAATTACATTCCTTCCCTTTGAAGCCCCAGACCCCTACCCCTTCTCCTTCGTTCAGGATGACAGACACACCTCGCTTTGCCTGTCTTCGGAATATGCCACGTGTGTGTGGATTCCCCAAGTGTACAAATTAAATTTTTTCTTCTTCTGTTAATCTGCCTCATGTCAATTTGATTCTTAGTCCAGCCAGAAGGACCTTGAAGGGCACAGGAAATTCTTCCTCCCCAACACCCTTTACCAAGACGTCCGGGATAAATGGAACCACCCAGCACGTGGCCTGGCCTTTGAGCCGGTTCCATGTTATTGTCTCGGTCAGTAGTTTATTCCTTTTTCCTACCAAGAGCTGTTCTATCGTGTGGAGACACTGCCATGTACTTGCTTGCCCTTTCGTCCTGTTGAAGGACACTGGGGTTGTTTTCAGTTTGGGGCAATTACAAATAAAGAAGCTATAAAGATTCCTGGGCAGGTCGAACACTTAAGAGTGGGAATGTTATACAATAAGCACACATCCAACTTTGTAAGAAATTGCCAAACCGTGACCCCAAGTGGCTGCACATTTCGCCTCCCAGCTGCAGGGTAGGAGGGTTGCGACTGCTCTGTGCTCTCCTTGGCACTTGGCGCCGTGTCGGGTTTATTTTTGTAATATTTTACCATTTTGTTTAGTACGTGGCAGTTGTCTCACTGTGATTTTAATTTGCACTTTCCTAACGTCTAGTGATGCTGACAGCCTTTTCTCGCTCCTGTCTGCCACCCATATGTCTTCTTTGACAGAGTGTGCTCTCTTTGTTTTAATACATTAAAAAAATTGAGGTATAATGCCGACTGGTTTTTGAAGTGCAAGAAAAGTTAATTTGCAAATACGTGACACAGCGATCGTATGATAAAGTGAGGACATACATGGTTAGCTATTTTTGCTTTACCAGTTTTGTAGTTTAAAAGTTTCTCTCTTGCTTTTTTCTTTTTTTGTTTTTTTTTTTAATGTTTTTATTCATTTTTGAGAGACAGAGAAAGAGCACAAGCAGGGGAGGGGCAGAGAGAGGGAGACACAGAATCTGAAGCAGGCTCCAGGCTCCCAGCTGTCAGCACAGAGCCCGATATGGGGCTCGAACTCACGAACCGTGAGATCGTGACTTGAGCTGAAGTTGGTCGCTTAACTGACTGAGCCACCCAGGTGCCCCTCTCTCTTGCTTTTCAAAACTCTGGTTTATGGGGTGCCTGTGTGGCTCAGTCAGTGAAGCGGCCCACTTCGGCTCAGGTCATGATCTCGCAGTCTGTGAGTTCGAGCCCCGTGTCGGGCTCTGTGCTGACAGCTCAGAGCCTGGAGCCTGTTTCAGATTCTGTGTCTCCCTCTCTCTGACCCTCCCCCGTTCAAGCTGTCTCTGTCTCAAAAATAAATGTTAAAAAAAACAAAAAAAAACAAAAAAAAACACTGGTTTGTTCTGAGATAGCCAAATGGCAGATAACTTTACGTAGAAATTTAAAAACTTAACAAGATTTCTTCCAAACCTTATTATCAGTTGATTTATTCACAGAAAGCCCGGTAGGGTCTGAGGCCACCTATGTTTCTAAGTTCCTCTAAATTCAGGCTCACCCCCTCAGATACCGAGATACTAAAGGCATACACTCACCACACATGTCCGTGGGTGCAGGGCTGGGACACCCCCCTTCCTCAGGGGCTGCCCAGACAAGGGGAGGGGCGAGAGGTGGGGAAGGTCTACTGGAGGCAACATCCAGACCAAATTTTCAAGGACCAGTAGGACGCTGGCCAGGTTAAAGGCAAGGAGAGAAGGAGAGGGACACATCTGGAGAGAGAGAACAGTAGGGGCGACAAGCTCTGCCAGCAAGGAGACCCGGGGGTGCTGGCCATGAGGCATGGAACGAGGAACACAGAACGCAAGGGAACGACTGGCCACTTCGATGGGGGGTTGGGTGCAGCTGGGGGGGGGGGGAATCAGATGGTGAGAAATCTCGAGGGTCAGGCGTTCATCCTGGAAGGTGCCACGCTCAGGGGCTGGGCGGGGGGCTGGAGGGGCAGGGGGGGCGGTTTCAGGAGTGCGAAGCTTCCAGAGGAGGGTGCAAGCGTAACCTCCTCAGGCTGGGGCCTCAGCAGTGGGGACAGAGAGCGGAAAGGCAGGACAAGGGACTGCTCTGTCCTCCGGGTGGCAGGTGGGGGCAGGATCCCAGTGGCCAGGCACCTGGCCGGGGGCGGGGGGGGACTGTAATTCATGCAGGTTGGGCTTGGAAAGAGCAGAACCACCACCTTCTAGAGTCCTCCAGAAGCCACTCTCTTGCCCCCACTCCTCTAGGGGGCCACACTCCTCCCCACCACCAAGCTCACTGTCCTCCGGGGAATCAGAATCACTCCATCCTCTCTCCACTCACAACTCCCTACCCTGAGGCCTGGAGGGAGCCCCTAGCAGTCAGCCCACCTCTCCCTTTCTCTAAGTCTGACTCCAGTCGTTCCTCGGGTTTCCTCCACCCCAGGGGCTGAGAATCCAGCGTCAGACACACCTTGGGGTTTATAGTCAGCTAAGACGAGTCTGGGGCTGGAGGTGCAGCGATCCCTGTGCAGAAACATCTGGGTAATTGGGAATCAGAACAGAGACAGTGGGCTCTGTCCAAACCCCAGCAGGTTTATAATTACAGGGGCGCCGGGAGGGACTGTTTATAAACAGGTCGCACCAGCTCCTCGTTTATCCTCTGGGTGGAAACAGTCTGGAACTGCCTTTCACAAGGACGCTGCACAACGCCTGCTTCTCTGACTTTAGAGCCAACTTATCCAGACTAATCCCCTTCTGTGGAGCACGGTGGCCAAAGGCAACAGGAAAGCTGGAGGATTTGGAAGCAGCCCGGTGAGACCTCCAGGCTCCCAGGCGGGTGACAGGGCGAGCGAAGGCAAACCCGCAGCTCCTCGGAGCCCCCCACCTGTCGGCCTCCCAGTGCCAGGGCTGGGCCCCAGTACAGGCTCAGCTACCATCACCTATGCTAACCACAGGCCACTGGGTCAGAGGAACCTACAAGGTACCACGTACTGGTCATCTCAAGTACACCTTCCATTTTATTCTTTGTACCCTCCTCTTTGGCTGTTGACCACCAGACCCATCACAGACAGATTACCTGTTACAGCCTAAGTCCCAGAGTGAAACCAATGGCCCAAGTGAGAACGGAGCCAGGCAGGGCCGCCCCAAAGCCTACACTCTCCTACCCTGAGCTGCCTTGGCTCCCTCCTGCCCGTGGCTCATCTCAACACTACCAACGTTCCCAATGGACTTGGGGCCCCCCAGGAGCCCCAGTGAGGTTGTGGCTGCCTCACTGCCGACTCGATGCACAACAGAGTGAGGGAGTGGCAGCCTGTGCCCCAAAACACCCTGCCCTCCCCAGCCAGTTCCTGTGTCCATGCCTCCAGACAGCTTTACTTCCTGCCGTCCCGAGCTGTGCAGGCCAGACCTGCAGCGCACAGGACGTCAACCCCCAAATACCGTGCGTCTCACACTGTGCCCTAAGAGGGTGTGGACCTCCTCATCCACCACTCTTCCCCCATTGCCTTCCACGGGGTCTGCCACACAGCTGGCACTCAGTAAGAATGTAAGATAGGACCAGAAAGTGACTACAAGAAAATACAGGTGACTTTGGGCTGGGCAAGATCCTTAAAATTTCAAAAGTCAAAGCTGTGCGCTTACATGCATGCGTGTGTATGTATATGAATACATCTTTTTTGCATCAAAAATTAAGGATTTCTGTTCAGAAGCCAACACCACAGACAAAGTTAACAGACCACAAACACTGTTTTCCAATCTGCTATGTCTAAATTGACAACACGATGAACTGGAATATCCCAGTAAGTCCTATATACCAACATGAAAAAGGCCCCGAGGGAAGTCGGGCAAAAGGTATGAACAGGCAACTTCAGAGAGAAGCAAAGTCCAAGGGGCTGACGGCAGCGAGGCGCTCACACTCGTGTGATTGGGGAAATGCCCACGATCTCAAGGCTCTTCACCTGACAGACTGGAAAACCCCACAGAGTGGGAACTGACAAGCGTGGGGCAGGGGGGCATACGGCATACGGGACCCTTACTGTATATACTGGGGGAAGGTAGCCTGAGGCAGGCCTGAGAACAACCAGGCAGTAATTAAGTCATTAAGCAGACACATGCCCTGTGAGGACCTGGCAATTTTGTTCCTGAGTCATCCCCACAGAAATGTTCTCTTGGGCTGTGGGCACACAGGAGTCTTCACCCTGGGGAATGCATGGGTGAATGGGGGCGGGGGGGGGGGGGGGGGAGCTGTGGCACACCAAGGTGGAGGCAAGCGGCGGGAAAAGTGCAGGACTGGGGTACAGATCTTGCGACCTGCACGGACCTCACGAACAGAAGGAAACAGAACGGCAACGGTAGGCAGCATGACAGCTTCGGTGTGAATTAAAAACAGCCGCACACAAAGCAAGGCTATCAAGTTTACGAGAACCCGGGCTAACACAAGCCATGACACTAGAGAAGGGAAGGGACTAGCGTCAAAGGCAGGGAGAGAGATGGTGAAGGACGTGGGTGTTGGGTCGCATCCACCTACCAGTCCCAGCTGTCTAATGAGGCACAGCTTGCCTTCCCCAGGGAGGCTTCCCTGAGACCAGCTGTCCCTGCAGGACCACCAAGGGGGAGCACCTGTAGCACCTGCACTTGCAGACAGGTGGGGCCAATTCCCCACCACAGGCTCCTGCTTGCTGGTCCACGTGGGGGCCACGAGAGCCCTTCCAAACACTGTCCCCATGGCCTGCAGCCACAGCTCGACCCACATGGGTCACGATCGTGCGTGTTCGCCGCCTCCCTGCCCCAGCCGGACTGCAAGCCGCTGGCCACGGGCATCACAATGAGTGTTTCTCAGCAGCAGCAGCAGCATCATAAAAGAGCATGTCAATGCTGTGCCAGGCAGTGTAAAACAGCTCTACACGTGTCCCCTCCTGTGACAATCCTCAGCAGTGGATACCATTAGTGTTTCCATTTTATAGGAAAGGCAACTGGGGTCTAAAGAGGCAGAGTCACCCACGATCGTGCAGCCAGAAAAAGGAAGAGCCCGCCTTCCAGAACCTTCCTCGGGCTGAGAAGAGAGAGAGTAAAGCCAAGACTTAACGAGTCAATGTCAAGTGATGTGTGTGTTTCCAACCAGCCTTATGGGTCCCAGGGAAGGCCACAGCAGAGTTCAAGACAGAGAAGTAACGTACGGGCCCTGTTCCTGATTCCACTGTGTGCCACTGAGGCTCATCAGGAACCCCAAATCTGTAAACTACTAAGACCACTTGCCGAAGATGACCTCGATTTCACGCCCAGAAGGCTTATTATGCCCTTTAACGTGGGACACTGAAGGCCCAGGCACCACAACTGCCCCTTGCACATCCTGGAAAGGCAGGTTCAAGGGCGAACCAGCTGTGCGGAGCTGACGGACAGAAGGAAAAGCCCTTGGTGTTGTCCCTCCCTCCCGGCAAGTCCATGGAATCAGAGTCAAATGTTTTATCCAAAGCTGATAAAGCACACGGAGAGGCTCCGGGACATTCTGAAAGACAAGGATGAAAGATGACCCTGTTGGGATTCCTTAACTATAGGCCTGCAGACAGTGGGGAGATTGGCTGAATGAGCTTCTGTTACCTGGTTTGAGTCCCCCAGCCCCCAGCCCTCTCTGATGTGGCCGCCTCTCAGGAGGGAGAGGCAAAGATCTGGGCCTGGCCCGAAATAAATGGCCTTGTGTGGGTCTCTCTCCCCACGTTTCTATTCCTTCAGCTGTAAGGCAGAAGTAGAACTGATTTCGTAAGGACTAAACACACTGGGCTAGGGTGGGTTTATGGTACGGGCCGGTTTCTTCCCGGTCGGGTGCACTCTTAGCCGGGCTCAGGCATCGCTGGACAAGACCGGGCCATTTCTGCAGGTTGTCCATGGGGGCATAGGATCAGATGACCTCCAAGGGCCCTTCTCAATTAGAGGATTTCTAATGGAAGGGCCTGTCAACGCTACCAGCTGGCCGGCTGCCCCCGAAGCCCTCATAACTCAATTTCTGACAGCCTGGTGCCACCCTCTTGCCACACACCAATGTGTCATCAACACCTAACTGCGCCAAGAACTGTGGGAGGGACGAGGGATACAAACTTCTGTGGTCCCTACCTTCCTGGGGTTTGTGGTCAGATAAATAACACAATTACAGACGGTGACAAGTTCTGGAAGGAATGCCCTGGGTCATCGGAGTTGCCTGAAGGAAAGGGTGTCTGTGGCAAGAGCAGAAGAGAACTCTGAGGGGCAAGGCTGCTTTCTGAAGGCTTGAGGCAGGATATCAAGGCCCCACGGAGCATGAGCCACACGAGACGCCACCCCCTCGGGGAAACTGCCCCCCCCCCCAGCTCACCCTCCCTCACTACTCCAGTATGGACACATGTAGCTACAAGCCCAAATGCGGTAACACAGTGGGTTCCGAGGGCAAGGACCGTGCCTTTATTCTCCGTCCTCCGGGCCAGGCCCACAGAGGGCACCCCGTAAGATCCTCTCAATGCCCGAATGCCGCTGGAGTGGGAATCCCCGCTCCACGCACACAGGGAGGGACGGCAAAGTTGCTAAGCGTTCAGCTGGACGCACGGGCAATGAAGTAACTCGTGATCCTTTATCGTGAGCCATTCCAGCTCTCCTCACAAAACTAAAAGGAATGGACTGTTGGAGCACCACCAGAGAGTACCTCCAGGGATGACGGATGTCACTAACACTCGTGCCGATCTGGAAAGAGCCGTTTAAGCAGAAAGCAGCAGAGAGCCCCGCGGCTGCTTCACTCATGCTGACGAGGCTTTCCTTCAAACCCAGGATCCGAGTTAGTTCGGCCCCGGGTCTACTCGTGCCCCAGGCAGGCCGGGAGCGCTCCAGGCCTGGGCCTTGGGGTGTCGCCACTTCCCCACCCACGTGCCTGGTGGGGCGCACGTCATTTGCCACATCCCGCACACAGAGGCAGGGGAGCCCCACGGTGCCAGCGCAGAGCCTCCTGTCTCAGCCTAGCCCAGCCCCTACTCTGAACCCCCCTTTTTGAACGGGGTCACCATCGACTTCAGGGTTGTGCAATCTGCTGGGCGCCTGAAGGCACCGGGGAGCGCGGACTCGCTCTGGAAAACCCTCGAGTCTGTGCCTGCTTGCAAGCTGTGCTCTGGCGCCCCTCGTTCTATGGGGCTCCACCTGACTTCTCCCCGCTGCCTTCCAGCTGGGCTCGCCCACCATCTGGGCTCCCAACTCACCCTGCACTGGAACCAGAGGATCTAGGAGTTCCCCACCTTGGTGCTCCCCTGAACCGGCCCTAACCTCACCGGGCTCCACCTCCTCAAAACGGGGTAATGTCATTCACCTGGCGGGGCTCCGGGAGCCCGAACTGTGCTCTGGCTGCCTCTGACCCAGCGCCAGTCCCGTCTCACTCCGGGGCCTCACTCCGGTCCCAGATCCGGTTTTCAGCTCTCGCTCCCAATGCTGACCGGCCCTGCCGGCTGTGCCTGGAACCATGCTCACAAAGTAGGAGGGTGAAGAAATGAGGCTCCTTACCCTGCCAAGGCACCCTGTGCCGCTCGACAGTTTCAAAGCACAAATCCCAGCCTTCAGCACCGTGGAAGATCAACTGCTTATCGATCTTTAAATGTCCCAAATGACAAACGAAAAAAAGAAGACCCAGAATCCCAGAAATTCCGGTTCTCAGGTCTAACTCCAAAGGCAGAACACATCGTGTTGAGAGGAAGGATGCGTTTAAACAAAGTTACTTCAGAGCTGACCTCCTCCTAGGGTGGCCAGCTAGGTTCACTGTGCTCTGCGCCCTCAGCATGTGATACTCAGTGTCAGCAAAGGCCCGGCGACACCCATGGACTTGTCCCGAGCACAGCACACGCCCCACCTGCAAGCCATCACCCCCAAAACTCCACCCTGGCTCTCACATATGCTCACCCTTCAGCCGAGTGCCCGGGAAACAGCACGAGGACACGGCTGCCCAGTGATTAGGTCACTACCCTCCCTGAGTCTCCCTCACCCCAGGCAGGCGCTGGGCGAGGGGCACCCCACTGCCGTAAGAGCTGCCGCTAACCTGGATGGTGAGCCGGGTCTTGCCAGGTGCGTCAGCCAGGGCTCGCTGGCAGCTGTTGTCGGAAGCTCTAACAGTGAAAGGGGGCAGGGACAGTTAGAGAGCTGACAGCAGGTGAACCCCTGGGGCACAAAGCCAAATTACCTTGGGGGAGACTGCCGGACTGGAAAAGTGAGAACAGCACTTCCCCTTCCTTCCAGGCCCAGCCCCTCCCCAAATCCCGCTTCCACAGTCCCCCCCACCCCTCCCTGAGTCCCCTGCCTCAGAATTCCTGGTTCTACCTTCATGATTCCTGCAACCACCCCACACAACACACACACACACACACACACACACACACACACACACACACACACACACACACGGGCTGCCTCACCCTAACTCCAGGCCTGGGCCCCTCAACTCCAGCCCCAAACGTCTGCATACAAATGTCTCCATGGAGCTAAGCCAGCAGGGCCTAATTGAGCATTCAAGAGCCCACCAGCTCTAAAATTGGGTAATTCTATTTATTTACTGAGTAGAAAGGGAAAATGTTGTATCTTACATGGCTTAAACAAGTTGCTTTCACATCAATGAGATCAAACAAGAGAATAATTTATCTTTGGAGGACACGCGAAGCACCTTGAGTGTTCGATTCTCTCAAGGAACGGCTCCTTACGTGCAGTCTGGATGGGGGGGGGGGGGGGGAAAGCCCGTTCCCGTGTACGCAACATGCACGTGCAGGGCCGAGAAGCGGGTGAGCAAGGAGGCCACACTCCCCGGGGCTTGGGAATCACGGCCAGGCCCTGTGGAGGCTGACTATAATCCCCGGAAGCATCCCGAGGAGGAGAGGTCCGCCTAGGAACCCGGGCAGGCTGTCTCTCTATTCTGAGCCCGAGGGTCACACGCTCGCGAACAGTGGCGCCAGGGTCCGACCAGACAGGACCCAACCGTCTTCACGCTGAAGCAGAAGCATTAAGTGTGTGGCGCTCAGAGCAAAGGGGCACTTCTCTCCCGTAAGCAGCTCCCGGGAGGCTGAGAGCTGAGGCGAGAGAGCAGTTCCAGAGGCAGGCGCCTGGGCCCAAACCCCGGCTCCGCCACCGACTACTTCCGGGAAGCTGGGCATCCGCCAACCACCCGAGCCTCGCTTTCTCCACCTGCAAAGTGGAGATGACCATCTCAGAAGGCAGTTGTAAGAACCGAGAACACCCACAAAACCGGAGCAGGGGCCTGGCACAGAGCACGGGTGCATTAAATGCTAGCCATTATCACTGTTTTTTATTTCTAAACTCCTCGTTTTCGGTTAACGTTCCTTTTAACGCGTTCTGCTAAAAGTACACGGACCGTAAGCACATAGCTTATGCGCGCACAGCTGGGTGACTTAGCAGCGAGTACACACTCACGCATGGGACACGGGGGCAGGGGGACAAAAGTCCCTGCTCGCCCAGAGCCACCTCTGACACAGCCCTGGCAAGCCCACTCGGGGGGGGGGGGGGGAGCCTCTTCCGCATCCTCAAAGCATTTGCTCTGGACCGTTTAAAAGGCCCTTGTATCTGTTTTATTCATGCCGTGTCCCCAAGGCCTAGCACGGGGCCTGGCACGTGGCAACGCTCTACAATTGTTCACCGAAAGACTGATTTCTGCCCACTATTGTGGTTATCTGCACACATATTTTAATTCCAAATATTTCACGCAAGCTTATGAGCAGAGCAGGTCTTACCACCCAGCATCAAACCTCTTCCTTTCTCTGGCTTACTCATGCATCCAGTCAACGATCATTCAGCGTGTCAGGCACCGTGCTAAGTCCCAGGCACCCAGGCATGAGAATTTGAGGATCGAGAATCGAGTCCTCGCCCTCAGGTTCTCAGAGCAGCAGAGGGAGACGCACACGGTGAGACTACACGCTGGATGGGCCTGCAGGAAGGCCGCCTGAGCCCCGCCAGAAGGGGTCAGGGAAGGCTGCCTCGAGAAGGAGCTGGAAGGAAACGGAGATCAGGCTGGAGGAAAGACCACGAGGAAGGCAGGCAGCGCCCTGTGGACAGGAGCCTGGGGGTGCTCCGTTTAGCTGAAGCCTAGGGCAGTGCCGCTCAGGAAGAACCAGGTGGTTCAGCAGCTGCCAGCACGGGCTTAGGTCTTAGTTATGCTAACGAGTATGGCTCCACTGTGGAGGTGATGCAGAAAACAGAAGCTTCCCATCCCCAGGGCAAGGAATCGCACAGGTTTGCTTTTCTGGATGAGCCGCCCTGGCTTCAGGCTAGAGAACAGACTGAACACAGCACAGGGGAGGCCAGGGCCCTGACCCTCCATCATGACGCAGCAGGTACTAGTTTGCCTGAAAGAATGAATGAATTAGAAACTTTAGGGCAATTACGGCCTGCCACCAGCCTGCCGGGAGCTAGGCCTGAGCACGGTGGGATTACGACAAAGCCGATGCACCCACAGACAGGCCGTCACGCGGAGGAGAACTCCGTCCAGGCCTGCGTACATCAGGGCAGTGGCCGGAGAGCGAGTGGAATAGGTCACTGCCACAGAGCACCAAGGTTGTTGTTTCCATGTGCCTTGTGCCTCCGCTCACCGTCCCCCTGCTGCCCTGTGACTGCCCGACGTGGCAAATGTTGTCTCTGGGGTCTCAAGACCGTGGACTCAGCCCAGGGTCGGACCACGGTGGCCGCCATCAGGCTCTGCGGAAGCCACGGACACAGGGCACCGGCATCTTCTGAGTATGTTACCTACGAAACTCGTCTAGAGGGACAGGAGAAGCGCACCCCGTTCCACGCGGACAACTTTCCAGGCCAAACAGTCCTGCGTGTGGAGACGCCCGCAAGTGATACCCTGTCTCCACAGTCCGAGAGGAAGCTGCAGGGGGAGGTTTCTGTGAAGGAGGCACCTGCCGACTCTTCGGGGGCCAAGGTTCCCAGAACACGTTACAGCAAGACACTTCTGTCCTCTTCATCCCCCAAATACTCTTCTCCTCCAAGGCTCTTGGCGCCCACAGAGCGCGCGGTATGGGTCAGCCCCAGCCTGGCTTCTCTGGGGAGATGTGAGCTCTAAGCACACATATGACCGGCGGCGGAGCAGAACCCCTGCCTCGGGGATGAGGTGGATTCAGAGCCCAGTTTCTGAAGTTAGCAGTAGGCCCTCCCAGCCCGGCCACCATGGGGTCCTCGGAGACCCGGGCAGCAGCAGGCCTGCAGGTGACAAACCCGCCATTTTGTGTGCGGAGCCCCCGAAGACAGAGGAGGCCAGGCTCTCCTAGGAAGCACTGGTGACACTTGAAAAGCCCCACAACTCGCAGCCGAGGCTCTCAGTGCACCGGCCCCAGAGCCAAAGAGAAGACCCGGGAGCAGGGCCTAGAAGCAGCGGACACAGTGGGAGGGCCCTCGGGCTTCTGGAAAGAGCCAGAGCCAGAGCCAGAAGACGTGCCAGAGGTAACGGAGCCCCCCTACCCCCGCCGGGAAGCCTGTGGGGAGGGGACGTGCCAGGCTCCAACTTGCCGAAGAAGCCACCCGCTTGCTGAACAGTCTCCCTTGGCCCCAACCTACCCAATCCCACATGACTTCCCGCCTCCAAAGAATTCACGGTCTTCAGCCCTCTGCAAGGCCCTGCTCATTCCGGCCTCCAGACTTTGCTCCAACCCAGAAGTCTGCCCCATCTCCCTGCTCCCGACTCAAAGTCCAGCCCTACCCACCCCACACACCTTCCCTGGTGATTCCAGCCAGCAGGCTCTCCTCCTCTGAACGCCACGACGCCCAGAGGCAGACTGCGGCTTGGTCCCACGGCCCTCAGACCCCGTGGAGGCCAGCATCCGTTCTCCACCCAGAGCCTTCCCCGCGGGGCCCCTCTTCTCTAAATGGCTCACTCTGTGTTGGGTGATACACAAAATGTCCCCTCCAAATACCCACAAGCACTTCCATTGATATTAGTTCCTGTGGGTGATCTGTCCTCCCACAGATCAGGACCTGTTCGCTCATCTAGCAAACATGTGAGTGCGGAGTGAATACCAATCCCGCTCGGCCTCCAAAGCACCCTTCCTGCCCCTCCCCCAGGGGGAGCCCCACTTCCCGCCGCGCTCTCCAGCCAGCATTCCGGCAGCCCACACAGTGATCTGTCTAGTGTCGGTCTCTTCCCACGGGAGCTTACCTCCAAAGGTCACAGCCAAAGGCTCCTGGAGGGCAGGGTCATGTCCCTCCTGCACAGGCACATGGCCAGCATGCAGAAAAGGTTTCTGGAATGATCCACTCCAGTGAGTACCTTTCAGCAGAAAGGAGCAAGACTGAGCATGAGGACTTCTCCACCTCGAGACCACAAGGCTGTGTTGAGATTTGTACAGGTCTGTGGTCACATCAGTGAGAAGACACCTTTCGTGGGCAAGAGCGACCTTGCTGGCAGCTTGGAGAAATGCGCAGCTGGCCGCGTGCACCTACGCCACTCAGAGCCCGACGGGGCGGGTTCACCCTGAGCGATCGCTCCTCCCTTCAGCGAACACCCATCCCGGAGGAGGAGGAGGTGGGCAGCATGGAGTTATACAAGCTGAAAAGTGATTTCAGAGACAGCATCACAAGATGAGCCGACCCTGCCTAGAAAATAAATCGTTGGCCTTAGCATTCCTCAGGCAAAAGATGTTCTTGGCCGTGGACGTTATCGCAGCTAAGAATTTAACAGGGAGCCTGAGAGTTTCAATCAGCGACAGGACCTGTTAAAGCCACTCGATTTAATATATGCTGACACTATATACTGGCAACTTTGACCTTTTTTTTTAAAGCAGCAGCTGAAGGCTTCTGCAGTAGCCCTATATGTAGATCCCTGATGTCTCCAGAGCAGTTTCAGCCATCGACTGGGAACTCAAACGATGCTGCCAAACGCACCCTGCGGGAACAGGTGATGTGCTGTGTGCGTGCTGACCCCCAGCGCCCACATCGGAAGGGCAGAGCTCCCCGCCAGCACTTGTCCTGAAGCCCCTTTCCACTTTACACATGCTCATTCCTGGAACCCTCACGACAATACTGGGATATAGGTACCATTTTTACCCCCATCTTACAGATTGGGCAATTGAGGCAAAGAAAAACTAGTAACTTGCCCCAAGCGCCCCCACCCTCCACCCCTATGTAGTTAGTGATGAGCCAGGAGTCGAGCCTAGGCCGTACCTCTGAACCGGTCCCGGTGCCTCTCCTGGCCTATGGCTCACAAGGCCCAGCCCGCTGTGTGTGCCGACCTCTCTCTGCACTGTCATCCAGCTCAAGGCAGGTGCTGATTAGGACCAGACGGTAATGTCACCACGGTTACAAAACAAAAAGTTTCCCCACAGCTAAAGGATTCTGTCTAGTTCGGGTTCAAGGTCGAAACTAACGAGGACCTGAGTCCCCACCAGACGCACCCGGTCTCACCGGAGCTCACGGGAGGGCTCCGCACAGCCATCACTGGCTGGCCGTGAGTTGGCAAGGCCACAGTCTCCCTCCTGGGGGCGAGCAAGACCCGTCTGCCCGTGAACCTGAACCTGCATGGGGGGGCAGTCCTGAATTCCAGCACTGTCCCAGAGGCACCTCCAGACCGTATTCTGTAACTGCCTGTTCCAACACAGCTTCACATAGTCCACCACGGACACCCCACAACCCCCACGGCGTGAGGACATTCCTAACAACGCCAGGAAGCCACTGCTGCGGCGGCCGGACTCAACAGTGACTCTGTCGTCACCCTGTCACTCTTAGGGCCTTCTGAGGAATGTTTCCTGAGGCAGATGTACCTCTCTGGCTACTGAAATTTGGGCTCTGGCCTGGATATCCACCAGGGAGGCTGAGGGGTAAGGACTCGGACTGTCCCATTTCCCACTGGAGTCTCACACGACCTAGCACGTAGTAGCTGCTCATGAAACACAGACTTTTCATAAGATGAAGTATTCAGCTAAAAGTCAATAATGACCTTTTGGCCAACACATAGGAAAGAAAAGTGTTAACAGAACTTTGAGTTCCTTGCTCACGTTTTTTAACACTGGGCACCTGTGATCACTGTCTCTACTGGACAATAATATCAGATGGTGTTTGTTCTCAGACAAAACGATACACCTACTCAATCTCTGTTTTATGAAACTAATTCGTCCAAGTCCCCAGCAAACCCCAGCGCTTCCTCCTTATATCTCATGCCACTCGCGCCTCTGTTGCCTGGAAAGCAGCCACATGGGTGCTGACGTCTGTATTCTCACTTCATCCTGCAGCTTCCCCAAAGGCCAGTATCCTCTCTTTATTTTTTTAAGTTTATTTATATATTTTGAGAGAAAGAGAGAGAGAGAGAGAGAGAGAGAGCGCGCATGCACACAGGTGACTGTGTGCCCGCCAGTGGGGGAGGGGCAGAAAGAGAGGGAGAACGAGAATCCCAAGCAGGCTCCACATCGTCTGACATGGGGCTCGAACCCACACGCTGTGAGATCATGACCTGAGCCAAAATCAAGAGCTGGACACTTGACTGACTGAGCCACCCAGGCGCCCCTTACCCCCCCTTTAGAGATGAAGATTCTGAGGCTCTTATCAGTCAAGCCACTTGCCCGAAATCACAGCTAGCGATGGCACAGTCGGGAACAGAACCCAGATCTTTCTAACTGCAGAGCCGGTGCTCTCTCCACTAAGCCCACTGCTGCCTGGAAAGTTCCAGGGGTTTTGCCCCAAGAACAAAAATGGGCTTTCCTTTAAGCAGCAGGCAGAAAAAAGTAAATGGGCTCAGGAAGAGTGACTTCCAGAGAAAACAAAACGCCCCCCCACCCCCCGCCCTCCACAAAATTTCTAATCAGGGAAGGAGTTGCTCATGGGCCTAGACTCACGGGAAGATGCTCTGACAGCTCAAGGGCGGTTTGCTCGGCCCCCTGGACAGCCTGCACTGTCCCAGCATGGTGTCACATCACCGCCGTCCATTTTTCCACACACGACTCAGAAGCCATGAGGCCTCTCAGGCCAAGCCCCGCAACGAGCATACACAGAGCCAAGTCACAACACGGCTAAGCACGAAAGCAAAGATCCGAGAATGGACACGGCGCTAAGACCCTGACAAACGCGGCTTTATCAGTCCTTCCTGGCAAGGTCAGCTCACCACCTGCACTGACAGCCAAGCCACCCCTGCCGCCACCTGGATCTGACCCCAAAGACAGGGCCTATCTGGGGTACGCTCATCTCCTCCCCCAGTTCCGGCTGGGAGAAGCCAGGCCCGTCAGGCACCATCGGTCTGCTCTCCGCTCACGTGAGGAAGCAAGCGTGGGCATTACCTCCCAGAAGCTATCGCTGGACACTTCCACTCCAACGGAGTCGTCGTAAGCGACAGACATCTCTTCGGACAGTGAGGGAGCAGCGGCCAATGCTTAGCGCAGAGGTCAACTTCAGATGCTCAAAATCTGTAGACAAACCTGTCAAAGAAAAAGCACATCATTGTGGTTTTTAAATTAAAAAAAAAAAATTTTTTTTAACACTTATTTATTTTTGAGACAGAGAGAGAGAGAGCATGAACAGAGGAGGGTCAGAGAAAGAGGGAGGCACAGACTCTGAAACAGGCTCCAGGCTCTGAGCTGTCAGCACAGAGCCCGACGCGGGGCTCGAACCCACGGACCGTGAGATCGTGACCTGAGCAGAAGTCAGACGCTTAACTGACTGAGCCACCCAGGCGCCCCTTAAATTCTTAAGGTAAGAAGCAAGTCATGGCCATCACACGGCTTCCATATCCATTACTGCCTTAGTACAGAGCAGTCTCAAACGTTCCCTTTAGGTGAGAGAAAATCAATAAACACATATATATGCATGTGTTATATGCCCGTGCGTGTGTGTATTTCGTATTAACAAGCGAACCTTCTCAACATCTTACTGAAGAGCTCAAAGAGCTTTCTGGAGAACAGTTCGTGTTCTCAGACCAACAGACTGATAACCTTACTAAACAAGCTTCCTCGTCGCTTGGAGAAAGAGAGCACGTGTGTGGAAAACAGCGAAAGCAGGCAGAATTCCTGCATCTCTGGACTCGCCCTGCCCCAGCCTGTCCCACCCACCAGGCAGGACTAGGCCCTGCGGTCAGACACGAGTGGAAGTCATCCGCCTTGGCCACCTGACTCCACCCCCAGGCTCCCCCATGTTTCACTTGTGTTGGGCAGTGTGTCCCCAGCCACTGTGTTGGGCAATGTCACCTCAGCCACTGAGGCCCCAGATCAGACCAGTTTATTCTGATACCATCAGTGTGAAGGTCAGCTAGAGTAAAGACAAACAGGCAAAAGTGACCACTTCTGGGTCATGAGGCGGCGTTCTAAACCCAGGCAAGGGTGAAGGCGTGACTAACCCCCTGCTAGAGGGAGGTGCCACGATGTTCACGAGCACAGACCACAGCGATGCATGACCCGTCCACGGCCACGTGAGACTCGCTGGCTTCTTGGTGAAAAGTTGACTCCACCCTCCTTCCCATCACCCTGTGTCCAGATCACACAGCCAGAGTTCTGGAACTTCCCCTCACGACCAGAGTCAGGAGTCCAAAGCTTCAGCTTTGCTCGGGGAGGGACCAGGCAGGATGGGGTGGATGCAGGGTGACCCACACTGCTACGCCTCCAAGGTACAAGACTTTGTTCTGGACCCTTTTCCATATGCTACCGCATTTAATTCTTACAACCCCCAAAGCAACAATCCAGAAGCGTGGTAAGGAACAGGAACACGGGCTCTAGAGTCAGGCTACCTGGGCTCTAATCCCAGACCTGTTACTCACTAGCTGGGCAGTAGTTGGCAAGTTACCCAACCTCTCTGTGCCTCAACAGCCTTATCTGATTATGGGACGTACATCACAGAATTACAGTGAGGGTGAAATGAGGCCAGACACACAGAGGCAAACAGTACATGGTCCATGGTGAGTGCTGTGGACACAGTAAATTACAATGTAACATCATTCGATAGTAATAATTACCACTATCATTACTTTTGTCTCCACTTTACAGTTGAGAGAACTGGTGCCCAGGGAGGGGAGGTTAAGTAACTTGTCTACAGTCACCCAAGTCATGAATGGCAGAGACAAACATTTGACAAGTTTGCTACGGTAATGTTCTCTCCATCACACCAAGATGTTTTCCAAGAACAATCTGAAGTTTAAATAAATCTGGTGTCCTATAACCTAAGATCTAGTGGCTATTAAAAAGGCTTCATGAGGGGCGCCAGGGTGGCTCAGTCGGTTAAGCATCTGACTTCGGCTTGGGTCATGATCTTGCGGTGCGTGAGTTTGAGCCCTGTGTCGGGCTCTGTGCTGACGGCTCAGAGCCTGGAGCCTGTTTCAGATTCTGCGTCTCCCTCCCTCTCTGCCCCTCCCCCATTCATGCTGTCTCTCTCTGTCTCAAAAATAAACATTATATATATATATATTTATTTATTTAAAAAGAAAGGCTTCATGTGATGGATGTCACAGCTTCTGAAGATGAACACAGCACTTGTACAGCCAATAAATTCAAAGAGCGGATGATGGTACTTCAAAGCCAAGTGCTCCAAGTTCACGCACGCTATAACCAGGCGGTTGCCCGGGCGCCACGTGGACACACCTCCTGACAGCATGCCGGCTGGACCTCGCTCCAACATCACAGGGCAGCGTGTGATTTTAACTCCAGGGTATCAGAAAGGCCGACCGTCTTCTCTGGCTGGGCCCTGGTGCCACGTCCCACAGCACCCCCATCTATGCAATCGTGTGCTCTTGGCCCGGGCCCTCCTGGGAGCATGCCGGCCCATGTTTGCAGTGGCAGAAAGTCTTCTACCCAGGCCAGCCGTCTCTGCTCCAGGCTCCTCAGGAAATATCTGGGCTTTGGGCTCAGGCAAGTCTCAAAGTGGTCCAATCCGGCCGCTGGCTAGGCTGCCTGGCCAGCTCTGGGAACAGCTGCAGGGAGGAGCTGCAGGGATCTGGACGGAGAAGCAACTTGATACCTGAAGAGCTCAGCCGGAGGGACTCAGACTCGGCTGGGGTTCAGCCATGGTGTAGACATAAACGGACGGTCAGTTCTGCCTGAGATTTATTAAGAGCCTATTAAGTGCTGGGAGCCAAGAAGAGGTTGCCACTGGGCTCACAGCACAAAAAGACACACTTGACTTCTAGGGGCCAGAACCTGAATCGCCAAGTAAGGAAACCAGGTAACACTGGATGGAGTTGCAAGGGCTTCAGAGAGGAGGCATGCTCTGAGCTGACCAGCAGGAACAAGGCGAGTCCAGCTCTCCTCGCCCGGGCCCCACACTGGCAACGTGGTGATGCTCCCTCACTCCAGGGTCCTGAGCCCACCCTGGCACTGCACTAGCCCACTGTGACAGTCCCCAGGTGCCAGCGGTCCCGGCACCAAGCTGACCCCTGGCCTCAAGGACAGAGCTTTCGACATTTCACGATGAAGTATGATGTCTACTATGCGATATTTTAAAATATCATTTTTTAGGTTAGAAAGTTCCTTTCCACTGTAATTCTTCTAAGAGCTGTGATCACAAATCGATGTTTACGTTAAGACTGGCTTTATTTTTCCTTAAATGTTTGGCAGAATTTGTCAGTGAAGTCTCGTGGGCCTGAAGTTTTCTTTAAGCACTTTTCATCATACGTTCTAGTTAGAAGGCAGAAGACTATTCATAGATTTTCTATTTCTTTGTATGTTGATTTTGTCAAGTTGTGGTTTTATAGGGAATCCAGGTGATTTTTTTTCAAATTTATTGGCATAAAATTGTTCATATTATTCCTCCTACGATCACTTTAAAGACTGAGGGAACTGTAGTAGCGTCCCTCTTTTCATTGTTGACGTTAGGTTTTTGTGCCTTTTCTCTTGATCAGTCTCATCAGAGATTTACCAATTTTCACTTTTATTTTTCAAAGAATCAACTTTTAGCTTGCTTTCTTTCAGCTGTCTACTGAATATCGGGTCTTCATTTTCCTTGATCTCTTCCCTTTATTAATTTCCTTCCTTCTACATCTGTGGCTTCAAGTTGTTCTTTTTCGGACTCTGGATATGGAAGCGCAGCTTATAAATAAGTTTTCTTTCCTCTCTTCTCACATACGCATTAAAAACTATATATTTATCTCCAAGTATAATTTTAGCTATTCCACAATCTCATTTATTTTTTGTAATAGTCCCACGAGGCAGGTATCTTTATTCCCTTTTCACAGATGAGAAACTGAAGGTCAAGTAAATTGTTTAAGGTGATAAATGGTGAAAAATGGGGAGATTACGACTCAAGGCGAGGTTCTGCGGTTCTAAAATGCCAAGTTCTTCCTTTTACAGTATGTTACATATAATTAGCTGTTTGTGGCTATTATACTATGAAAATACCAAGAAAGTAGGAGTGCTTTCCTCCATGGGGTATAGGAAAAGCTAGAAAGGAACTGGCAGGCGGCTGGGCTCTGCTCCTGGGTGCTAGAGAAGGGCTTCCTATCTATAAGCAGAGAAGGTGGTCAAGATGGCTCAAGGGAGACCAGGGAAATCTCATTTCCCCGGAAATCCGTGACTGGTGATTTTACGAAACAGATTTTGCAAAAACAGAATCAGCTCCCAGCCGTCAGGGCTCACATAAGAAATGTTCTCCTGACCAACAGAGAGATTCGTTTTTTTTACCACCAGAATGTGACCGGCGCCACGACTCAACAAGGCACAACGATCAGCCACTCTTCCTGGCCCAAATGACCTCCTGAGTCACACCAGCCATACCCGGGCCCAGAGATGGTCTGGAAGGGACTGGAAGAAAGGCGCCCAGAGAGTATCACGTGGCCCAGTGACGCCATGGTCGTGTGTCAATTTAAAATTGGAAAGAGGGGAAGACCTGCCATTATCAGCTATTCTTGGTGAGCCTCATTCATTCATTCATTCATTCATTCATTCGTTCATTCATTCAACAAAGATCTAAGTTTCAAGAACTGAGTTTATTGGGGCGCCTGGGTGGCTCAGTCGGTTGGGCGGCCGACTTCGGCTCAGGTCATGACCTCGCGGTCCGTGAGTTCGAGCCCTGTGTCAGGCTCTGTGCTGACAGCTCAGAGCCTGGAGCCTGTTTCAGATTCTGTGTCTCCCTCTCGCTGACCCTCCCCTGTTCATGCTCTGTCTCTCCCTGTCTCAAAAATAAATAAAACGTTAAAAAAAAAAAAGAACTGAGCTTATTAGTGCCGGGAATGCAAACGGCCCATGAGCTAGACCTTGGTTTCTTTTAAATGAAACTGAAAACAACTACACTGGACTAGAACAATGGGAAAATTAGGGAAGATCCAAATGTTAAATCTGTCAAATGCAAACAGAAGAAATATTCTTTGCCTTTACAGAGCTGTAAATAAAGTGAAATTGGTAATGAATGCTTGATGGCAATCAAAATAAAGTCTCATAATGTCTGTTCCACAAATTTACATGAGACAAGAAAAAGCGATAATACCCGATGTTAAGGGGTCTCAGTGTACCCATCAGCTTGGGTATCCTTTTTTATTTTTATTTTTTTAACTGTATTTGCAGCTTCGGAAAACAAAAAGGACCCACGTTTCCGCAGAGAACTCAGAGAAGAGTCCGGCAGAGAAAGGAAAGGCAGGAAGAAGGATTAGCCACAGCTCCAGCGCTCACAGACAGCACAGGGCCTGCTCTTCCCAGCGTGTTTCCCAGCATCACTTCGTTGTGGGGATGGACACACGTGTGAGCGCCTAGAGCTGCAGACAAGCAACTCTAAGGTAAGAGGAGAGGCCTCAGGACACAGCCCGTGCTCTAAGGAAAATGAGATTCCTGAACAAAACCCTAATGTCCAGCCCGACACCAGTGCTCCCTTCCAGTGTGGACGCTCACTTGAGCATGCGCCCTCCTGAGTAGGAACCAGTTGCAGACCAGGCCACGCCCAGGGAAACCAAGGCCACCGACGAAGGAACCAAAAGAACTGGCTAACGCTACCACACAGGTGTTCAATAACTGTCTAAGGACTGAATGATACCCCCAAAGCAGGCTCTCTCGGCCGAGGTTGGCCACGCTTGTGTCAAATCAAAAGGCGAGGACTCAACCCGGCCCCTGTGACTCCATGCGGCCCGACAGCAGCAGGACACCGGTCGTCCAGCCAGAGTCGTCCCCAGCTCTGGAGACCCTGTGTGGATGGGAGGCCGCTCCCTCAGAAAGGGCACCTGAGTCTCAGGGCTGTCGCGACAGCCTAATCAAGGCTATCAAGGCTAGTCTAAAACTGACCTCCAAAGCATCCCCAGCGGTCCTCGGCCTGTCAGGGGATATCGCTCAGATTTTCTGTTCACACGCAAACGTTCCTAGCTGTAAAAATGAATCTGGTTTTAGCACGCCCGGGCTGAAGAAACATGTAAGTCGGGGCAACTGAGGCCTCTGAGGACAACGAGAGAACCGCAAGCCTGTTCCTCCAAAAGGAGATGGGTCAGGCGAATTTCCTGGTTCTGCCTCCTTCCTTCTTTCAGGGTCCGGAGCCAACCTAAGCCACGACTAAGCTTGAGGACGTGCTACAGAACACATTGACCTCTGAGGCCAAAGGGTACCGAATACCTCCCGAAGTATGTTTACTGATGCCAAAAGCATATAGTGTGTATTTATTTATTAATTGGGTGCTTCTCAAGGGGAAGGGGAAGGTCCCGGGGAGGCAGCGGGTATCTCAGCTCCGACCCTGTGGACTCAAGTCGTCGTCCCCTGTGAGAGCCCCACCTGTCCTCTAAGGCGGGGACACCACTGGCGCCCTGACCTCCCGAGGTATGAGGAGGCTCAGGGGAGGTAACAGATGCAGGAGAACTCTGGAAAAGTGCAAGGTGACAGACAAATGAGTCAGTGCCGCTCTTTCTGAGGATGGGACGGAAGCGAGCGTGTCTTCGGTATATGCCACCCTGTCCAGCACCCAGCAGGGGACTGATCACCTCTTCCTGAAGCAACTGAACCGTGATACTCCGCCGTAAGCTCTGAACAAACGCTACATGCGCTCCCGGCCAGGTCTACCCCCTGGGGTACGCTATGTGCCGAAGTCACCACAACAGGCTTTCACGGTCCAGCCCAGTGACAGGAAAATGCCAACAGAATGCCAAACAATGGATTCCGAAATGAACCTCTGGGACGAGGTAGTGTATGCTCAGTTATTCTTGACTCCTTCCCATCACAATGGGAAAGACAAAGAGAAGACAATATGTTCCCCGTGTATTTCTTCGAACCGTCTTTCTTTCCCCCCAATCACAACAAAGCAGCTGGTTCAAAAGAGGCACACACACGTCTCCCTCCCTCCCCACAAGGGCCCACGGAGCAGACACGAAGACACGCGTAACACCCGTAACCCCGCAACGTCACAGCAGCAGGCTAGAGGACATGCTAGAAACTAGCAGACAGGTCTGGGCCAGAAGAAAACCATCCCAAACGCCAGGGTGGGAATGAGCCTTCCCAGGGTAGGAGTGCCAAGCCCAGGGCTGAGAAATGCCAAGGGAGGGGGGGCCCTGAGGGGGGCAATCACAGGAATTTTTAAAACTGCATTTGTGACCAGCAAGCCTAGACTCCCTTCAGGGAGGCCTGCCTGGGAACCCAGAGCAGGTTCCTACACACCCTGTTCTTTTTTCATAAACATGAACTGATAACCAAGGGAAGGACCAATGGCGGAAGAGCCACGAAATAAACAATAATGAAATAAAACCCCAAACCATGAAAAGACCAAGATCAACAGGACAACTTTCATTTGGAGCTGATCTCTAGGGAAAACACAGATACTTCAGGGAACGAGACAAAAACTCTAAGGAACTCTGATAAGACTTCTCCAAGAAAGTCAAGGCTTGCTGTAAACAGGAACAGGCTGCTATGAAAAAGGAGCAATCAAGAAATAAGATTTGTTTTCTTGATTTTTAGGAACCTTATTACCAAAATTAACATTTTGATGGATAGTCTGTATAACACAATGACGAGACTATGGCTGAAGCTAGTGACTTCGTGGATGATAAGACCACAGGCATTTCCTATTACATAAAACAGGAGGAGAGAGAGACGTAAGCAGGAGGCTGGTTAAGGGACAGGAGGTCCTACAGGCTGGGAGGGGCCAGGAGTCCCAGCACGTTGCTCACTTACCCCTCACGTCTAGCACCCCCAGTGTTGCACGTCAAAGGTGCTCAGCAAAGACCTGAGTACGAGAGGAACAGGTTTACAGCCTTCCCCTCCTCTCTTTCCAAGGCCCCTGGGAGGAAGGTGGCTCTGTGGCAGTGACCTGTGGGTCGTCAGTGCAGTCCGAGGCAGGATCCCCTTGGATACCCTAAGATTCCAGCTGCTCAAGAGGCAGGACAGTGTGCTTCTGTCTGAGACCTTGTCTGTCCCGCAAAGGTATATTAGCAGCGAGCTCATGACTCAAAAGCAAGGAAGTCCTTGTAAAAGGTTTTACAGTGTAAAAATGTACAAGGGTAAAGTGTAAAGGTGTACAGATCATCACCCCCTCTCCTCCCCACCCTCTTGAAATGCATATCCGTGGCCCTCCTCACGTGTCCTGGGCACACAGTAGGCCCTCGATAGGCCCTCAATATTAGCTGAGTGCACATGCTAAGAAGCACTTGACAAAGATCTGAGAATCCGGAACCCAGGAATGACTGAGGCAGGGGGAATGCTTCCAGATCTCTGGCTTCCAGAGACTTCTGCCACTGACGTTTGTAAACTCTGGTGAGTCAGAGCCACTCCTAAGACGGTAGGCGGTCTCAGAGGTTAATGGAGGTGGCCGAGGGTGCCCTTGGCCCAGGCTGGGAACTGGCATAACCTTCTTCTCCTCTGGGCCTGATAACAGGTATCAGGTAAACAAAAAATACAAATTACAGAAGTACATCTAGCTCGCTCGAAAGGCTTTAATCTGCTCTAAAAAGGAACAAGAGAACGGGTCATTAGGCCAAAAAGCTATTACTATAAAGCAAGCACAGTCAGAGTGAAGGCACCATGTTTCATCTCCCCTGAGAGTCGGCCTGGCGGGGACGGGGAAGAAAGCCCCCTGCAGTCCGCTGCAGGACCCGGAAGGAAGGTGTCGTCGCCGCTGCCTCCCACCCCACACTGGCCTGCCCCGTGCTGCCCTGCAGGCCTCTCAGCAACAGCACACGCCAGACCTAGGTCGGTTTCTTCGTTATCCATGGTGGGAAATTCTTCACTCACTGCAAAGTGACCACAATTTCTCCTAAGCCATTATCTGGCCCAGAGTGAGGGGAGATTCATTCCCTGAGGGGCAGATTCACTCATTCAGGCCACGAGCTGATGTGTGCATACGTACCATGTGTCAGGCACAGTGGCTAGGTCCCCAGGATGCAGCGGTGAATGAGACGGACACAGTCCCAGCCCCTGGAGCCGACACCCTAATAGGACATACTGGCACACAGTGAAGTACAAACGGCCGTACTGTGAGGGCACGTGGGCACGCAACAGACAGGAGAAAGGCTTTTCCAGAAGAGCGAGGGCAGCAGCAAAGGCCCGAGTGCTGGGCCTGTTCCAGCACCCAGCACGGTGGGAGCCCACGTGCGTGCCCGAGGCAGCACTGAGGTCGGCAGGGATGGCCTGGCACCACTGGGGAGCTGCATGGAACGCAGATCCCTCCGTCTGAGCGACTGGTTCAGACTTCGAGCCTCAAGTGCCTCTAAGACACGCTCTCGGAGAGCAAGCGATGTGAATGCCCGGTCACCTCAGATCTAACCTCGTGTGTTGTCACATGCCTCTCAACGCGTGGTGTATTTCACAAAAGAGGAACATCTGGCCTTTCACCCAACTATCTCCTCTAAAGCTTTATCCTACAGATAAATTCACCCTAGAGACAAACGCAGGTATTCACTATGGTGTTATTTTTAATAGCAACAGAAAGAAAGAAAGAAAGAAAAAAACAAACCCTGAAAACCTCTGACTGTCAAGAATCAAAGATGCCAGTACAGGGGCGCCTGGGTGGCTCAGTCGGTTGAGCGTCCCACTTTGGCTCAGGTCATGATCTCGGGGTTCATGAGTTCGAGCCCCACATCAGGCTCACTGATGTCAGCACAGAGCCCTCTTTGGCCTCTCTGTCTCCCTCTCTCTCTCTCTCTCTGCTCCTCCCCGGCTCATATTCTCTCTCTCTCTCTCTCTCTCTCTCTCTCTCTCTCTCTCTCTCTCTCACACACACACACACACACACACACACACACACACACACACAAATGAGTAAACATTAAAAAAAAAAAAGATGCCAGCAGAACGGAGGAGAAGGAGGGAGGGGACAGAGTGTACAGACATGAAAGATACCCCCCACACCGATCGGAACAGTGGGCGTCGCGTGGCAGACAGAGTCCGAGCCCACTGGTATTACAAACTTTGGTGGGTGCCCGCCAAAGTGCACCCACGCACACAGAGTCCCAGTGAGCTCTCTGACTTCTCTAGGGGTGCCTTGGGGCCGGGAAGGGACTTTGCGGTTTTCCCCCCAACCTTCTAAGCGATTTGAAAATTCTGACCATGGGCAGGTAACACCCTTAGAATAGAAAAACTAGTTAATAAAAACACGCCCTTTTGTTTCATTAACAGCCTGTGTCGGAACGAAGGCCAGTCCCCTCTCTGTACCGCGCGGCTGCCCCGCACCTTCGAGAGAAAGGAGGTCCACGTGCACCCCGAGGACTGACCGCCCCTCCTCACCCACCCCAGCCCCGCCCACCGGGTGTCCAAGTCCACCACCACCTCTCCCTGCAACGACCGAGGGCATCTCCTGAAGGGTATCCCGGGGAGCCCTGTTCCTCCAGCCTATTCTCAACACAGTGTGACCCTCTCCCAGCTCAAGTCACACCCCATCGCCGCCCTCACGCAGGGTAAAGGCCCAAAGCACCCATGCAGAGTGCAGCCCGCCCTGCTCACTGCCCACCGCGTCACCTCCCCGAGCCCTGCACCGCCCCGCACACCCACTCCCTGCGACCAGCTTCCCCTGGGGAGCCCACAGCGGGAGGCTGGCGTCCTCGGGCCCCCGGGCAGGTCTTCTCTGACCCGTGTGGTCCCCCCACAGCCTCTCACACTCCCAGACCCCGTCTCCGCCTTATCCTTCTCCCCCAGGCGCTTATTTCCTTCCAAGGAGATGTATCATTTACTCGATCCTTCTGTTCGCTGTCTACTCTCCGTCTCCCCCTCTGGAATGTGAGCTGCCGCAGGGCAGGGATTTTTGTTTTGTTCACTGCGGTAAATCCCAGCACCCGAGGTCCCACACACCGCAGCCGCTCCGTAAAGGCTTGCTGGACGAATTCAGGATGAGAAAGGCTGAACTAAACAGTCTCAGTAATTTTGACTTCCACAGATTGAAGATCCACAGGTGGAAAATACTCGGAGCTCGACTGTGAAGATGTTTTAACTCCAGTGGTTAGAATTCTTTTAATTTTTTTTTTTTTAACGTTTATTTTTTATTTTTGGACAGAGAGAGACAGAGCATGAACGGGGGAGGGGCAGAGAGAGAGGGAGACACAGAATCGGAAACAGGCTCCAGGCTCCGAGCCATCAGCCAGAGCCCGACGCGGGGCTCGAACTCACGGACCGCGAGATCGTGACCTGGCTGAAGTCGGACGCTCAACCGACTGCGCCACCCAGGCGCCCCATAGAATTCTTTTATTACCAATACTGCATACGTTAAACCGGTCCCCCTCCCCACCCAGGCCACACAGGAGGCCCTTCTGCCACTCAGCCCCCTGGGCCGGACCACCCTGGGGCCCACAGGTTCCCGGTCCTCTCGGCCTCTGGCCTCGGCTCGGGCCATTCCGTGTGTCTAGGCAGCCCCCTGTGAGAAAGGACAGGCTCGCTAGCCGCCTCCCATGAGGCGGGCGCTCGGGGAGCAAGGCCTGAGCTAATACCCTGCTTTGCACCATTAACAAAGCAGGAACGCTTTTTTTTTTTTTTTTTAAATAGCTTAAATATCTGGCACAGCCTATTCTGTTTCCGGTGATTTCATCTGGAAAAGTGAACAGTCCTCAAAGGAAGAGATAGAGATCAGCAAATAAAGTGACTTGTATCTCCGGAACACCATGTAGAGGGTTCACTTCAACAACGGAAGGCCGCCTGTGCGCGGCAGGATGCTTGGTTTTAAAGGCTGCCCCCGCGGGGGAAGGACCCGGGGGCCGGTGGCACGGTGAGCCACAGGCCCAGGCAGGGAGGGCAGGGTCCTCCACGAGCACCCGCCAGGGTGGGCCATGTGGGCTGAACACACTGAAAGGGGCTGCGGGATTGAGACCCGGAATCTGTGCGCAGCCAGCTTGGGGGGCCGTGGAAGCCGTCCCCGGAACTAGCAGAGGGTCCGAGCACTTCGGCGGAGGACTAACCGGGGTGCTGGGGACAGGAAGGGGGGGGGGGGTGTCTCCGGAACTCCGTGAGGACACGCAGCTGCCTCGCCCCGAGCAGACGCGGCCCAGCCTCCCAAACGCTCCAGTTCGGAAGACAGAAAAAGCAGGGGAAGGGCTCGTCTTGTCCTGTTTTAGTCGACGCCACAGAGCAGCCCTTTTCCTCCCACAGAGAAGGCCGTGTCAGGGAAGCAAGGAGGAAACCAGGGAGGCTCTCCCGCAACGTCAAGTGCGGCCCCCATGTCAGCCAGGGCCCCTCCCCGGCTGCGCTCGGCCAGCGCCGAGTCGGGCCCACTGTCCCCCCGCTTGCCTGGCGCAGGGCCTGGCCCACCCGCCCTGGCTCTCACTACTCGGGCTCTTCTTCCCTGGCCACCCGCCGTCTGTCTTGCCACAGTTGTGGCCAACGAGCCAGCCGTGGTCTGCTTTCCTCAACGCGAGCACGGCAAGCATTTCCCCGGCTGTCCGGCCGTCTTCCTGTCCGTCCTAAGGGACGTACAAAGTCACACTGTGGTCCCACGCTACGGCCCAGGCCTCGCGGCCTGACCAGGGGTTGGGTCCTTCCAGTCAGAGCCAAGACCGGGGAGCTCCCCAGGTCTGTCCTGCCGCTTCATCGGGCTCATCGCCCTAACGACACTTGGCGGACCTCTGGGCTACAGTTGAAAAAGCAGGATTTCAATTTGACCTCCTCCAGATCACACCCACCAAGAAGGGATGGGAACAGACCCTGAGAAGCACAGGAGAAAAGATGAAAGACCCCAAGACATACCTTGGCAGAAAAATGCTGCTGTCTGGCGGTGGGTGGAGGGAGGGGCCTGTTCTACCTGGTGAATCAGAGTATCTTAGAAGGCATTCACACGAATGTCACATGATGTTGCACACAAGTAAGAAATGGGCAGAAAAGGGAAAACTGAAGAGGGAACTCCCATGGAAAGGAGGCTTCAGCCGTGGGGGACACAGTGAGCCACTGGCTTCTCGTGTCTTGCTTGGTAAATACAGAAATCAGATGGGTGGGGGGCTCTTGTTTCTTTTTAAGAAACCTCAAGGAAATGAACATTTATAAAATTTTACATATGAGATGCCTCTGACGTATCAACATGCCGAGAGTTCAGGACTCCATTCAAACCGACGTGGACACCAGCTACCCACACACGGATATCCCGGTGGGCCAGCGTCCAGCCGGTGGGCCAGTGTGAATCTCTCAATGCAGTTCCCCTCAAGAGGCAAGAATGAAGGCATTGGTGGTGGTGGTCAATCAGTGTGGTTCACGGTTAATCAGTGTGGGTACAGCCCGCCAGGAACGCCAATTTAAAACATACATGCACGCGTGCGCACACACACGTATTCACATACCCCAAATAAACCAGCCCAACAAAACTACGTTGAACCCATCTTAACTGTGGATGATTTAGAAGCCGTTTTATACTCTGAGGGCTCTCAGGGCCAGTGTTAGGAAGACTCAGCCCAAGTTTGCCACTGAACAGCCAGGACCCAGGGCAACGGCCCTGCATCTCACTACCTTCGGATGAAGGTAGAATGTCTCACAAGAACCTCCTACTGGCAAGAGACTGTGGGAGAACTTGAGTGAATTGAAGCCAAGTCATTGTAAGAATATGTCCTTGCAGGGACCTTCACGGCTGCAAAGTGCCTTCCCACTTCATCAGATCTGAGCCTCACCGCCACCCTGTGAGGACATTCTCACCCAGACCCCAGAGTCCCGCTTGAACTCATCCGCAGGGGCTCACGGCAAAACTCGCCTCGGTCAGCACCGAGCCCATGCTTCCTGAGCATGTCCGCATCACAGAAATTACTGAACAGTGTTCCCAGGGACACAGGATGTCACGGTTCTGCACGTATGAATCTGAAGTTTAGAGGGACAGTCGATAGCAATTAACACGTGCCCTTTACAAAACGAGTAAAAAGAGGCACGACCGTCATGTACATCATGACAGGCACTCTGACTCTATGTCCCAGGGCTTCTCGAGAAGAGCCCCCAGCCCCCATCACTGGCTGCTGGGAGGTCAGGCACAGTGACAATTCTGGGGCGGGGGGCGGGGAGTCAGAAGATTGGGGAGCGTTAGGTGGGAGCAGCGTGCCTGCCAGGGCTTAATCCTGCTTCCAAACTCTGAGCAGAAGAAAGCGCATCCCTGAACCCCACAAGTGATAACTCAAGGTTTTCTTTCTTTTAAAAAAAAAATTTCTTTTTAACATTTATTTATTTTTGAGGGACAGGACATGAGTGCGGGAGAGGCAGGCAGGCAGATACACACACACACACATACACACACACACACACACACACACACACACACACACACACACACACACAAGGAATCCAAAGGAGGCTCCAGGCTCTGAGCTGCCAGCACAGAGCCCAACACAGGGCTTGAACCCAAGAACTGGGAGATCGTGACCTGGGCCTAAGTCGGATGCTCAACCGACTGAGCCACCGAAGCGCCCGGTTTTCTTTCAAGGTTAGTTTGCCCGCCTTTTAGAATGGATCTCACAAAGGCCACGTGGCTGGGAACATCTTGCCAATCCTGTGACCTGCTCTCTAGCGGATGACCTACTCCCGACCGACCGGGACAGCGCAGGGGGGTTACCCACCTTCTTGGGCCTCGGAGCCACTCCCACCCAACCCCCCCAAGGCCCAGGAAAGCCCAGCCCTTTTGGGCCCTAAGACCTCCTTCCACACCATTCTTCAAGGTCAAGATCAAATGTCACCTCCCCCACGAAGCCTTCCTTTATTCCCAGTTAATATCAAGCTTTGTTGCCTGGCCTGCCCTGAGTAGCACGTTCCTCTCCTACAGGACTCACTCTATCCACATCTATCATCTATAGATCTATCTGTCTCCATCAAGAGACAAAGGGTCCTTGAGGGCAGAGACCACATGGTGTCTATTTTTGTATCCCAATCACAGCGCAAAGTCAGTTGTACTGAATACAAAAGTCCTACTTATCCTGTCTCGACCATGACATGACTTAGGCCCTGAGCTGTGCTCAATACAGCAAGAGACAGGAAGTCGGAGCCTCTGACTCTGGTCTGCCCAGCCCCTGGGATCCCACCCCTGAGCATTAGGCGTGAAAGAAATAAACCTCTCTCTTTTGCTCCCAGTTCAATCCTGACCCAAGAAGCACATGGATGCGCACATTCATACACACTAAATAAAGGGACACACTATTTTGCAAGTGACTATCTTTCTTACTTTTAAATTCATTGAGGGGTGCGTGGGTGGCTCAGTTGGTTGAGCATCCGACTCTTGGTTTTGGCTCAGGTCGTGATCTGAGGTTTGTGGGATCAGGTCTGTGGGATCGAGCTCTGTGTTAGGCTCAGCACTGACAGCACAGAGCCTGCTTGGGATGCTCTCTCCCCCTCTCTCTCCACCCCTCCCCTGCTCATGCTCTCCCCTCTCTCTCAAAATAAATAAACAAACACCTTTTTTTTTTTTTTTTTTTTTTTAAAGGGACACCTGGGTAGCTCAGTCTGACTTCAGCTCAGGTCACGATCTCATGGTTTGTGAGTTCGAGCCCCACATGGGGCTGGTTGCTGTCCGCACAGAGCTTCCCTTGGGATCCTCTGTATCCTTCTCTCTCTGCCCTTCCCCCGTTTGCTCTCTCAAAAATAAATATTTAAAGAAAATAAAAATTACAAAATGTAAGTTTCTGACAATTCAAATTCAAAAGTATAAGAATACTTTATTTCTTACTGATAGCCCTAATCTCAGAGACAGATGACAAATGTATTATAATACAATGGCTTCTAATGAGAAGTCAGATTATCTTGAAGACTTTAATTTGAACTAATATTCAAGTTCCTGGTATATTACTCTCTTTGCAAGTTAAATGTATTTACATGTACTTCCTTGATTGAAAGCATGAAAATATTAAACAAATGAAGTTCATAAATTTAGACACATCACTACTGAGGCCACAGCAGTTGCAGCAAAGACCTCCCAGACGCACTTGGGCAAAAGCAGGTGATGAGGGGTCGTCTCAGTTACTGTTGACGAAAGGGGTACACAACACACGAGCTAATTTCATAACTTACTGGATGCAACAGCAAGTCCGACAAGGGACGCGGGGGGCAGGAGGGAAAAGCTGAGTAGGACAAATCAAGGGAAGCTGTCAAACCCAGGAGAGCCAGGAGAAAAGGCCAGGACAACAGGGCTAGAAGCCGACCATGGTTCCAGCAATCCTGTTCTCACGAGGGTCTCACCGGGCCAGGGCCCCACAGTCCCACAGCCCCCAGATGCACCAGTGTGGGTGGAACTCTTCCCGGGACAGTCTCTCATTTCCCCCTCCCTCACCTGACATTTACCAAGCCCTGATCTGGTGGCAGACACCATGATAAGAGCAATGCAGGTGGGGGGGGCTCACAGCGCCCTCAGAGTTGAGCGGGGCTCAGTTCTTGTTCCCACCAGACATCAGAATTCACAAGAAGAGCCATATTTGCTGAGTGCTTCCTAGGTGCGAGGCCCCATTCATTCTCAGAACAGCCCTAGGAGGCGGCTACCACCATCATCCCCATTTTACAGATGAAGAAATGAGGTACATTTAAATAACTTGACTAAGGCCACACAGCTGGCAGGTGGCGAAGCTGGGACTCAAACCCGGGGCTAGGCGCCCCAGAGCCTGCCCCTCAGCTGGCAGGCCACACGGTCTCCGGGATGAGGCACGGTGAAGAAGATTCCTTGCAAGGAGAGGCAGAGGTGAGTGATGTGAGTGAAACCTGACGAAAAGAAAGCTGGGGGGCCTCCCGGGGACAGCACTCCAGCCGGGACTCCAGTAAGGGGACAACGCACGCAGGCGCTCACTCATTCGGCATTCACTGAGCACCGTGGAGGGGTCCTGTCCTAGAAGCACGTCTGCTCAAACGGCTTAGGGCAGTGAGGGACACAGACGCGTACCCTGTGCCTACCTCGCTCAAAGCTGTACCCCAGAGCTGGGCACGGGGCCCAGCATAAACGGGACAGTCATATGTGAGGCAGAGTGAGCACCCATGCCCCCAGGCCTGCTGCGCACCAACTAGATAACCGTGGGCACATCCCTTAACCTCTCTAAGCCTCAGTTTCCTCGTCCAGAAAGTAAAACGGACACTACTACTCCTTGGCATTGTTGGCGGATGAAACACCCCAGTGACAGGCGAAGTACCTGCTCTCCGCCAGGATGCTGAGGCCCGGAACGGCGGTGCTTTCCGCGCAGCAGCCTCCCAGGGGACAACAAGCTGAATCCGAGGAGCCAGTGGGAATTAGGCAGGTGCACAGGGGTAAGGGCAAGGTGCCCCAGACAGGAGAATCCTTAGGGAAGGGTGGCGGTGGGCTGATGGGGGCAAGAAGGGAGCACGGGCCAGCCAGCGTCAACGAGAGCATTCAGCGTGGCCCGATGCCCACCTTGAAACAGAAACAGTGAGGAAGGAAGGAGGAAATGGGGTCACGTTTCTACATAAAAATCCCCATGTGGTTTAAACTTGAGGAGTTTCTCATAACTTGTAATCTTCCAGCCGCTGGCTGGGCTGAGAGCAATGTTATATGTCATTAATACTTACATTTTTAAATTGGCAGGCCTATGCAGACATCATTTTGTTATTACTATTGTTAACAACCAGGGTGTTATTTACTTACATAATACCTCTCTGCACAAAGAGCCCAGGGGTGCCTGGGTGGCTCAGTCGGTTAAGCGTCAGACTTTGGCCCAGGTCATGATCTCGCGGTCTGTGGATTTGAGCCCTGCATCGGGCTCTGTGCTGACAGCTCAGAGCCCGGAGCCTGGCTTCGGATTCTGCGTCTCCCTCTCTCTCTGCCCCTCCCCTGCTCATGCTCTGTCTCTCCCTCCCTCTCAAAAATAAATAAACATGATAAAAAAATTAAAAAAAAAAAAAAGAGCACAGAAAACATCACAGAATCCCAAATACAAGGAATGCAGGTGGTATTAATAACTCGAAAACTTCACAAAGTTAAAATGGAAACAAAAGCTGAATGTTTTCTCAGAGAACCCCAGTGTTAGGCAGATCACAAAACCCAATCTCACTTTCAATTTCTAGTCTCCCCAGGGCAATCTTTTAAAAGACCTAAAGCGTGACACTTCCCTGCTCACACCCATCATACTCGGAGTTAAACCCTAACTCCGTAATTTTGCTGCAAGTCCCATCACGACCTGGCCCCTGTCCGCCCTCTTCCACTCTTCCTCACTGACCGGCCCCATCTGGCCCCAGCCACCGTGATCTTCCTGTGTTTCCCAAGCACACTAAACTCCTTTCTGCCTCAGGACCCCTGCACGTGCTGTTCCCTCTCCCCCAGAATGCTCTTTCCTAAGATAACTGCATGGCCGCCATATGGGCCTTTGCCCAGAGGTCCTCAGGGCTTCTTCCCTGACCATCCTTTCTCATCCAGCCCCACCTCCCACCACCATCACCCTATAAGATCTCTAAGATCATAACAGTAATATTCTGTGGCCATAACTGTAGCTGACATCTCCTGGATTACACAGAAAAGAAAAAAAAAAAGGCTACTCATATGACTAACCACAAAACGTTTCTTGAGCTGACAGCAAAACTTCATATTTCAGTGATTCTTAAAAAGTCACTTCTTGGGGCGCCTGGGTGGCGCAGTCGGTTAAGCGTCCGACTTCAGCCAGGTCACGATCTCGCGGTCCGTGAGTTCGAGCCCCGCGTCGGGCTCTGGGCTGATGGCTCGGAGCCTGGAGCCTGTTTCCGATTCTGTGTCTCCCTCTCTCTCTGCCCCTCCCCTGCTCATGCTCTGTCTCTCTCTGTCCCAAAAATAAATAAACGTTGAAAAGAAAAAATTAAAAAAAAAAAAAAAGTCACTTCTTCCACAATGGCCAGCCTGAACAGTCATTAAGTGAGAGGACCTTCCCACCTGGAGCTCTCTGGGCAGCCTCCAGAGCACCCAGAACCACAGTTTTATTTTGTCTTTGTTGTTTGCAAAGAGGTCCTTCCTGAACCAAAGGAAACAACTGTGTTAGGAGCTAAAGGCCCAGTCAGTTACACCATCCTTGAAATCCTCAAGTATTAGGACTTGCTCTATCATTGTATCGACATTTGTACTTATAGAATTTGCACAGGTTTGGCCAGACGGATCCCCTATAATGAACCCCAAACACACACCCAGAACCTACATTTTGATACTACGTTCACGTGTCAGAGGAAAACCTCGTTATCCCGGAAAAACTGGAAGAGGTCAAAGACTTTAAGAGACTGGAAACAAACTACCTCTGTGATTCCGTATTATTCTGGGACTTTGTTTTAAATCCAGAACACTCCTTTAAGAAAATACACGTTTCTGGGGCGCCTGGGTGGCGCAGTCGGTTAAGCGTCCGACTTCAGCCAGGTCATGATCTCGCGGTCCGTGAGTTCGAGCCCCACGTCGGGCTCTGGGCTGATGGCTCGGAGCCTGGAGCCTGTTTCCGATTCTGTGTCTCCCTCTCTCTCTGCCCCTCCCCTGTTCATGCTCTGTCTCTCTCTGTCCCAAAAATAAATAAACATTGAAAAAAAAAAATTTAAAAAAAAAAAAAAAAGAAAATACACGTTTCTGAAAGCCATGAAATTCAGAAAAGTAGCTCCTTGAATAATCCCAAATGCAGGGAAGAGAGGGCAAGGCAAACCTCGCCAGTGACTGCCAGGACCAGCACTGTTTTCCTTTTGACTGCAGATTCTAAAAAGCAAGAGGCCTTCCCAAAGTGGAAACCTCAATCAAGTCCAAAAATAAATGAATAAATAGAGTGACAAGAGACACACTGATGCTTCAGGAGAACCAAGAACCGACAGTCTGCTGGATGTCTGGACCAAAATGGCCAATGCCAGCACGTCCCAACCAAATATGGCAGCTTGCCCATCCTGTACCCCCAACTGTGGGATCTAAAGGGGAAGTGGCTCCACACAGATGACACTGGTCCCCTGCTTAGACCACCAGCGGGAGCCTCCTAAGAGCCCCCGCCCATCCCCACTTACTGCATTATCCTTCGCAGAACCAAACCTTCTTTCCTCCCAATGCCTCTGATGGGAAAAACAAGTAACTTTCCCACTTTGGAGCAAAATGCTATTGCAGCTGGAGAAACATTCTTGGATATCATAAATAAGATATTCTGATTCTAGGGAACTGGAGATTTGATGCTGGAGTGTGAGAAAGGATGAACAAGCAGATTTGAGGAAATATTATGGAGCCATGGTAACAGAAACCACGGAAGAAACTCCAGTCGCACAAAACTGTTTAAAAATAAACCGGATACTAAAATACCAGTAAAAAGCTACAATGACTCACACTGTTCTCCTCAAATACTTCTGAGAACAGCCAGTTCTTTGACAGTCTCCCAGTCTTTTTCCCTACTGGAGAAACGGGAGACAAAGAAAGTAAAAAGACGCTTTGAAAATTTTCTCTAATTTTACCAGCAACTTGATATGAATAAGACCTTAATATGTTTTACAGTTTTACAGTTTGATGGGAGCACAGAAACATACATTCATGATGAGAGAACTGTCTTGAGGCTTTTAACAAAAGCCAAACTAAATTCAAAAAGCCTGAGGCCCCAGAGTGTGCTATACTGAGTGTTCAAATACTAGTGAACGTGGTCACGAACCGCAACACGATTTCTATCATTAACGTACAACCTTTTAAGGCATTCTGCGTGTGTGATCACCTTTCCTTTTCTTCCCCACCTCCACTGCAGGTACTCTAACTACACTTACACACCTTTTAATGTGGCAGCCGCACACACAAGACTCCTTTGGGCCCACACATGGAATAAACTCACAGGTCTTAGCCCTGGGGGGCCCTGCGCTGGCCTGCCCTACCTGCTCGGCCGGCCTCGGCCTCCTGCCGGGCGCTGAACAACCACAGGTGCAGCGCTCTGCTGCCTGAGACCATCCTTCCCGGTCACTTCCTTCCTACCCAGCCTGCAAGGCCCCGTTTGAGTGTCACCTCCTCTGAGGAGCCCCCCAACCACACCAATGACCCTCTGCCCGCCACCGTCCCTCCATGGTGCCATTATTTGGTTATATCCCTATTCCCCCAACCAAGCTGTTGGCTCCCGGGGGGACCCCGGTGCCTGTCACAGTAACTTCGGCTGCTTAGAGAACACTGTTGAAGGAAGAATGGAGCCAGGGAGTAAATTTCTTAGGAAACCCCCATCCTGCAGTTATCTGTGCCATTACCTCATTAGCCCAGGCCCTGCCTCCCAGCCTGTTCCCCCTTCCCCTGCCCTACTTACTGTACCTCTCCTTTTTCCCATGAAAATAATTATGCTCCTCAAACTGCCACTCTCCCACATGCCCAAAGACCCGTTTCGGACCGACTACCACACTCACCTACAGCTGTGTCTGGGGTCCAAGCACCAGAAAAGCTTGTTTGCAAAAGCTTTTGCTAGTTGGTGAACAGCTGCAGTGAAGAAACGGTCCTTAGGCAATCCTTTAAATTTTACTTTGTTTAGGGCTGATTTTAAAATCTCCTGCAACAGAAATTATTCATCAGGTCCCTTAATCACTGAGATTTCAGTTTCGTTTGTGATCTAAAGCCCAGGAGAATCACTCACACACACCAGCTTTGGGCAGGGGAAAGTGTCGTCCACAGAGACGAAGGTCAACGTGAGAACATGCTCGTGGCAGGAAAGCTGGAATACACTGAGCCAATGGAAACACAGGTGACAGGCCAGAAGCAGCATCAAATGAAAGATCTGGAAAGCGTGCTATCCGTGCTCACCACCATGGCTCAGGAGATCCCCTGTGCATCCCGTGAGGGGCTCCGGGGGTGTCCCCGAGAGAACTGGCCAGGAACGGGACTGACCCAGCCATCCAAGTCTTGCTAGCCGTGTGCCCCAGCGTCACATTACTGCTTGTGCCTCTGATATTCCACTCACGAGATGGGGATGACGAGGAGCAGACTTCTTAATGAGGATCAGCTTAGATAACGCAAGGACCCTCCCTTCTCTTATGCAGCCAACGATAAATGTCGGTTCCCTTCCCTGGCTCTGGTGCAAATGTCATGAGATGGGGCACCATGGCCTTGGACTTCGCACGAGACTCCCTGGGCCTCCAGTTTCTTCGTTCACAAAGTAGGTGATCTTCAGGCGCTACGTAGATTCGGATGTGCTTAGGGGAGACTGGGAGTGCAGGCCGAGAGAGGATGGGCTGGGGCTGGCGCTGGCTAGAAGTTTTCAGTGAAAATGCGTATTATGCAATTTGTGTCAAAACGAGAAATGAAGAAAGATGACTTTTTTATTAAATAAAAGCAGCAATCAAAAGGCGGTTTTGCTTTTCATTCAATTAGCAGACATCCATTGGGAATACAATAGTAGCTACCCACTTAATTTCCATTATTCCTTCCATACCTGTGGTCAGCCCATGTTCTGGGTGCTGGGGAATCCAACAGGGTACGGAGCACACAAAAATCCGTCCCCTCTGGTAGAGTTCCACTCCAGTGCAAGTGACTGACAAGGAAAAGAACCCGGAGTGGCCGCTATGAGGAGAAACAGAGCAAGGGAAAGGGATGAGGCTTTTGAAGGCGGAAAGGAGTCTGCGCTTTTAGGTGGAGCGGCTGGAGAAGGTCTCACTGAGCAGGTGGCACCTGAGACAAAAGCGAAGGGGCAGGCCAGGAGGGCCTCCAGGGGAAAGGCACCTGGCAAAAGGAAGCTCACAGATGAAGGCACAGGAGGCCCGCCCGGCTGGGAAACGGCCAAACAGCCACCACGGTGTCACCCAGTGAGACAGGACGGTGGCCGAGGCCAGGCTGACAGCAGCAGAAACAATGACGCGTGAGTTCTGAGAGAATACCGAGCATAAAAGAAAATGACCTCACTCTTTCAACTTCTATCCCACCAGTGTCCATCCCTGACCCGCCGCAGGGGTTTCCCGGCTCAGTCGTTCAACAATCACGTGCCCAGGGGCCACTGTGCCTGTGTTTCCCGAGCTGGGCTCTCCCCGCCCCAGACCCAGACCTGCCCGAGGCCCGCTATGGGTATGAGCAGGGACGCGGGCCCTGAGCCCTTCCCAGGCAGCTGCGGGGAAGTCCGGCGACCCCAAGCGTCCCAAACTGTCTAGGGCCAGCTATACAGACACGAAGCCCAAACAGCTTCTCCATCCTGCTCGAGCGGTCCTGGACCCCCGCCTCCAGAAGCAGACATTTCCCAGCTCACTTCACCACCACCCCCGGTCCACCCGTGTGCAGAGTAAAGCAAAATCCTAGTGCTAAATGCTGATTCACACTGACGGCACTAAGAACTGATGCCATTTTTTAAAAGAGTTTATGTATTTATTTCGAGAGAAAGAGAGTGCAGGGGGACGGGTACAGGCAGAGAGAGGAAGAGAGACAGAATCCCAAGCAGGCTCCTCACTGCCAGCTCAGAGACCCGGGGCTCGATCTCACAAACCGTGAGACCACGACCTGAGCCGAAATCAAGAGCTGGACACTTACCTGACTGAGCCACCAGGAGCCCCGGAACTGATGCCATGTGACCCGAGCAGAATGTGAATGGTTTTGGGGCACAGCAAGTAGACACTTCAGGTAAGCACAGGTAGGGTTTTTGAAACACCTCACTCTCCACCTGCGCTAAGGAGTTCACTTCTAAAGTATCTCCTGGGCTCACCAAGGAGAAGAGGCGGACAGCAAATACTCAGCAGTGAACTCCTAAGGCCTAAGAATGAAAACTGAATGGTTCTGAAGATCCAGAGAAAGGAGTGTCTGTTTGTTTTATCCTTCAAATTGGCAGGGAGACGAAAGGAAAGCCCCAGATGCAGAAAAGGCGTAATAAAGCCTCTCCCTTTGTTATACTCGAAGAGGTGTTAAAAGGCTTGACCTCTCCTTTCCGATTATCTTACAGGAAATGAACTCAAATCTCAAAATACGCTGTTCTGACAGAGAGCAGGCTTCTGAAGTGGATGAGGAAGTTCTCCCTCTAGGAAGGCCTCGCCAAGCGGAGGGTGTCCGTCCCCCGTCTCCTCCCGCACTCCCTCCACCTGCCACCTGCAAGGCTCACAGAGGTCCTTCTACTCCGTGAGGAATTCCGCGGGAATCGGTCTGTATAACCCACAACAAGTGCTGGAGAGACGAGACAGGACCACGGGTGACGGGAAGACAAAGGGAGAGAGGAGGTGTTGTCTGAGCTAGAGCTTGGTGGATAGAGGTGACAGATTTTCTGTGCGAGAAATCAGTACCAAAAAATACCAGATTTGGAGTCACGTAGTAACCCTTAAAATGACTTTGCTTTACCCCTGGTGCCTTTTACATCCTAACAGTTCAAAGGAAACAAGTCGATGGCCACCCATCACTGGACGTTTTCGGCCCCTCTGGCTCTTCCAGAGGGGGAAGTCCAGCCCATCTGCTGTTAGTTCACCCACACAATTTAACGAGGACCCACGCCCCCAAAACTCATTTCTCTTATGCAATGGAGACACATTAGCTGACAGGTCTGTGCCTGGGACTGATTTTTTTGCGGTGACACTTGTGAGACCTCCCTCTGCTGGCAGGCGCCCTGGGAACATTGGAGGCAGGGGCTGAAAATCTCCCCAAGCTAAATATTGACTTGATGCTCCACAGGTTTAAAAATAGAAAAAGCTACTTTAAAAAGACCAAAAACGACACATTGGCAAATCTGGTATCAATGTGAGAATGCAAACAGCAGTGCAAGAAAATGTACAGGAAGAGTCCCAAGATCTGAAAGGAAAATAATTGGAAGCGGGCCCAGCTGGACTCCAGTGACCTCCCCCCCCCCCCCCGCCGCTCCCCACAGTCCCCAGGAAGGCAGATCCGCCGTGGGGCTGGCCTGCCCGGCTCTCGGGCGGGGATGAAGGGGCTGTTACTAACCGCTGCCTGAACAGTGTCACAGCACCATGCCGTCAGTCCCTCGGCTCACTCGCGAAAGAACAGATCTTGAGACCCACCATGCTCCGGGTACTCGAGATCACGGCGTGTAAGACAAAGCCCCTGACACATTTTATACCTTGCATTTTAGTGGCATTTGCACGCGCCAGGCCTTTGCTAAAGTGCTGAATGTGGGACTGCCCCGCCAGACCCAATTACTAGGTTTCTAAACCTGGCCCTTGCCCGAGTGCAGCCCGCCCCGGGGAAGCTCCCTGGAAGGGGGCGCAACGCTGGTGATCAGCCTAACACACAAAGCGAACGCTCAATGGAAAGAAAGAGAACTGGCGTAAAAACTCAAATTCTTTCTTAACGACGCGTAACACGGGCAGCATTTTACTCCAAAAACAGATTTTTATCTTCTATGCAACAAAGGAAAAACACGCACCATAAATCATCAGACTGGATGCCGCCCCAGGGCAAGCCCGCGTCTTCACCTTGAAACTCAGAAGCTGCACCCGGCACAGGGCCCACATGCGTTTGCTGACTAACAGTGGCTCCTGGTGGGAGAATAAAGGGGGTGCGCAGAGGGCCTACGGGCTGCGGGCACTCTTCACACGCGCTCCTCGAGATCCACTCCTCCTTGAACCGATGTGGGAGGGCGGGGAGGAGGGAGAAGCCGAGTCAGCGGGCTCAGCCGGTGAGGTCGGAAGTGGTGAGCCCTGCACTGAGGACAGGGGGTTAGCCCGTTCCCTTCAGGCCGGCACCCCTGCCTCCGCCTCCTCCTCCCCCACCTTGGGGCTCAGTGTTAAATCCTGGAAGTCACCGCTTAGGAGGCTCCTAAAATAATTCTCTCGTTTACATAAATGAGAGAGACCCAAACGCACCTCAAGAACATACAAAGGAGTGACATTATTGGGCCAGAAGAGGTTGTGTGTGGGAGGGACAACGGTTTAAGCAGTTGAAATTTTGCTATTTTTTTTTTTAACAGCCAAATGTTGATGTTTTTTACATGGAGATATAATTCGCACACAACTCACCCATTTAAAGCGTAGCCGATGATTTCTAGTGTGTTCACAGTTGTGCGTCTATCACCACGGACGATTTTAGCACATCGCATCACCCCGAAAGAAACTCTGCGTCCTCTGGCAGTCACATCCGTCCCCGCGCCTCCAGGCCCTGGCGACCCGAACCTAATTTCTGTCTCTACGGATTTGCCTATTCTGGACATTTCACACCAACGCGATCCGGCAGCGTGTGATCTTTTGTGACTGGCCTCCCTCGCTCAGCACAACGGTTTCGAGACTCATCCGCGCTGAAGCACATACCGGTACTTCATTTCTTTTGATCGCCACTGTTCCATTCTATGCATCGAGCACAGTTTGTTTACCCATGACCAAGGGGATGGACGCTTCTGGGTCGTTTCCACTTTGGGGCTGCTATAAATGCTGCTCTGGGGATTTACACACAACTCTTTGTGCGGATACACACCTTCACTTCTCGCGGGTAGATTCTGGGGGCGGACATGCGGGGTCATATTGCACAGTTAAAGTTGTATTTAACTTTTTGAGGAGCTGTTTTTGAAAGTTAGTTCTTTTTTTTTAATTTTTTTTAATTTAGTTTACTCATTTTGAGAGGGAGAGAGAGAGAGAGTGAGCGAGCATAGGAGAGGCATTGAGAGAGGGAGAGAGAGAATCCCAAGCAGCCTCCGCACCTGATGCGGGGCTCAAACTCACAAACTAGGAGGTCGTGACCTGAGCTGAAATCAAGAGTCGGCTGCTCCTGAGTTGAGGTCCCATCTCTCCACATCCTCACCGGCACTCGCTGTTGTCTGTCTTTTCTGTTACAGCCATCCTAGTGGGTGGGAAGTAATACCCCACAGTGGTTTCAATGGGCATTTGCCTAATGACTAATGACGTTAAACACCTTCTCATGTGCTTTTTGACTATTCGTATACCATCTCTGGAAAACTGTCTGTTCAGATCCTTTGCCCAGTTTTTAATCGGGTTATTTGTCTTTTCATCGCTGGGTTTTTTTTTTTTTTTTTTTTTTAATTTTTTTTTTTTCAATGTTTTTATTTATTTTTTGGGACAGAGAGAGACAGAGCATGAACGGGGGAGGGGCAGAGATAGGGAGACACAGAATCGGAAACAGGCTCCAGGCTCTGAGCCATCAGCCCAGAGCCCGACGCGGGGCTCGAACTCACGGACCGTGAGATCGTGACCTGGCTGAAGTCGGTCGCTTAACCGACTGCGCCACCCAGGTGCCCCTCATCGCTGGGTTTTAACTGAGTTCTTTACATGACCTAGGTACAAGTCCTTTAGCAAATATGATATAGGATTGAAAATATTTTCTTCCGTTCTGCGGGTTGCCTTTTCACTATCTTGATAGCACCCTTGGAAACACAAAAGTCTTTAATTTTGATAAAGTCCAATTTATCTATTTGTTTCTCTTGCTGTGTTTTGGTGTCCTATCTAGGAAACCACAGCCTAGTCCAAAGCGAGGATGATTTGTGTTGCTTTCTACCCAGAGTTTTATAGATTTAGCTTTTCCATTGAGGTTTCTGATTCACTTAGAGCTGAATTTTATATTTGGTAGGAGGTTAAGAGTCCAAATTCACCCTTTCACATGTAGATATCAAGTTGTCCTAGCACTATCTGTTGAAAGAGTGTTCTTTCCCCATTGAACTGGCTTAGTGCCCTCAAGTGACCATAAACGTAAAAAGTTACGCTCTGTTCTCTCAACTCTATGCCATTGATCTATATGTCTACCCTACGTGCCAATACCACACTGCCTTAAATGCTGTAGATTTGCAGAAACTTCTGAAGTTAGGAAATGTAAGTGCTTCATTTCTGTTCTACTTTTTCAAAATCATTTTCACTACTCTAGGAACCTTACATTTCCGTATGAATTCTAGAATCAGCTGGTCAATTTCTACCAAAAACAACAACAAAAGGCAGCTGCGCTTGTTGGTAGGGGCTGCACTCAATCTGTAGAGACTGGGAAGTGGTGCCACCTTAACAACATCAAGTCTTCCAATCCACGGATGTGGGAGATCTTCCCATTTATTTAGGTCACCTTTAACTTTTTTCCAACAACGTTTTAGTTTTCAGTGTATGAGTCTTGTACTTCTTTGGATTATCCGTTGCTAGCATACAGCAATACCATTATTTTTGTACACTGATCTTATGTCCTGCAACCTTGTTGAACCCAGATATTAGTTTTAATAGTTTTTTAATGAACTCCTTAGGGTTTTCCATATACAAGGACATGCCATCTGCAAACAGAGACCATTTTATTTTTTTTCTTTCCAATTGATATGCCTTTTATTTTTTTCTTGCTTCACTGCCCCGGGTGGAACCCACGGTGCAATGTGAACAGAAGTAGAAAGAGCAGACATCCTTGTCCTTTCCGTCTTCTATTTCCCAACCCTAGGAGTTTTCATTCATGCCCTTTCTCAGGCCAAAGTCCCCTCCTAGTCCTACTTTGCTGAGTGCTTTTATCATGAAGAGGTGTTGCACAGATTTCCTTAATGTTGCAGAACAAACAGGTATCACCAAGGACCAAAGTTAACTTAGATTAAAACCACCTGACATTATATACTTTGGAGGAAGTGAAGGGTCACCTAGAGGCAAATAAAAATCTATTTTAAGCAACTCAAAGGAATAGCTTATTCTCCGGCTTTAAGAACACAATAAACTTGTAGGGGGCGCCTGGCTGACTCGGTGGAATGTGTGACTCTTAATCTCAGGGTCATGAGTTCAAGCCCCATGTTGGGTGTGGAGCTTACTTAGAAAACGGGTGCCTGGGTGGCTCAGTCGGTTAAGCATCTGACTCTTCATTTCAGCTGAGGTCATGATCTCCCAGTTCATGGGATCAAACCCCGAGTCGGGCTCTGCACTGAGCGTGGAGCCGGCTTGGGATTCTCCCTCTCTCTCCTGCCGTCCCCTCCCCACTCACGTGTGCATGCTCGCTCGCTCTCTGTCAAAATAAATAAAACTTAAAAAAAAAAAAGTGAAGAAAATGATAAATTTGTAATATTGAACAAGATATAGTGCCCAAAACGTATGCAATTACTTAAACCTCTGTACAACAAAATGTGACAGGAAAAGCAAAGAAAGAAAAATGGATTCAACGCAATTGATAAAAATCTTACTGCCTAGCATATATTAAGGACTGACATGAAGAACCAAAGATCCTATTCCACCGCACAAAGAGGTTGTCAGAGATGAGCACACAGGAGAAAAGACAGCCGGGGCACAGACAGGGATGCTCACAGAAGTGCCATCTGCTAAGCCAGGCTACGTTCCTAGGGAGAAGCCTGTTCACAGCACCCGGCCCCCTCACTTCTACCTGTCACCCACTGAGGGGGATCATGCTGCAGCTGCAGGACAGGGAAGCCTCCCGAATCGGCCTGGCTCCCACTGACTGTGTAGAACTGTACCCCCGACTCCCCACAAGCACATGCAGAGAAAGTAAGACATTCTTATTACGTTAAGCCTGATATTTGGGGTTCGGCTTACTACTGCAGCATAACCTGGCCAAATCTCACACAACAAATGACCGTGTGGGTCTTCCTTAAAAGACCCAACAAATGACCCGTGGGTCTTCCACGACTTCCTTAAAAAATGGAAATAACTTGCCAAAATAAGAAAAACTAAAATAACGATGCCAGTTTGGGTAGGGCTATAGGAAAATACAAATGTACTCTAACGTTGCGGAGAGGCTTCATGGAAAAATCTGGAAATCCAGAACAAGGGAGTTATCAGCCTCTGGGGAATAGGCCCCCAAGCAAATAAAGGCAAAGAAAAAAATAACTCGAACAAAATGTTCATCCCAGCGATATTTATAACAGCAAAAACTGGAGACGAGTCAAATGCTCACAAAGTGAGAAAACAACGGTGAACTGACAAAGTGGACACCACACGGCCATTTTAAAGGACAAGCAGGTGAATCATCTTAGGTTCACAGCCGAGTACAAATGAAAAGGCGCAGGAAAACCGCGCAGGGACGTTCATCACACATAAACTTGAAAGGCAAGAGTTGCGTGTATCGCCTTTGTGACCCCGCGGCTTCATCGTGAAGCAGACGCTCAAATGTTTGCAAAGTGACTGAACGTCTCAACCAACGAATAGCCCAGTCGGGGCTGACAGGGGCGGGAGGAGACCGTGTGGTGATGGAGTCGAGTGCTCCTTACTTCTGGGACACAACTTGAACGTGCACGTTTTCAGACGCGCGTATTTGTATCGGGGGAGGTGAAATCGTATTCTTCACGGGACGAAGCCGGATTCATGTCTCAAGGGAACGGGTGCGTGACGTTACGCAAAGAAAAACTCACTGAACTTCAAGCTCTCGAGTACCAGGAAGGAATCCTCGGTAAGTGCTGTCCCTGGAGAGGCCGGCGGGCCACCTGTCGGCGATGCGGGAGGGAGAGGCGGGGTCGGGTCCCCGGGGGGGCTGCTGGACAGCCTGGCTGGTTTTGCGGTGCCAACGTGTCCGGCAGAGCAGTGGACACGGAGTGAGGGTGTCCTCGTTCAGACACCTGGACACTCAGTGTTTGCTGTCTAATGGATTCCTGTCCGTAAGCACAGAACCTCCCTCCGCGATTACAACGATCACGCTTCTTCCTTTGGACCCGCGTTCACATCCATGGAAAAACTCAACACAATTCACAGGGCGGTAACAACCGAGTCGCGCCTCGTGAGACACACCCTCCTCGTGTGCACACCTCCTCCCTCTCCTCCATCCCGGGCTGGCCCTCCGGACAGACATCGCTGGAACCCGCAAGGTCAGGCAGGCTGACCCGGGCCTCCCCCGCAGCCCCCAGCGGCTGCTGGGGGCTGCAGAAAAGCCACACCTCCTGGGGGGGGGGGGGTCCTCCTCACCGCCCTGTCTCGGGGCAGCTCTCCCCGGCCCTCCCCAGAGGCCCCTGCGACCTCCTCCCGGGCCACCCCCCTCCCTCTCGCACAACGCGGGCAAGCGGGCAGTCAGGAGCCCCTCGGCTTCTTGTAGAGCCGGGAGGCGTCGGCGCCCACAGGCTGGCCTCGCCACACACACCCCTGTGGAAGGCCGCCCCCCGCCCCCGGCCCCGGCCCGCCTCCGCCCCCCAGGACGCGGAACCTCACTCCGCCCACCCAGCCCTCCCAGCCGGCCTTCCTCACCCTGCCCGGTCCTCACCCTGCCCGGTCCAATGTCCACCCGCAGCTTCCTCTCCCGTCTCTGACAGAACTGGTCAGACCAGAAGGCGAGACCATCCGGGTGTCAGAGGCGGATACTCCCCAGGCCCCCTGGCGTCAAGTCCAACCCAGGGCGGCTTCGGGCCTTCTCGCCGCCCCCTCCCCCGCCCCCCACACCGCGTGCTCCCGCCCCCCAGTCACGCCCCAGCGTCCACCGCGCCGCGCCTGCTGCCTCCCTCCCCCTCTTCCGCCCGGGCCCCGCATGCTGGCCGGGGCTCCCCAGGGTTCCGACGCCCTGCTCTCTAGCGACACGCTCCACCTGAGCAAGCTCTTCTGTTCCCACCCGTCGAGCCATCCTTTTCCCCTCACGGCCCCCGACCTGCAGCTCCGGCCCAAACGTCCAGACAGACGCACACGTCCGACCGCCTTCCGGACGCCTCCGCCGGGTCACCACACGGTCCCTGCAAATCACCGCCCGCCTTCCCCGAGACCACTCCGGTCCTCGGGATTCCCGCAGCGGGAAACGGTGCCACCGCGCACACAGCCGCTCGAGCCAGAAAGTCCTTTTCTTCCCACACCCGAGCCCCTCCTGACCCCACCGCACATACTCGGCGCCCGAGACCTGACCACACCAGGCCCTCGGCATCTCCTGAACCCTCCTCCTCCACCATCCCCCCGACAGTGGCCACCTCCGGTAAGGCCACCACCCTCTTCCGCCTAGATCGCTAACGGCAACGGGTCTGGTCCCCCCATCCTGTCATCCTCCGTGAGGCTGCCGCGGTGCCGGACACGTCTTCCAGAAGACGAGGTTACGCTTCCGCCTGGAATCCCTCCAAGACTCGTCCGGTGGCCAGCGGGGTCTCCCGGCCCCAACCGCCGCCCCTCCCCAGCTCACCATTCCACCGCGCTCCAGTCACGCTGTGCTCATCCAGCCACAGCGGACAGCCTGTAGTGTGAGCCTGAATGTGTGAGCGGACGGTGAGTGCATACTGGAGCGCATCGAGCGACGTATCTAATATAAGCCAGGGTGAGGCCTCCGAAACCACAAGTGCCCCAAGTCCGCGGCAGCCTGAGGGTGAAGAAGGGAGAAAGATAATAAAGGCCCAGGACGTGTCAGGGCGGGGGACGCGTCACAGGTCCCTCCTGGCTCCTGACTTGGTGACGGGAAAAGCACGCTGTGTGCCCCCCCCCCCCACCGGGCCATTCTACACGCGGCCCCTCACGCTCACAGAGAGTCCGCAGCAGGCCCCATCCCACACGCAGTCAAACACAGGCTGAGCCACCAAGTCACCGACCTCAGGTGGCATCACCTGACTGGGGAAGGGGCTAGAGTCATTTGTGGACCCGGCCCACTCATGCCCTCCGGACGCCGCCACCTCCCTGCTGCACAGTGTGGGGTGCAGGTGGGCCAGACGGCAAGGGTCTCCGCGGGTCCGATTTGCTACCGCTCTGAATGTGGAAAGGGGTCATGACCTGTGGTCACCAAAATCTCCACAAAGTCCCTATCACCCACGACTAAACACATTCAGCAGATGTGGCTTCTGCCTCACGAATGGAAGCTTTCTAGACCGGCCGCCCAGGCAGTCACGTTCAACAAAGACTCACTTCAAGGCACTGAAGAACAAGCACTCATTGATCTGCCACCGTGCGCACCCAGCAAAGAGCCCCGGCGACGCCGCAACACGAGAAACCGCGTGCCGGGGACTGAAGCAGCGTTATTCCAACAGAATCTCGGAATGCCCTTGCACAAGCCGTGTTCTACACGCGCACGCACACGCTCCTGCCAGTCTGCGGCTCCTCGCACGTCCCGCTGGCGGTCAGGGCCGGAGAGCACGTGAGGACACATCAGCGCATCGCCACCGCCGCCTCCCCGTTCTCTTCGGGGCGTCCTCACACCCGAGCCGCGGGACCCAACGAGCGACAGATGGCCAAAGACGCGAGAGACAGCGCGCGACGAAGTTCCAGGAAACGGGGCTGTCGATTCAGGCCCCTTCATCTCGCCTTCGCCCCCCGAGACCCTGAGAGTGCGGCCCCTCTCCCCCGGGGCCGCCGTAGCCGGCCCTCCAGCTACATCCAACACTTCCCGAAAACTCCGTCTCTCTTCTTCCTTGAGCTGCAAGTTTTCCAACTCAAGAGACACACGTGACCCCCAGAAAGGAAAAGACACGTAGGCCCAGATGAACGCCAGAAAGAGTCTTCTGGCAAAAGCAGAAGGAAAAAGCATAGAATGGGTCTTGTCCTTTGTTCAGGCAAGAAAATGGGAGCATTGAACGAGGACGGACAAGATAGGGAGAGCGAGGAAGAGCCACGCAGGCCGCTGAGAGCGGTTACGAGGCCTCCGAGGTCTGTAAAGCGGGTTCCCAAGATCCAACAAAGGGCATTATTAACAACACGCATGAGTCAGAGTGGCCTCAGGTCAAGCACTTCGGCGGCCTTCAACCCTTCCACTTTGAGGCAGCCCCTTCCAGAAGGAGGACTTCCTGTGGCACAAAGGGCCTCTGTGGGCCACTCCCCGCCGCCTCCTTTCCCCCGCAGAGCGGGGGCGCTCGGTCTTCCCTCCCTCCAAGTCAGCCTGAGTGCAGCACCTGTCCCCTACAGGGGCTGCGGCCCCGGCTGAAGGGCGAAAGTCACCCACCTGGAAACTAAGGACAGCGAGAGAGAAGCACATGGCACCCCGGAAGCATAAATCTAGAAGGTTCCTGAAACGTGCATCTAGGATTCTTCACAAGACGCGCCGGCGTGACCTCTTCGTGGCCCAGTCACCTCGGGCAAAATACTTAAGAGGTCTGTGATGGATGCTGTTTCTCGTAACACGGAATCCAATCTCCTTCGAGCTTGTGAGGATCAAATGGCCTCTGTCTGAGACCCGGCACAGTGCCAGCGGGGGGTGGGGGGTGGGGGGGTGCTCTTCGATGACAGCCAGCTACCAGAGTGAGGGTGACTATGGGCCAGCCTCGGTCAATGACGCCAGGCGCGATCACGGAGGCATCCTCCTCCTCACGGGCTTGGGAGATACCTTGCCTCCACCACAGGGCCAAGCACTAGGACAGAATTCTGCACACGGCGCTGTGGGGACACAGGAGGGTCCACACAGAGTGCGCGGGGCTGACGTTCCAGGGGGAATTCACCGGCTAGAGAGAATAGGAAGTAGGGAAGGGCATTCCGGATGGAGGCTCCTGGGTGGCAAAGAGAAGGGGATAAACTTCAGCCCAGGGTCACACAGGCCCTGATGGCCAAGCCCTGGGAAGCGGCTGTGACTTTAGGAAGGGAGAGGGAACTGCCGAAGAGTGGCAGGGTGCCGCGGGGTGGGGGGGGGGGGGGGCACACCATCCAGCCTGGCGGCACGAGTCACTCCTTACACTGCAAGAAGACTGACTTGTGCTGCTCTGTGTGGCTCCTCTCCTCGCAACAAAAAGGAGCCCGTCCTGGTAAGAGAGTCGGCGGGAAACCACCGACTAGACAGCACTGTGACAGCCCATCACAGTCACAGCCGTCAGGAAATAAGCTGCTCGAATACTCCTCAAGCAGTGCTGTGAATATGTGCCTTTGAAGTTAAAAAAACAAAACAAAACAAAAAAAACAAAGTCATGCAAACCACAAAAGGAGTTGGTTTTTAAGTATTATGCACTTGGCTATGGTGTCACTTTCTCAAGACAGTCTTCCATTTCATTCAGATGCACCAGCCGGAGTCAAAGCAGTCTGTTCCTGGGGCGCCTGGGTGGCTCAGTCGGTTGAGTGGCCGACTTCGGCTCAGGTCACGATCTCACAGTTCGTGGGTTCGAGCCCCGCGTCAGGCTCTGTGCTGACAGCTTGGAGCCTGGAGCCTGCTTTGGATTCTGTGTCTCCCTCTCTCTCTCTGCTCCTCCCTGCTCATGCTCTGTCTCTGTCTCTCAATATAAACATTAAAAAAAAAAATTAAAAAAAAAAAGCAGCCTGTTACAGAGAAGGTACAGGGCCAGCTTGGAGCCGCTATGACACGCTGACAACTGAGTTCTAACGTGACAGTGAGTTTATTTTTTAAAAAGTTCAAATACGAAGGACTCTCCAGTGGTTTGGGAAAATGAAGAGGGAACCTATCCAGCAGCAATCTGAAACTAATGAGCTACAAGCAAACACAAAACAAAGAGCTAAAGTCTCCACCAGACAGGGAGAAAGAGCAGGGCTTGAACTAGCTGTGACAGGTGCAACTTTTAGCTCCTAAACCTCATTCTCTGTACACGTAAAGTGGGGACAAACATGGCCAACCTACTTGATGGGGAAGTTATGAGACACTTAAATGACACTTCACATGTGAGTGCCGCATTTACGAGGCACTCAGTAAGTGTTCACTCTACCTGCCTGTCCCTGGTCCAGCTCCTCCTGGGCTCTCTGGCCCGCATGGCAGATGTCACTTGCGTAAAGCAGGACTTGTGTGCTTGTTCCTTAGTTATGCTACAGAAAACTCCAGGAACACAAAACAAAAAGCCTCAAAAAGTAATATTAAGCCTCTTCTATATTTTTTTTCCCGATGCTACCTGCCAAATAAACATTTCCAGTTACCAGATTACACAGAAGAATTAATGACCTTCCCATTTATGACAAAATACCTAATTACCATATATAATATTATCTGAGAAGCCCTAAAGAAAATGCTTTACTACCTTAACTTCAGTTATACTACCAGGCACACATCTATGCTCATATGTGCACACACACACACTCTCTCTCTCTGTCTCTGTCTCTCTCTCTCACACACACACACACACACACACACACACACGCGCGCGCGCGCGCAGGCAGGCAGGAAGGCAGGCAGGCAGAAAGAGCCTATCCTGAATAAAGAGCATTTGTTGGTCTGGCTGGCTCAAGAAATAGCCAACTTTTTAAACGTTTTCCATAAAATATGTAATTTATTCTGATAAACTCAGTAAGATTATAAATCAAAACAAGGATATTGTTTATAATTTTATGTACGTTCATCCCAATATTCTAAAAACGTGGACCTTCTTTTACTTATTTTTTAATTTTTAATTTTTTTTTTTTATTGTTCTTAAAGCATGGACTACCTGAGTGCCAAGAAACCTTGCTGGGGGCTGGGAGAAGGGAGCAAAGCGAGTCCGTAATCAGACCAGCCCTGCAGTCCAGGAGCTCATAGTGCAGCCGGAAAGAGAAGACAAGGTCACACCTGATTCGGGGACAGAGAGGAGAGAAGACGGAGGCCAGAGGACGGGGGAGGGGTGGGCGGGAGAGCAATTTGGAAGAAGAAGGGGGAGGCCTGCGGCCAGGTGAGAGTGAGGATGTGGTACTCCAACCGAGGCATGGGCTCCGAGGCTGGACACAGACTGGCGAGGGCACCCAACGCCCACCAGGACACAGGTGGCTGTGCCGTGGCACCTGCCATCTACATTGCTGATGACTTTAGCTTATTTAAAAATTGGGGTTTAAGGGGCACCTGGGTGGCTCAGTCAGTTGTGCATCCGACTTCGGCTCGGGTCGTGATCTCGCGGTGAGTTCGAGCCCCACGTTGGGCTTTTGCGCTGGTGTGGTGGAGCCTGCTTCAGATTCTATGTCTCCCTCTCTCTCTGCCCCTCCCCCGTTCACACTGTCTCTCTCAAAGGTAAACAAATGAACATTGAAAATATATATATGTATATAAACATATGTACATACACACACATGTTTAAGAGTAGGTGATTACCCAGAAAAACAGTCCAGAAGGTTATGTACCAAAACGTGAAATGCTTCATTCAACAAAGAGTACTGAAGGCCGACGAGGCTCCAGGCACAGGGGAGGCAAAGCACATGGGGCACGAGGGTGAAGGGGTGAGACAGTCCCCGCTGACGTTGCGGGGGCCAGAGCGCTTCCAGACAGACCAGGAGGTAACGCAGTGGCAGGCGGTGTTGGGGGGAGGGGACAGAGTGTTGGGATCTACTGTAGACAGCATGGCGGTCAGCGAAGGTTTTCCTGAGAAGGAGACACTTGAGCAAAGAGTTGAATGAATGCTAACATTTATTCACACCCCTCCAGACGGTGGAACGTGTGAGTTTGGGAGGTGGGTTTTGTTTTTGTTTTTGTTTTTGTATATCTGTATTTCTTAATTTTTCTGCCCTAAGAATATTGGTTGGGTCTCTTTTGAAAATTCAAAAGGAAAATAAGGCAGCACCGAGGCACCTTCTGTAACTTCCGTAATCATGAAACGCAAGATTTCTGGTAAAGGAGTCCATGTCCCTTATCTTCAAGTCACCGATAATTGGCCCGGTGTCACTCACGCTCGCTCAGCACAAGTGCCCACACTGCCTTTCCTCTTCTGTGACTTGAAGCCCCGGCCCCTCTGATGCTTCCTGACTTCACTTCCCCAGCACAGACCTCTCCCCAGAGCTCCACTCCAGCACAGCCCCAAGCACTGGCTCAGCATCAACTCCTCGGCACCCCACGGGCCTCTCTGACACACCGCCCAAAACTCAGCCCTGGCTCCTCCCGCCTCGGACAGGCTCTTACCCAGTCTTCCTCCTTCAGTAAAGAGCCCCATCACCTACGCCAGCTGCTTCCTTAAGACAAATGCCTCCATGCCACCCCGATGCCTCTCCTGCCCTCACACCCCACATCTCTCAGCTCTACCCTGAAACAGGGCCACGGTGTGGTCACCTCACACCATCTCTGCTTCGGCTAGCCTGGGTCAAGCCAGCGAACTTACAACTTGCCAAGAGCTGCCGGCCGTGTCTTTTAGCGTGCCGGAAAATGCTAATCACTGATCTACACTCCCCTCCCTGACCTACAAGGTCCCCTGCAAACTGGTCCCGGCTTCCAGCTCCGGCGTCAGTTCCTTCCAACCCCGACCCCTGCCTGGCTCCTCCAGCTACCATGACCTTCCTGTGGGCCTCCAAATGCACCAGGCTTAGGCCTACCTTCACACCTGCTTCCTCTCTGCCAGGAACACCCCTCCTCCAGGCTCTACAGGTTTTGCTGCCTCAAATCATCACACATCTGCTCACATATCACCTTCTTTTAAAAAGCCTAACCCGTCCCCATTCCTCTGACACATCAGCCCCTAAACTCGGCTTTATTTTTTAAATAACACTCAGGCTCCCAGGCCAAATTATGTATTTATATACTGTCTCTCTCCAGCCACAAGAACGCAAGTTTCTGAAGAACGAGAACTGTGTCTACTTCACCCCTGCATCCTTAGCACTAATGCACAACAGGAGCAAAAATAAACACGTCTGGAATGAACGAGTCAAGGAATGTGCTAGGCTCTGGCACAAACACAGAGTATGACAGGACAGGCTTCTGTTTTCAGCAGCAAGGCAAACCAGATATCTTAATGAGTTTCCCACTGAAAAAACTGAAAAGCTGAAAAAAATAGAACGGCATCACTTTATTATACTCCAAAATATAATAAAGGAACCCAAAGACACAAAAAAGGCAAATCTGAAGAAGAAATATAAGGAGGGGGCGCCTGGGTGGCGCAGTCGGTTAAGCGTCTGACTTCGGCTCAGGTCATGATCTCGCGGTCCGTGAGTTCGAGCCCCACATTGGACTCGGTGCCGACTGCTCAGAGCCTGGAGCCTGCTTCGATTCTGTGTCTCCCTCTCCCCCCACAAAATGAACATTAAAAAAGAAAAGAAAAGAAAAGAAAAGGGAAGGGAAGAAGGGAAGAAAAGAGAAAGAGAAGTAGATAAGTCACCTTTCCTTCTGAGGTAATAAAGAGAGACAAAGAAAGAAAATATAAAACAAAGATTAAAGACTTGGAAAAAACAGTGAAGCCTAACTTAGCATCTAAGAAAGTTCCAGAAGGAGACATTTTTTTTAAGTTTACTTATTTATTTTTGACAGAGAGACAGAGAGACAGAGAGAGAACGCACGCACACACAAGCAGGGGAGGGGCAGAGAGAGAGGGAGACACAGACTCCAAAGCAGGCTCCAGGGTCCGAGCCGTAAGCACAGAGCCCGATGCGGGGCTCAAACTCATGAACCATGAGATCATGACCTGAGCCAAAGTTGGATGCTTAACCAACTGAGCCACCCAGGAGGCCCCAGAGAATTTAATTTCTAAACTGAGAGAGAAAATGGAGGTGGAGGGCATGATGGAACTCAATCGAAACAAAAGACCAAAACAAAACAAAACACCTCACCAGAACTGTAGCAAACAGAAAGCACAGGAACAAGAAAAGGCTGCTTCTTATCACCACTTCTAATCGAACTATGCTGGAGGCACTGGCCAGTGCAATAAGGAAACTCAGTAAAATGAGAAAAGAAGAAACAAAGCATCACTATTCGTAGACGCTGTGGTTTCAGCAGGGCTGAAGGGCACCGGAAGGACATCCAGAGCAAGGGCTCTCAGCCACCTCGGACGAGCTAGCTTCGCTCAGGGCCGGGGGCTCTAAGTATTCGCTTTCATGTACCACGAGGGAGGAACCACTTACTTTACCCACGAAGAAATGAGACTCAGGGAAGCTAAAATCTCGTGCCCAAGGCCACCTGGCAAGTAAAGGGTTGGTTTTGCAATTAAGTCTATCTGTCCCCAAAGCGTAACCACGGTGGCTGCCAGAGAGAGAGACAAACCGCAGGATAAGCACCGTGGGTACTCTCTCGTGTGACCGCCAGTTGTCCGGAGCACAAACAGAAGACGAAAGGCAGGGAGGGAGCGAGCGAGCGAGCAGGCGCTAGGTCTGCAGGCTGCAGAGGAACGCTCAGGCGGGGAATGACGTTCTGCAGGGAGAGGGTGCAGACTCGAAGATAAACCGGTACCTTCAAAGGGGCAGGATCAAAGGGGCGGTGGGGGAGGAGAAGAGGGAAGAGCTCGATACCAGGAGGCAAAACCGGTGCCAGAGGCTGGGCCCCTTGGAGGCCACACTAGGGATCTGGGCTCCTCTGGAAGGCGGCGGGGAGGGACCTGGTCAAGGTCCGGGAAGGAAAAGTTCCCTCTGACGGAGAGGAGCCCAGACCACGGAGCCTCTGAGAGCCGAGCCGCCCAAGCCACCAGCCACCAGCCACCGCACACGTGAGCTGCAGCTAGTACACCTGAGGAACTGTCCCCTTCATCACAGCGACTCTTCATTCATTTTCGTATAAACAGCCACGTGTGCTTAGCGCAGTGCAGCTCTACAGGTTAGAGAGGAAGCAAGAGAAACGGTTAGGAGAGCAGGACTGAGGACGGTCTGGAAGAACAGAGGACTTCCCGAACGATTATCCCAGGAAGGGGGGGGGGGGGCGAGGCAGGGAGGGTAACGGGGATTAAAAATTCCTAATTTTGGAGGCAAGGTAGAAAGTAATGCCGCAAAGGAAAACAGAAGGTTCAGAAGAAAGAACTGGTTTCGGATGAAAATAACTGGTTTGGGCCTGATAAGTCAGAGGCGCCTGCAGGGCATCCACACGTGTGCCACAGGCCAGCCGAGTCACACCCAAGTGCGGCAGACGCCTTCTGATGTCCCTGCCTCCGCACACACTGCTTCCTCCAGCTCCCTTGTGTGCCTGACAGGCCCCTCTCTCTGAAACCCACCAACAAACTGTGAAGTTTTCCCCAACTTCCCCCACCCCGCACAGTAGAATAAGGCCCCTCCAGCTATAAGGAGATTCATCACCCTGGCATTTGGAAGTCTCTAGCCCAACGGACTGTGAGCTCTTCAGGGGCAAGAACTCAGTCTCTACCATCACGCACCCCAGGGCCCTAGCACAAGACGAGAGGCACACTCGGGACGAGAGGCTCTGCCAAGTGGGTGAACTGAACGTATGAATGCACGCGGGCACAAACGAGCCAATCACCTGGAGCAGCCACCCAGCAGCCCGGTGACCTGTCTCCCCGGGTGGTCCCCTAATGGACAGCTGGAAATAAGCACGGAGCTCGCTCAGGTGGCCGCACGGCCATCACTGAAAGCAGTCAGGTGCCAGGGTGACCACGGTCTACGTCAGCCTCGCCGGGACAGCAGTCACCATCCCGCACTCGCATTCTTCGGCCTCGGCGGTCTACTGGCTGCTCCTGGGAGGAAATGTAAGGCTTGGAGTTCAACATCGACCGTGCAAAGACTTCTCCCCCGCAAGTGGCCCCGCTGCTTCTCTGCACGGCCTCGGGGCCTTGCTGCATATGACACACTCCCTGCACAGTGCAGGCCAGACCTAAGTGAGCCTGCACGGAACAGGCTCACAGGCGGTGAGTTACCAGAACAATTCCGCTTTCCAGCTCAACAGATACTAGGTCATCGGACCACTGGGCCCTGTGCTATGTTTTCTTTGTGTGTCAGTTCATAGTGAAAAGAACCATAAAGAGGTCACTTTGTCGTCCCCGAGCTGCCCTGTGCCTCATTTATCTTGCTGTACTAGCCCTACCGGTACTGAACACAAAGACAGAATTCCAAGTTGGGAAGGTCAACGTTTTATTAGCCTATTAATTACACCAACAACATCTTGTCAAATAGGCAAAATCATTCTCCCCTGATCCCCCTTAAGGACTCCACTGTGGAACAGTCCTGGTGGGAAACAAGACTGAGTAGGAAATTCATTGCACTGGCTTCATGGGGGGGGTAAAAAAAAAAAAAAAAGAAAATTTTAGTCCCTTACTATTATGACGGCCATAATATGTGTGCCATTGGCACACATTTCATATTCAGGATACTTTCCGTGAGACTCTTTAAGTTAACCAAAAATAGAACAATATGCTTCACGAGTCCACATACAGAGTCACTTCTTTTGATTCACTGATGACAGAGTCTAATGAGGAAAAAACTGAGGCCAGATTCCCAGGGCTAGAGGAGACATTAAATAAGCACCCAGTCTGTCACCTGGTGCCCAGGCAGAATGCAAGATGCAAATGCACTTAGACCAGCCTGGTGACACAGGACTATAGTGCCTTCAAAGGCAACTTCTGTGGAAAGGGGACCATTGCAACTCGTTTATTCATTCAAATCCACAGTCCATGTTTTCCATGATTATTTCCCCTCATACTGTCACACACTCACACACTCACACACACACACACACACACACACACTCACTCACTCTCTCTCTCTCTCTCTCTCTCTCTCTCTCTCTGTTTCTTTACCTGGCTCTAGGACCTATGATCTAGCTGGGATACTGGAAAAAGGTTTTCCAAGGTGACCACTCAGAGCTGTCCTGGAGAGAAGCCCCGGACAGAGACGGAAGTGAGGAAGGCCCATGCCGGCAGCACAAAGTCTCAGAGGCTTCTGAGCCAAAAGCGGCCCCAGGGGCTGTCCTCAACCCCTCCTCGGTCTGCAGCAAAGCCAGCACCATACCTGTTTCACATCTTTAAATTCTCACGTATACCAGAGTCCACACTAATGTGAGCGGAAGCCAGGAGCAAGGAGGAATGCTAGTTACCTACTGACTAGGGCAATGGTATGTAAATTATACATTTACAGATACATGTATTTACACACACAGTTACAAATATACACACATATATGTTAAGAAGGCCAATTACATATGAAGAAAAGGAAACCAATGTACCGAAAATATGACAGTAAAGGTAAAATGCTAACTGGGGAGCCAAGGGAACTAAATTATGGGAGAAGTGAACCAAGCCACTCCCTGCTCACCCTTTCTTTAACCCCTGGGTGAGGTCACCTGGCTCTGCCACTGAAAGCAGCAGCTTCTCAAGGATAATGACAAAAGCGCCTGCCAGAACAGGAGGGAAACACAGCGCCGAACCTCCGCGTAAAAACGCTGCTCACGTGTCCTACTCACTCTTAGGGTTATAAATTAAAATAGGCATAAAGTTACTGACCACAATTCCAAATACGAGTATTTATAAAATGCCTGTTTCTGGGGGCACCTGGGAGGCTCAGGGGGTGAAGCGTCTGACTCTTGATTTCGGCTCAGATCACGATCTCAAGGTTCGTGGGTTCGAGCCCCACGTCAGGCTCCATGCTGCTGGTGTGGAGCCTGCTTGGGATTCTGTCTCCTTGTCTCTCTGCTCCTCCCCTGCTCTCTCTCTCTCTCTCTAAAAATACATAAACATTTTTTAAAAATTTTTTAATAAAAAAGAAAAAAAGAAGAAAATGCCTATTTCCCTGCAGCATATTTGTTTCAGAAACTCTTGAAGGCATATACTTTTAAATACTTCAAAAAATACAGATAAGTACTATTCTGTGAGCCTCTACAAGGGATTGGAGGTGGCTTTGGACAGTGGGAGCATATCAGGGTCTAAGAACAGTTAGTTACCTACTGCTCTCGGTAGGTCTCTATTTGCATCTAATTTGCATACCTGAATTTCAGGATTCAAATTCCATTTTTAGGAGAGACTGTTTTAATTGATTCTGGAAAGTTGTGAGTGAATTCCACTGTTATATATTAAACCGTTACCCTTTTTTTTTTTAACATGATAACCTTTTGTTTTAAAGTTTGCCACATTCCAAAACCTAGGCTGTCCAGACTTAGCCCCATCGGTAACTCCCTCAGAGGGACCAAGATGTCCCCAGGCTTGAGGTTTGTTTTTTGTTTTTTTTCTCCCACATCCTCAAGAATCCTCTTTCAAAGAACCAAGTACTTTTGTCTGTTTCTTGTATTCTTGTGAACTTATTAAGTTTGGATCCCTGGGGGCACCTGGGTGGCTCAGTCGTTGGAGGGGTCTGACTCTTGGTTTCAGCTCAGGTCATGATCTCACAGTTCCTGAGTTCGAGCCCTGCATCAGGCTCGCGCTGACAGCGGGGAGCCTGCTTGGGATTCTCTCTCCCTCTCCCTGCCCCTCCCTCCCTCCCTCTCTCAAAATAAATAAATAAACTTTTAGAAGTTTGGATTTCTCAGCTAGCAGGTGATCATATAATGAGGTATACTTATAACACTTATAACAGGCCTGGTTTAGGGGTGAAGCAAGAACTTTATACCATAGAGAACTCTAGTTTTAAGAAGAAATCTCTCTCAGAGACAGAAATGTCAGCTCACTTTGGGCTTCAGGTAATTCACTGTAGACCTGTACCAGGTGGTGCTGGCTTTGGGAAATTGCTGCAAAAAAGCTGAATACTTGAAAATGAGACAAATGAAAACGGCCTCATCAGAAGAGAAAAGCCATTCTTGACCAAGTCCTATTAATCGTGAGATAATGTGTGGAGAAAGCAGGGAGAAGAGAGGCCAGTGGCCCACAAGCTACCAACAACAAGCTGTGTGACCTTGGCCAAGTCAACAAGGCGTGTCACATTGCCTCTGGCTTCATTCCTTTGCTTTAAAAAAAAAAAAAAAAGAAGGGCCTGACTATACTGCCCGCAAGAGCCACTGCAACCCTAAATATCATGTTCCCATCTCTTTATGCCACCAAATGAATAGCAGAATTATGTGGCGGGACGAAACAGAGGACTAATGATGTATAAAAAGGGGGGGGGGGGGAGGGGAGGCTTATTTTTATTACGGGCATCAATCTCAGACCTGCAAGACATGTTTCAGTCTGAAGTTATGACACCTCTCTGTTACTTTCCATAAACACAGCATTTAAAGTTCATCTAGAATTCAGTAAGATATCTTAGTGTGAAGAAGGAAAAGAGTTTGAGGAGCTACCCAGAATTACAACAGCAAGGGCAAAACCTGTGGACCTCATTAAGGTCTGAGGGAAATAGTATATATTTGGGAGATTTCTAAAAACAGGAAAGCACACTGGGGCGCCTGGGTGGCTCAGTCGGTTAAGCGTCCGACTCCAGCTCAGGTCATGATCTTGCAATTTGTGGGTTCGAGCCCCACATCAGGTTCTGTGCTGACAGCTCGGAGCCTGGAGCCTGCTTCTGACTCTGTGCCTCCCTCTCTCTCTGCTCCTCCCCCGCTCATGCTCTGTCTCTCTCTCTGTCTCAAAAATAAATAAAAATATTAAAAAAAAAAAAAAAAAAAAAAGGAAAGCATAACCCGAAAGTGTCTGAAATACGCAAATCGTACAAGGTGACAGCCTAACAAGAAAATATGCTTCTCTGTGTGGCACAGGCTGAGCCAGCAGGGCACTTTCTGGAGAACAGAAAGGACCCAGACGCTGCCTTTCAAATGTTCACGGCGACAGGTAATCCAAAAAGTATATTCACTTTGCGATCGATCACTCAAGCGCCGGGAGCTTAAAAGCCCTTCTAACCAGAAGCACTTTGAGTCCTGCATACACAATAAGGAGGAAGCCACAATTTTTTAATTCCAGAACACGACTTCCAAGATAGGAAACAATGCAATACGCACATGAGGCTGCTTGGTTATGGAAACAATGGAGCTTTTTGCCCTCCGCTATCCACTAAAAATAAAAACACAGGGGCTAGTGACAGCAGGCAGAAGGGGCCGAACGCACAGGGTCCGGCTGCAGGGAGGAATAAGAAAAAACTGACCGAGGAGGAGGGCGGGGGGCCCTTGGAGCAAGCCACAGGCTAATTGTGGGAGTCTGGGGCAGGCGGCCGTGAAACAATTAGTGTCTGGAGAAGCGAATTTGGTCGCCTCTTCTCACAAGTCCCATTTTCATGTCTGCAGATTAGATTTGGCTGCGAAGAAAAGAAACGGCAGCATGCAAAGACAGAATGTGCCCGACGGCAGGAGAAGGAACCAACCCCTGTCAGCAGTTAACTCAAGGAACTCATTTAGCTCCCCGGTAAGAAAAAAAATACAGCTGGGAGTGTGTAAGCTGGTCTACGCCAGGCCCAAGTTTCCCATTTATTCCATCTATTTGGGAATGAAGCATGCATGTGTGCTCTAAAACCAGAGTCAAGATGATAAAGCCCGACCTTTCATTTGTCTCGGCCAAAAATCTATTCACCAAGCAAGAAATCAAACATTTACTCCGACATTTTCGCAAAGCATCTTGGAGAGAACACTCCACGCTAGTTCGGTTCCTATTGAACCGGGTGAACGTTTCCATCGAGAAGCTCTAAGACGAGGTGTGTTTAAAAGGTGAGATTTCTGTTAAACCCAAGCACCCAGGGGGGAAAAAAAAAATCAATGACAACTCTGCTCTTACAAAGGTCTCCCCTCAAGGAAATACACACCTCAGATGGCACACTCACGTTTTTCTGTCCAACGCCAGCTTCGACTGCCTCCCTCTGCAGCTCAGCCTCCCTCCGTACCTGCCTCCTCCCGGCCCTGCTGGTGTGTCTGACCTCCAGCTCCCCGCCGAATTCTCCCAGCGCATTTCATCATTTCCTGTTGGCTGCCGACTCCTGGCAGCGAGATATGGTCGGGCCTCCACGCTGCAGGCACCCTCCAGGCACCAGGTCCGCAGACCTCCGCTCCGGGCCCGCTGGGACCCTCACAGAAGCGCTTTCTTTTCAGAAAGCGGCCCAACAGAAATCTCAGTACTCGAGAGAAAGTCAGACAGAGGAGATCTGGGGACAAAAGGCATAGGACCCTCCCCAAATCAACCTGTCCATCGACTGACTGACACTGCACACGACAGCCTTAGAATCTGTTGCAGTTGGGATCCTTCCAGGTAGGAACAGAGACCTGCGCTGGAGCTAAGGGGCCAGGAGTCACGGGAGATCATGGGACAGGGACTTACTTGCAGGGGATAATCTTACATGGTCCCTACACGTAAAACTCAACTTCTCTTTGGGACTCCATACAGCGAGGCGAAAGCGGCTCAACAGCTGGAGACCCGGCCTCTCAGCAGCACAGGCGGCCTCCGGAGGCCCTCAAACGCGTGAGTGGGAGTCGCCAGAATAAAAACTAAACGCAGAAAACACCCTTCCTCCTGGAGCTTTACAAAGAATTAAAAGTGAAGGAAAAAGAATAACGTAACTTTAGGGGAAGGGGCAGGGGTCCTAACTCATTTTTAAATATACGTGCCGATGAGAATACATACTGCATAGTTCCCCTGAGTTAAAGTAAAGAGCCGACACAAACACTCTACGCTGCTTGAAGCCAGGGCAGAACGGGAAGGGACTAAGCAGGAAAGGGTTGCCACGAGCACTCCTGAGCAGGGCTCTGTTTCCTGAGCTGTTTGTGTGCTCCGTTTGTGAAAACTCACTGGTATGCAAACGTGTAATATGTGCACTTGTATGTATGTATTGTGTCTCGTTTTTAAAACGTATGCAACAATACTAAAAAATACAAACACTACAAAAAAGAACAGATGTTGAAACTAATGTGTAAAAACACAAGAAACAAATGTTTTAAGATCTCAGTTTCCCCAAAGTACCCTCCCAGAAGATACAATGTGCACCCCTCCCTCAACCCCTATGGCAAGCTAGATGCTACGTTTAAGTGGCGGTGGCCAGAACTGGATCCTTCCCTCCTTGCAACATGGGCCTCTAGTCTGACCTTACAACATGAAAGAGAATAGGTTAAGAATATCTTTCCAGAATCTTGTGTTTAGAAATGCCTTAGTGGAGGGGCGCCTGGGTGGCTCAGTCGGTTAAGCGTCCGACTTCAGCTCAGGTCATGATCTCTCGGTTTGTGAGTTCTGCCCCACATTGGGCTCTGTGCTGACAGCTCAGAGCCTGGAGCCTGTTTCAGATTCTGTGTCTCCCTCTCTCTGACCCTCCCTTGTTCATGCTCTGTCTCTCCCTGTCTCAAAAATAGATAAAACGTTAAAAAAAAGAGTTTTTATAGAAATGCCTTAGTGGAAAAACACCAATAAAGCAATGACCATGCCGACGCAAGGCTCAATTACTTGACATGTGATAATAATTCACACTACTTGGAAAATTATCATGTCACCCTCTGGCCCCCGAAAGAAAATCCCCACAGAAGTCAGCCCAACGCAGACTTCGCTGTACCCCACAGTCCGCTTGGTTCCCCCGCACCCTTACAGAGGGACACACGCTGGAGCTCTAGGCCAGCCGCACCGGGCCTCCGGCGTCCTCTGGCCTGCAGGGAGGTGCCTATTTCATCCCGGGAACTGCTGGGGGCGGTTAATGGCCCTCAAGGTCATTTTGTCCAGTGATGGACACTAAGGCCGGAGAAGGCTAAATAATGTTTCTAGAGACTACTTCGGTGTACCTGACCACGACACGCAGACAGGCTTTCTACAACTAACGGCCTGGCATTTACCTTCCAAAGCGTTTTAACTAAATTTAAGCAGCACAAAGTATGGTCACAAAAGTCCTTCTTTTCTGGGGGTATTTTCTTCCACTAAGAAAGAATAAACACCTGAGTTCTGGTAGAGCCAGATGATCATCTACCTTTCCTCTTCATTGGTTGGCATGACAGAAAACCCCGCCCCAGAGGCCCACTTAGGACTCTTGGTTACGGGAGAGGACAATCGTGGCAAGATAGATTTATTCATTTTGTTTTTCTAAGACCCTCATTCTCTTTACTTTTTTTGTAATCCAACAAACACAAGCTGCTTGGTGAACATTTATACAATGCTTACTTTATGGTTAATCATGAAAATAATCCCATCAGGGCACTGTTGCCTCTCCCATTTCCCAGATGAGATAACTGAGGTCCAGAAATATTCTATTACCTGCCCTGTGTCCCAAAGCTGGCACATGGGGGTAGCTAAGATCTGAATCAGCTTCCTGAATCCAGCTGTTAACCACTCCCCCCACCCCGCTGCCTCGCCACTGTGGCCTCCCTCGATAAACCAGAACTGAATCTCGGATACAGCTGCTGTGTAATAAAAATCTGATCTGAAGTGAATTAAGAATGCAGAGAGCAGGGGTGCCTGAGTGGCTCAGTCGGCTAAGCCTCCGACTCTTCATTTCGGCTCAGGTCCTGGTCTCATGGTTTGTAGGTTTGAGCCCCACGTCAGGCTCTGGGCTGACGACGCAGAGCCTGCTTGGGATCCTCTCTCTCCCTCTCTCTCTGCCCCTCCCCCGCTTGTGCTTTTTCTCTTTCTCTCTCTCTCAAAATAAATAAACTTAAAAGAAAAATGCAGATGGCAGTGGGACTATGAAGTAACAAGCCCCGCTTTCCTTCCAGCGTGGCTGGGGCGTTCTTCCCCACTCCCCACAACCTCAGCCACACCTCACCAGTGCGTTCCCAGTTCCCAGCGAGAGACAAGCTGTCCTGCCCCTCTGGCAGAGGACAAGACTGTCTCAGGCAGCTCTCCCGCCCTAAGGCAGTCCTGGGACAGAAACACTGCTCCAGGGAAACCCACCTGCTAACCTCTGGCACCTGGTGCCTAAACTGGTATTTCCAGTTCCAATCTGGTTTCTGTCACCGGACTTGAAACCATTGGGCATTCATTCAACAAACATTAGTGGCAGGCACAGTGCTTAAGGCCTCGGGGGCCCCATGGTTGTGAAAGTCAAGGTCCCTGCCCGGGACTCCTCAGTGTCGGGGCAGGACACACGTGTAAATAAATCAACACGGCACGGGCTGATGACTGCGAGAACCAACGTGCACCAGGGGCGGAGGGAACACTGCGAGGGCGGCAGCGACCCAGGGTGGGAAGCGGGGTCGGGGAGGGCTCCACGAAGAAAGGGACAGGAGAGGGTTCTCCAAGAGCTTGTCATCGGCCTACTCAAACCACGTAGATAGGCAGGAAAAGAAATTCAGGGACCCAGGCCAGCAAGTCAGCTGAACGCTACCAGAGCCTCCATGACCTCCGTCCTCAGCCAATGGCTGAGTCCTGCCCCTGCAGTTCACCAGCCCAGCCTAAGCCCCAGACATCAGGACGACACCAGGCAGGCTGCCTCCTCTCTCTGACACCTTTGTTATATGATCGGCGCGGGGCGGAAACGGCTGCCTTTACCGAGCTCTTCTAAAAGACTCCGTAAGATAGGTACCGCTAGCCCCGTTTTACAGAAGGGAAACCACCAGAGAAGTTAGGCAACCTGCCCAGCACCACCCAGCAAATAATGGCAGAGTAGGATTCAGAGTCGGGTCTACCGGATACTTTCAAAGCCCACGGTCTCTCCACCGGGCTCAGGCCTCCCACGGAGCCAGCCTCGTGAGGGACAGGAGGACATGTGTCAACAGGTCATGTCACATGGGGGCGAGAACAGGACTTCCACTATGTGATTTTTTTCCCCCATTCTGCTACCGGTCTGCCCTTGCTCTAATGCCACACTTCTTCCAAAACAGCTTTACTGAGATGTAATTCACATACCATACAATTCAGCCATTCGCAATTTACAGTATATCTAATTCAATGGTCTTTAGTGAATGTAGAGAGTTGGGCAACCAACGTCCCAATTTCAGGACATTGTTACCACCTCAAAAAGCAACCCCGTGCACTTTAGCTGCCACCTCCTTCTCCCTCCCGTCTTCCCCGCCCCTTCCCCAGCCCTAAGCAACTACTGCCTCTTGCAAGGTGACCCTTAAAGAGGTTATGGCCACACAGTAATCAGGACGTTAATAAAACAGTGCAGACTGCAGTTCTGTGCTTCAGTCTTCCCTCCTGGGCTAAACAGAGCTCCCAGATGAGCCAGGACAGGGCCAGGGAAACGCCGGACAGCTCAGAGGCAGGTGCTGGGGGGAGGGGTGGAGGTACCTGGCGGCCCCATGCTAGCTGGGCTCCGCGGTTCTCGTTCTCGTGTCCCTGAACTTAGCGAGCGCTCAACGCAGAGCCTGGTGGTTTGGCACCTGCCGGGACGGCGGAAGTCATGCAGAAGCTCTAGAAGACCCCTCTGGTCACAAGGCCCCACACCGGCAGCAATGCCCATCTCCCCATCTCCGGAAAGGCAAACCAGGATCGTATCCACTACCACAGGCAGGCGCCAACCAGATCGGAGTCATATTGAGAAGCCAACTCTTCAAGATTCTCAACTGGTGACGGCCGGGGTGAGAAGGTGCCTCCTGTGCTCTTCCTCAGGAAGAGCCTTCCTCAGTGCGGAGGGGAGCTGGGACAAGGGAATCCACAGACCAACCAGGCACGCACTTCCGCGGGGCCCTGATTTCTCTATCACACTTCTCCATATGGGACGCGGAAACTCGGCTGCGTGAGGGGCAGGAAACTCCTCCTCCACACTTAAAAGGAATGAGCTTCCGACAGATGCAAACGGGTGAATCACAGAAACTTGGTGGTGAGCAAAAGAGGGCGGGCGCGAAAGGGTGCCTGCTGTGTGTCTCCACAGACACGAAGCTCTAAACCAGGCCAAACAAACCCACCGAGTCGGGATCAGTGTGTGCCTGGGGCTGGGGCTGGGGCTGGGGCCGGGCCGGGCCGGGCCGGGCCGGGCCGGGGCCGGGCCAGGCCGGGTGGGGGCAGAGTGCACAGGGCACAAGGGAAGTTCTGAAGCGATGGAAATGTTCCCTGTCTTGCTTGGGGCTGTGGCTACACAGGCGTATCCATTAGTCAAAGCCCTTGAATGGGTCCATTCGGTTGTATGGACATTAATATCTCAATGAGGAGAAAAGGGGAGGGGAGCAGGCAGGGAGGAGGGACTGTGGGGGAGAAGGCAAGAGAGACAGGAAAAGAAGAAAAGCCCTGTGCGGAACCTGAACATCGGAACTGTCCCCACTCTGCAGGGCCAGTGCAGCAAAGCTGCTTTCACCGAGGACCACACGGCAAGGTGCCTCTGAGCTCCAGGCGGTGTCAGCGTGCGTGTATTGCACTGGGTCTCAGTTCTTAGAACGGCTGGTCCCCTAACAGGCACAAACGATCCCGATGAACCCGAGTGCCCTACCCCGTCACCAGGTGAACTCGGCTCTCCCTTAGCACTGCAGTAAAGAACGCGAGAACGTCTAGTCAGCGGATTAGAAAGGGCAGCTCTCGGTGACAGGTTTCGATGGCCGTTTGACAGTCGGTAAGCAAGTAAAATCTAATGTGATAATTACAATTATTAGCTTTTCTTTCTCCTCAGATGATAAGTAAATCTGAAATTCTAGAATTTAAATGGGTTCTAGAAAGCAGTCCGATGGGTTATTTGGTGTTGGTTGGTGGAGAGAGTAGTGGCCGTGTTCAAATCCTACTTGTTAGCCTTTCATATTTCTATGGAATAAGACATAAATAGAGCCGTCTTTGCCTTTGCTTTTCCCACATATGTATACAAAAAGGAACAATCCAAGCCAAATTTCTAACATTCTCGATCAAAGAAGAAGGTGCCAGAACAAGCTGAACTAAGTACCAGTTCTATCTTTGGAAAAAAAAAAAAAAAAAAAAAAAAAAACCCTTTAAAACCCTTTATATAAGCGTCTTTGCTTCCCTGGCACTTGCCCAAAGCTAAAGAAAAAAATGAGCCAGACTAATTAAAGCAGAAAGCCCAATTGAGAAAAACTGCAAAGCACCAATGTGATATGAAAAATGTTAATTTCTTTTCTTACACATTTGATAACGTGCCATCGCGAGAAGAAACCCCTGCGCTTCTAACACAACATGTGCGTGGTTAAGATGTCACTCTCGGTTCTGGGGCCCCCTCAGGCCCTCCCGGGTCAACACGCTGAAGATGGAAACTGATCCCTGAAGGAAGGTCTGAACTCAAAAAGGAGTGGTGAGCAAGATTTGTGGTGAGTTTTGGGTATCTGCAGGAATAAAGTTAGAGACAGGCTGTGTTCGAGTGTTACTGGCGGTTTTCCCCCTCTTGTATGTGCGTGCACCCTCTCTGTGCTAGGCTCCAGGAATTACAAGCTAAATCGCTCCCCACACTTGTCCTTACGCAGCTTAGAGTTTAGGAGGGTAGGGAGACAAGCACGCAGGGGACCACCCAGTGTGACGGGTGCTACCTAACAGATGGGAAGCAGGGAGCCCCACCTAGGAGGGTGGGGGAGATGGGAAAACTCTCCGGAAGCTGGGCCATGGGTGGAGTCAGGTAAGGAAGGGGCTGAGGCTCCCTCCTCCCCCAAGAGGGGAGAGGGCACCAGACGGAAGCTCCCAACTTTACCCACCAGGGTTATTTTGTCCACCAAGGGCACTAAAACAAGAAGAAAAACCAATCACCTCCCATTATTTTATTTCAAAGGCATTTTAATAATAAAAAAGGCATTTGACACTAAAAAGCAGGTCATACAACTTCAGAATAAATCAAGAGCCTCAAGCTAAATATCTCTAGCTTTGTAAAGAATAATTACAATGTTGATACTTTGGCCCCATGGCAGTAAAAATACCATCATGAACTGGTGTTTAGAAATTCTACAAATATTAGGTAAAATTAGGGACTATTTATGACATCTTATACACATTTGCCATGATGTTTACATACAATGACTATACTTCCTGATAACCCTGCAAGGTGGGAGGCCTGTCCCCATCTTTTGGAAGAGAAAACTAGAGCTCTAGGGAGGTGGCTTGCCGATGGTCACACAGTGGTGACACTGCACAGAGCTCTACACTTGGTTCCCTCTGCCAGCGGAGTCCTCGGTCCCACAAGCATGCCGTGACGGTGTGGGAGAGCTCTGGGAGACCTCTGAGGGCCTTATCAGAACTCAACCTGTTCTGGGGCACCTGGGTGGCTCAGTCGGTTGAGCATCCAACTTTGGACACTGAGCCTGCTTGGGTTTCTCTTTCTTTCTCTCTCTCTCTCTCTCTGCCCCTCCCCTACCCATTCATTTCCTCTCTCTCTCTCTCTCTCTCTCTCTCTCTCTCTGAAAATAAATAAACTTTGAAAAAAGTTAAAGAACTAAACATGTTTTATTGTTGCTTTGGAGATGGCAAAGGAAGAATTCAGTTCTTGCCTTTTCTTTTGATAATCCCAAACAACCAACTCAAACCCTTCATGAAACCGGGAGAGGTATAAATATGTAAATAAGTGAAATCACGATCCCAAGCATCCCAGAATGTTCTCATTACCTTCTCCTGCAATTAGACCAGTGCCAGCGATAAAGAAGATGATGGGAAAGATGGGAGAAGATGGAGAATCCCGATGTGCCAAGAAATAGGGGGCATCCAAACCCTTATTCAAGAACACTGTGCTTCAGCCCGGCCTGTAAATACACATTTAGAGTTTAATGAATGAATCTAAAGCCTGCAGGCACTGTTGAGTATTGTAGAAATTCAATTTATTTTTTTTTTTTAGTTTATTTTAATTTATCTTGAAAGAGAGAAAGAGCAAGCAGGGGAGGGACGGGGGGGGGGGGGGGGGAGAATCCCAAGTAGGCTCCTCACTGTCAGCACGGAGCCCAATGTGGGGCTTGAACTCACAGACGGTGAGATCATGACGCAAGCTGGTCAAGAGTTGGTCACTCAACCAACGGAGCCCCCCAGGTGCCCCTAAAAATTCAATTTAAAAGACACGCTCTCTAACCCTAAAAGCTCCCGTTCTCAGGTCTGAAATGGGATTATAAATAGAATACCAATGACAAACTTAAAAGTGTGTCTCGTTTGACAAATCTCATGTTTTCTTTCTACTTTTACCACTTAAAATTGAAGCCTACTCTAAACAATCTTAAACACAACATTCCCAGTTGTACTTCGACAAGGCATGAGACCCTGCCAAGTGCGGACATTACAGGCTGGCCTCCGTGGGCAAGGTGGAGCTGAGTGGGGCCAAGCAACAGAGAGGGGCGCAGAGTGGTGAGCAGGTGCGGGACCCTGGCAGGCTTCTAAGCTCCTCCACCTGTGACACGAAGACAGCCTCAGTTGCCACACCGGGGCTCGGGAAGATGAAGGGAGGTAATGTACACACAGGGCATTTTTACATGGTGGCCGCTGAGGTCAGCCCCATGATGCTGACCACAGCCAAAGTCGCGGAAGGATCAAAGGGGACTCTCCTAGGATAGGGTGGAAACATAGTAGGCAAAGACGCAGGGACTCGGGTGGCAGCAGCACCCCAGGAAATTCAGAGGGCAGGCGACCAATACAGGTCAGAAAATCAACGACGCAATCCGAATGGAGGCAAACCCACGGTGACCACGAGGAACCACGTATGGATATGGAAGGGGCTGCTTCAGATGGTCTTGCGAAGGAAAATAAAGTGTGGGGGCTCTGCCCAAAAGCCAACCGGGCTGAGCAGCAGAGAGGGCTGAGTCCGGGACAGGTCTCAGGGGCACACGGCGTGCACCCTGGCAGGGGTCGCAGGAGAGAGCAAACTGTTCAGCCTGGCAGTGGTTGCCCCACATCCGTGCCCGGTGACCCGGCTCAAGACAGAGTATAGACGAGGAGCCCATTTCCCCCGTGAGTGAGACTGAAGTAGAGGACAGGTTACAAGGGCTCAGTTGGTTAAGCGTCCAACTCTTGATCTCACGGTTCATGAGATCGAGCCCTACATGGGGCTCCGTGCTGACAGTGAGGAACCTGCTTGGGATTCTCTCTCTCCTTCTCTCTCTGCCCCTCCCTCACTTGTCCTCTCTCTCACTCTCGCGCTCTTAAATAAGTAAACATTAAAAAAAAAAAGAGAAAAAAGGACAGGTTACAAACGGCTTAAATCATATGATCCATTTGTTTCTAAAAATCACATTTGTGTGTGGTAAACGTAACGCTCTGGAGAACTGAACATCAAGGTACCGAGAGTGATTTTCTTTTGAATAATTTGTACTCGTATTTTACAAAGTACGTGCATTGATTTTACAATGAAGGAATAAACGGAGTTCCTTACAAGAGTTTAAACCCAAACGGGTGACTCCAAGGCAGTGCGAGGCAGGCCTGTGGAGGGCCCACGGCTGCACAGAGGGCACTGGGGACCGCGACGCTCAGAAGCCTCTGGGCACAGCACACCCAGGGGGCGAACCCCTGCCTGCAAGGCTTCCATAAAACCCCCGTTCTGGACAAACCCTGGAGCAAAGATGCCATCAACCAAAGCCTGACACCGAACCTCCAGAGGGAGGCGCGTCACCCTTGCAGCTGGTCTCACTGGTTGTGCAGTATTTCACGTGGGAAAGCCAAGGGATGGGGTTCCTGGGCGTACCCCACAATTCACTCCGTAACTCCGTCTGAGATCTTATGAACCATTTCTGTACACATACTTAAGTCCTAGGAAGGGTCGAGGCTCTCCAGCCGCATCCAAAAGCAGAAGACGCTCAGACCAACGATCTCATCCACAGTAGAGCGCTTCTTTAAGACCTCGGCATCACCCAAATTAACTCCACACAGAGGCGGGTCTGAGGGAGCCATTGTGGAGGGTAAGCACATCTGAGGTTACCAGAAGAACAGAACCAAATGAAGGCCCCGTCCCCAGGGCCATCCACACACAGGCAGGGGAGACTTCTCAGGCTCTCACAGTTTGACGTCTCCCAGTGAGAACCCTGAGAAAGGGGAGTCAGCTGCCAGACAGCCCCTTCCCTAAGAGGGGACAAAGATCCCAGTGCTTCTGGCAACACACATGCCCCACAGAGCTGGGTGACCACCGAACCCATACAACGAACATACGCACGCAAAGCTGTATAAAGGTCGTGACAGGGAAGATGGTCCTGTGACAGTACCTATGTACCTGGACTAGGGCTGGGGCAAATTTATTTTTTTTTAATTTTTAATGTTTATTTATCTTTGCGAGAGAGAGAGAGAGAGAGAGAGAGAGAGAGAGAGAGAGACAGAGTGTGAGCAGGGGAGGGGCAGAGAGAGAGGGAGACACAGAATCTGAAACAGGCTCCAGGCTCCGAGTCGTCAGCACAGAGCCCGACGTGGGGCTCGAACTCATGAGCTGTGAGATCATGACCTGAACCGAAGTCGGATGCTCAACCGACTGAGCCACCCAGGTGCCCCAGGGCTGGGGGAAATTTTATAAACAGTCCAGAGCATTGACTTCCAAGGCCAAGATCTTCTTAAAATGTGGCACCAAGCATGCTTATGATGCTTCATGACAGTGTTCACTTTTACGACTCCTCACTCTGTAACTGCGTTGGCGGGTGAATGGGGGGAGGGGCGGGGGGGGGAGGAGTTGGACACGAAGAGCAAGCTGACCCAGACCCTGGGGCCCTTCGTGCTTATTCACCCAGTGTGCCCCTTCCAAATCCACTTTCAGTTCCCTACCTGTTAGAAAGTGTCTTGAGGCTCGGGAGGGGGGGACTGGGACCTTTAACTGGTACCAGTATTTCTCTGCTTCATTTATCGAAACGCCAGATTCACAATGTGTAATGTTCAAAACAGTGCATATATAAGAAATAGGCCACGTCCAAATTCATTAGATTCAGATGCTCTTTCCAACAAATTAATGTGACAATAGTGAAGATTTTCTGTCTGTTCCACAAACGTATTCCAACTCATCTACGACCTCATTTTCTGCAGGATTCATTTCTTTTTTTTTTTTTTTTTTTTTTTTTTTTTTTTTAATTTTTTTTTTTTCAACGTTTATTTATTCTTGGGACAGAGAGAGACAGAGCATGAACGGGGGAGGGGCAGAGAGAGGGGAGACACAGAATCGGAAACAGGTTCCAGGCTCTGAGCCATCAGCCCAGAGCCTGTCGCGGGGCTCGAACTCACGGACCGCAAGATTGTGACCTGGCTGAAGTCGGACGCTTAACCGACTGCGCCACCCAGGCGCCCCTGCAGGATTCATTTCTGACGGTACACCGATTATTGTGCTACATCTATGACGTTAAGAAATACTTTCATTACATAATTATTAGCAGTACCACTTAACACTGCTTTATACACAAGCTTGTCTTCCCACAGAGGCCTTGGGGAAGAACCAAATACCTTCAAGATGAGTCCTACCAGCCCAAACGACTCTGGCAACAACCAACATCCTAACACCTACACCCTCAAAACCATGTGGGATTCATTGTATCTGTAGACTGGAAATGTTTTCCTCTTCATCTTTTATAGAAAACGTCAACCGTAGGGGAGCCTGGGTGGCTCGGTCGGTTAAGTGTCCGACTTCGGCTCAGGTCATGATCTTGTGGTTCATGAGTTCGAGCCCCGTGTCAGGCTCTGTGCTGACAGCTCGGAGCCTGGAGCCTGCTTCAGATCTGTGTCTCCCTCTCTCTCTGCCCCTCCTCTACTCACACTCTGTCTCTCAAAAATGAATAAATGTTAAAAAAAAAAAAAAAGAGGGGCGCCTGGGTGGCGCAGTCGGTTAAGCGTCCGACTTCAGCCAGGTCACGATCTCGCGGTCCATGAGTTCGAGCCCCGCGTCGGGCTCTGGGCTGATGGCTCAGAGCCTGGAGCCTGTTTCCGATTCTGTGTCTCCCTCTCTCTCTGCCCCTCGCCCATTCATGCTCTGTATCTCTCTGTCCCAAAAATAAATAAACGTTGGAAAAAAAAAATTAAAAAAAAAAAAAGAAAAAAAAAAGAAAACGTCAACCATATAAAAAGTAAAAAGACTAGAATCATGACCCTTAGTTTCAACAATTACCAATGGAGGGCTGGCCTTGTTTCACTTGTGATTGAGAAAATTGTTCAATGCTCCCAGAATCGTGGGCCCCAGATGCGTTTTCACGGGACCCGGCAGGCCCACAGCACGGGTGCTTACTCTGGGAAGAGACACACGGCAGAGGAGAGGCCCTCACCTGAAGGGAATGGCAACTTTTTGGGGAGCCAGAGCCGCTCAAGCCATGTGTCACACTGAGGAGTAAAAATACCATCCTACAAGGTGACCCTCACCAGGGATCAATCATGCTGACGTCACTGCGCTCCCTGAAACGGTTTCAGGCAGGCGCTTCACCTCTGCCGTATTCTTCCCCACAACTCATAAGTCCCATCCAATAATGTGAAAGAAAAACATGAGGCAAACCCAAAGTGAGGGACATCCCCCCAAATATCCGACCAGCACTCTTCAAAACTGTCAAGGTCGTGAAAAACAGGGAAAGGCAGAAACCGTCACAGATGAAGGAGACCAGGATAAACGCGATGTGATGTCCTGGACTGGATGCTGGAACAGACAGAATCTCAGTGGAAAAAGCAGTGAAATCCAAGCACAGTCTGTAGTTTAGCTAATAACTCTGTACCAACGTGAAATTCTTGGTTTTGCCAAGTGTGCTGCGGTTACATAAGATGTTAACATTCGGGGAAACTGGGCGAAAAGCCTGTGGGAACTCTCTGTATTGTCTTTGCAACTTTTCTGCATACCTCAATTTTTTCCAAAATAAAAAGCTTATCGCAGAAAAAATAATATAAAAAATTCAACTGGCTAATAAGTGTTCATTATACCCTTTATGAGGAGTCGGTGGCAATGTGGCTTTCCTTCTAAAATTCATCCAGGGAAGACGAAGCGTGAAGAAATAAAACAGTTTGCTAAAGAGTCTCAAAGAAAGGGAGCCCGCTGACCTGAAGGAAGCTGAAGGCCGTTCAAGGTCGCTGATGCTGTGCACCACTGGACGCGGGAGCATCTGACTGTAGCAATGAACTGGGTTGACAGAGGTGACCACCAAACCACGAGACTGCACTGCCTGGTCTCCCCACTCCAGCCTCAGCAGAGCCCGCGAGGAGCAGGCCCGGGCTCCCGCCCTCCCTTCCCGCCCAGCCTCTCCCCTCCAGAGCCTCTCTTGGTTCACTCGGCAAGCTCTGAGGGTCTGCCGGCTCGCGGACTGAAAACAATAAAAGGAGGAGGGATTACATACCACTGTATGAGAATTCATTTTTTAAAAAAGTTTTTTGGGGGCGCCTGGGTGGCTCAGTCGGTTGAGCGCCTGACTCTTGATTTCAGCTCAGGTCATGATCCCAGGGTTGTGAGATCAAGCCCTGAGTCGGGCTCTGCACTGACGGCACAAACCTTGCTTGGGATTCTCTCTCCCTGTCTCTCTGTCCCTCCCCTGCTCACTCGTGCACTTTCTCAAAATAAACATTAGGAAAAAAAAAAATTTTTTTTTTTCCTAATGTTTGAGATTGAGAGTGACAGAGTACGAGGGAGGGGGCAGAGAGAGAGAAAGAGAGAGAAAGAGAGAGAGAGAGAGAGAGAGAGAGAATCCTTAGCAGGCTCCAGGCTCTGAGCTATCAGCAAAGGGCCCGACACGGGGCTCGAACTTGTGAACTGTGAAATCATGACCTGAGCCAAAGTTGGACGCTCAACCGACTGAACCACCCAGGCACCTCAAAATAAATGAACATGTAAAAAATAAAAACAAAAAATAGCTTTTTATAAATCTCGAGAAAAGATGAGCTGTTACCAGAAATGCACTGAGTGGTGGGGGGGTTACCTGACTTGCTCAGTTGGTAGAGCATATGACTCATAATCCCAGGGTCATGAGTTCAAAGCCCCACACTGGGTGTGGAGCCTACTTAAAATTTTTTTTTTAATTTTTATTTTTTAACGGGGGCACCTGGGTGACTCAGTCGGTGAAAGACCAGACTTCAGCTCAGGTCATGATCTCATGGCTTGTGAGTTCGAGCACCGTATTGGGCTCGGCGCTGAGAGCTCAGAGCCTAGAGCCTGCTTCAGATTCTGTCTCCTACCGTCTCTGCCCCTTCCTCATGTGTGTGTGAGCTCTCTCTCTCTCTCTCTCTCTCTCTCTCTCTCTCAAATGAATATTTTAAAACATTGTTTTTAATTTTTAAGAAAAGAACTGTGCACTAGCAAGTATGAGGCTGAGCTCTGCACAGGGAAAGGGCTGGAAGCAGCAGGAGCAGGATTCTGCCCTTGGTCTTTGTGACCCGGAGACCATGCTTGGAAGGGTTGAGCCTATCGCCTCACAAAGACTGAAAATTCACTGGTGCTTTTCAATAGCTTTGCATGCGCTTCTTCGTAACAGTGCCTTCCCGTATTTGAAACAGGACACAGTTCTAGAAATCAAAGCACACACCTGGGTTTTCAAATTATAAACAGCATATGGGGATTTAATTCATTCAGAACTGGATTTAAGAAGACTTTTGTGGCCAGACTCAACACAAAGTAAGCACGTTAGCACAGCCAATGTCCTCCTGGGCACTAGAGCAAACGTCCTGCACTTGAAGGTCAGCCCACGGAAGAATTTATGTGAAATACTCCTGCCCAAGCACTCTGCAGCAAAATTACTGAGAGACAAAGAGAGAGAACCAGTAGCGATTTTTTTTAAACAATCTTAAAAAAAAAAAAAAAAAAAAAAGCTAAAAAAAGGTTGTACTTGTTCTCCAGAACAACAGTTTGAAAACGACAGAGTCTGCCATGTTTGTCATCAATGAGCAACTTCATTATTTCTGCTTATCCAGTAATTGGAGAGTAACTGAAGACTGTCTTGCAAAATTCAGGTCAAAACTCCCCCAGCGCCCTGAGTGACGCAACCAGGAGTCTGTACAATAGGGTCACTGCCCGACGGCCCTCCACTGAGCCTTCGCTTTTCAACTTCACACTGAGAAAAAGGCCACATAGGCTTTTTTCCATTCATTTTTTAAATGCTGTATTGAGTTAGAAACTGTCCAAACACACCCTGGACTTTACACATTTGACAGACTCTAGAGGACAAGCTCTCGGGCCCCGCACCCAGGCTCGCCAGGCCTGGCAAGCCCCACACCGGCACCAGGCACAGCAGCCTTCCCCGGACGCCCAACGGGGCCGGGGTGCTCGGCTGTAAGAAGACCGGCAGGTCTTGTCTCAGCCTGCGGAGGGGATTAGGTGAGATAAAACACCTGGTCTGGCACCTGACAGCCTATCGTGTCCCAAAATCTCCGTCTCCTTCCCTCCAAATCCCTCTATCCACTCTCCTTCTGGTTGCCCTCCAAGACCCAGGTACCACGGAACAACAAAAAGCCAATTCCACCGAGGAGCCAGCACAGCTGGCTTTATTGTCCCCGCACAGCTCTTTCCCGTGGGCACCAGATGACAGGTACCACACCCACCACACTCATCTATCAATTGCCTATGAATTTCATTTGTATTCCGACGACCTCTACACTGATCTCCACGAAGGAGGATTTCCTCAGTGCTCCTGGTCTGTTACCCCATGTCTAACTCCTCCCCGGGGGAACAGCAGCACACTCTTCTTGGTGGGCAGGGGACAGCTACCAAACACAGGCTTCTTGTCTGGGTGGAGATTATCATTAAAAGATCATAAGCAAGGAACAAGGCCGGTGGCACCATAATCCCAGATTTCAAGATCTACCACACGAAGCTAAAGTACTCAAAAACAATACGGAACTGGCACAAAAACAGACAGATCAGTGGCACAGAACAGAAAGGCCAGAAATAAACCCATGCTTATATGGTCAATTAATCTTCGACAAAGGAGGCAAGAATATTCGATAGGCAAAAAACAGTCTCTTCACTAGGAAAGACTGTGCTGGGAAAACTGGATAGCCACATGGACCACTTTCTTACACCATACACAAAAATAAACTCCAAGTGGACTAAGGATCTAAATGTGACACCTGGAACCATAAAATTCCCAGAAGATACATAGGCAATAACCTCTTGGACAATAGCCTTAACAATGTATTTATGGGTAAGTCTCCTCAGGCAAGGAAAACAAAAGCAAAAATAAACTATTGGGACTACACCCAATAAAAATAAACAGCTTTTGCATGGCAAAAAGAACAAAAAACAAAAACAATCAAAAAAACAAAAAGGCAACGTACTGAATGGAAGAACAGATTTGCTTGTGATGTATCTGGAAAGGGGTTAATACCCAAAATAAAAACTTATACAACTCAACACACACACACACACACACACACACGAATTGAAAAATGGGCAGAGGACTGAAATAGACATTTCTCCAAACAAGACACACAGATGGCCAACAGACATAGGAAAAGATGTTCAACATCACTGACCATCAGGGAATGCAAATCAAAACCACAATGAGACGTCACCGTACACCTGTCAGAATGGCTAGTCTGAAAAAGACGATTAACAGGTGTTGGTGAGGATGCAGGGAAAAGGGAACACTCTCGCACTGTTGGCAGGAGTGTAAACTTGCGTGACTGCTGTGGAAATGGTAGGAAGGTTCTTCAAAGCGTTAGAGATAGACGTACCATATGATCCAGTAACTCCACTACTGGGTATTTACCCAAGAAAACGAAAACACTAATCTGACAAGATACATGCACTGCCATGTTTACTGCGGCATTATTTGCAATAGCCAGGACACGGAAGCAGTCCAAGTGTCCATCAACAGATGAACAGATAACAAAGATGTGGTACGTGTGTCACACACACTGCAGTATCGCTCAGCCATAAAAAAAGAATGAGCTTCTGCCCTTTGCAAGAATATGGATGTGGACCCGGAGAGTATTGTGCTAAGGGAAATGAGTCAAGGACAAATACCATTTGGTTTCACTTATATGTAAAATCTAAAAAACAAAACAAACAAAAAACAACAGAAACAGACTCATACACACGGAGAACTGGTGGGTGCCAGAAGGGAGGTGGGTGCAGGGATGGGCGAAATAGGTGAAGGAGACTAAGAGGTACATACTTCCAGTTATAAAATAAGTAAGTCACAGATGAAAAGCACAGCGCAGGGGACGCAGGCAATAAGGCGGTAATAACGCCGCGTGGCGACAGACGGCAACGGCACTTACCATGGTGGGCACCGCGTAACGTGCAAAATTGTCAAAACACCACGTTGTGCACCTGAAGCTAATATAACATTGTACGTCAACTACACTTCAAGGACAAAGCAAAAAAATAAAAATAAAAATAAAGAAGAGGTCATCGGCACTGGACTCATTAAGGCCTCTTTTCCTTCCCTCTCCCCTGCAGACCAATGCAAGGCCGCCATCTGGAGCAAAGGTATCTGCTCGGGAGACCCAGCGAACCTTCAAGGAGGCCATGCCCGATGGCGGGTCAGGGAGAGCCAGCAAATCCACCCGGCTAGTGCCACCATATCGTCCACGTCTGTTGTGAAGGGGGTATCTGGTCACTCCTGACACTCGTGGCATCTCTCACGGGTCCCAACCTGAGTGAGTGTAACCTACTAACTCACTCCAACCCGATTCCAATCGGTACTCAATGATGAGCATTTACGAAGCTCTCGTCGTACGTTCACTGTAAAAGTGCTAATTTTAAGGGAGACAGAGATCCACTTAGAGAGTCTCCGTCCTTGAGGTTCACTCATAAGGAAGATAAAACCAAACACTTTAAATTTTTTTTTTTCAACGTTTATTTATTTTTGGGACAGAGAGAGACAGAGCATGAACGGCGGAGGGGCAGAGAGAGAGGGAGACACAGAATCGGAAACAGGCTCCAGGCTCTGAGCCATCAGCCCAGAGCCCGACGCGGGGCTCGAACTCACGGACCGCGAGACTGTGACCTGGCTGAAGTCGGACGCTTAACCGACTGCGCCACCCAGGCGCCCCCCAAACACTTTAATAAAAGGCAGAATGGAGGAAGGGAGGTTGTCTCTAGTGGTGGTAAGCTGATCAGGCACAGACCAGGAACAGACCCTCAGGGCCAGAGGTAGGGAGGAATGGGGAGCTGTCATTTCACGGGGACAGATTCAGTCTGGGAAGATGAAAAAGCTCTGGACGCGGATGGTGGTGGTGGTTGCACAACAAAGGGAATGTGCTTCATGCCACACAATCGCACAATTTAAATGTTTATTTATTTTGAGACAGCAAGAGTGAACAAGCAGGAGAGGAGCAGAGAGAGAGAGAGAGAGAGAGAGAGAGAGAGAGACACACTCCCAAGCAAGCTCTGCACTGTTAGAGCAGAGCCTGATGCGGGGCTCGAACTCACCAACTGTGAGATCATGACCTGAACTGCAATCAAGAGTCAGACACTTAATCGACTGAGCCACCCAGGTGCCCCAGAAGTGAACAATTTCAAATGGTTAAAATGGTTAAAATGGTAGGGGTGCCTGGCTTGATCACTCATCGGTGGAGTATGTGACTCTTAATCTCAGGGTTGTGAGTTCAAGCCCCATGTTCTGTGTAGAGATTACTTTAAAAAATAAAATCTATGAGGCGCCTGAGTGGCTCAGTCAGTTAAGCATCCGACTTCAGCTCAGGTCGCGATCTCACAGTTAGCGGGTTCGAGCCCCACATGGGGCTCTGTGCTGACACCTCAGAGCCTGGAGCCCTCTTCAAATTCTGTGTCTCCCTCTCTCTCTCTGCCCCTCACCCTCATGCTCTCTCTCTCTCTCTCAAAAATAAACATTTTTTAAAAAGTTTTTTAATCAAAAGTAAACATTTAAAAATTAATAAAATCTTTAATTAAAAAAATAGAATGGTTTAATTGGTAAATTTTATATTATGCATACTTTACTACAATAAAAAAAGTCAATTTTAATTTAAAAAAAAAAAGCAAAGAAAACAAACAGACCCACACAATATTTCTAAACTCCTCTATGGCAGAGGTGGTGTCCCAAAGCACAGAGGAGTCTCTCAATAGTGATGCCACATCAACCAGTCATCCACATGGAAGAAAATAATACTGGATTCCTACTTCACACAAAAAAACAATCACAAAAATCAACTTCAGATAGACTAAGGCTTCATGTGGAAAGCAAAACTTTAAAATTCTTAGGAGAGGGGCGCATGGGTGGCTCAGTCGGTTAAGCGTCTGGCTTTGGCTCCGGTCGTGATCTCACGGCTCGTGAGTTTGAGCCCCATGTCGGGCTCTGTGCTGACAGCTCAGAGCCTGGAGCCTGCCTCAGGTTCTGTGTCTCCCTCTCTTTCTGCCCCACCCCCCACCTGCACTCTGTCTCTGTCTCTGAGAAATAAATAAATGTTAAAAAAAAACTTTTGTTAGAAGAAAATAAGTATCTTTATAGACTCAAGGCTAGGAAGGATTTCCTTCAAAAAGTCATTAAAAGTACCAGATCATTAAAGAAAAGATTTAATCTAGTGAACTGCACTGAAATTAAAAATGTTTAACAAAAGATAGCATAATGACAATAAAAACACATGGACAAGGTAGGAGGCAATATCTGTATCTCATCGAACCAGCAAATCGGCTACTATGCAAATGAAGAAGAACCAACACAAATCAGTAAGGAAAATACAGACAACCCAAGAGACGTACAGAAGACTCATCAGGCGTCACCAAAGAGGACCCATGGATTGCTAACACCCACACGAAAAGATGCTCATCTTCATCAGTGACCAGAGAGACGCAAATGAAGGCCAGAACGAGAAGGACACTGACAGCCATTAGATGGGCACAATTAAGGAGTGCGACAATAGGAGCGCCTGGGTGGCTCAAGCGGTTAAGCGTCCGACTCTTGATTTCCGCTCAGGTCATGATCTCACGGTTCGGTTCGTGACTTTGAGCCCTCCATCGGGCTTTGCGCAGATAGCACAGAACCTACTTGGGATTCTCTCTCTCTCCCCCTCTCTGCCCCTCCCCGCCCCAAGAATGAATGAATGAATGAATGAATGAATGAATGAATGAATGAATAAATAAACATTTTAAAATTTGTTTAAAAAAAGGAAGTGTGACAATGGCCAGTGTGGAAGAGAATGTCTATGCATGTGATTAATTTTATAGGCCAAGTTGACTGTCACAAAGTGCCCAGGTATTTGATCAAACACTATTCTGGGTTTTTCTGCAAGGGTGTTTTTGAATAAGATTAACATTTTAATCAGTAGATTGCCTTCCACAATGTGGGAGGATCCTAATCGAATCAGCTGAAGATACGGACAAAATAGCCAACCCTCCCCCAAGCAAGAGAGAATCCTCTTTCAGCCGGCCTTCAGGAGGGCCTGGACTGTAGCATAGTGTCTCCTGGCCCAGACTGTAGATTTGGGCATGTCAGTCTCCATAACCACGTAAGCCAATTCCTCGAAATAAATCTCTTTCTACAGATACACACATCCTATTGGTTCTGTTTCTCTGGAAAACCCTGACTAATACAATGCACACAATGGAACACTATTCACAGTAAAAAGGAATTTGCAGATTACTTACGATTCTCTTTTTATAAAGCTCATAAACAAAAAGTGAATACATTGGTTATACATGCATACATATTCTTTTTTAAGTTAAAAAAATTTAAAAATTTAAAATAAAATAACTAATTAAAATAAATTTTTTTTTTTTTTTTAAAAAGGCAGGTTGGGGCGCCTGGGTGGCGCAGTCGGTTAAGCGTCCGACTTCAGCCAGGTCACGATCTCGCGGTCCGGGAGTTCGAGCCCCGCGTCGGGCTCTGGGCTGATGGCTCAGAGCCTGGAGCCTGTTTCCGATTCTGTGTCTCCCTCTCTCTCTGCCCCTCCCCCGTTCATGCTCTGTCTCTCTCTGTCCCAAAAATAAATAAACGTTGAAAAAAAAAAATAAATAAATAAAAAAAATTAAAAAAATAAATAAAAAATTAAAAAAGGCAGGTTAATGAGGGAATGATAAAATATCCTGGAATACCTTTACCCACTGGCAGGAAATACCTACTAGGAGCTTCCCTGTGGTGCAGGACTGTTAAATTCCCAAGCTGGGAGGCTGGCTTCAAGGTCATTATTATGCTTCAAAACTTGCATAGACCAGTCTAGAAGCTGCCATCTGACCCGAAGCCCAGGGTTCAGAGCACTCAAGCCTTCCCTCCCCCTCATTTCAAGAACACTGGTCCACTTATTTTGCATGTGGAAGAGGAAGGGAGAGGTCAGAGATTATGGCTGGGCTAACCCCTCGCAGAGAGGGTACAGAACCGCGGGCGCCTGCCAGGTTACCCGCGCTGCCACTGGCCCTCAGCAATCTGGACGCTGCACTCAGTTCCGGGTACTTGTACTGCTCCTCTGGCCAGTGAGGTGGCTCCTCGCGGTAACAATCGTCTCCGCCACCCAACCCCAGGAATTCATTCCTGGTTCCTGCAGGGTGAGGTCGGGAGCCACACCTGGTGGTGAAAGGCCAGTGGGAAGTCCTCGGGACAAGTGGTCACATGCTCCAGACAGAAGACAAGCACAGGGCCAGCTCACTGGACAGACACTGCCACAGCCACTCCTCTGGCCCCTCTCCCCATGCACCTGTCACGTCCACAGGATCATCCGGGAGCTCACGGTTGTGAAGGAACAGGGAGGGCTGCAGGCGGGCCTCCCTGTCGTGCTGGAACTTAACAGAACGACAACTTAATGTGCTTGCTGCCCGCTTCTGGGAAATGCTTCCGTATTTATGTAGATTCCTTCTATGACCATTTTACTTAGAATTTCATCAGGATTAGCTGTTGGATTTTATTATATGCCTTTTAAACATCTGCTAACACAGTCAACGTAGCTTTTAATTTTATGTAGTGAATTGGTCAGCATAACATTGAGTACTTACCAGGCACCAAGCCCTGTTCTCATCACTGTGGACGTATTTATCCCACATTTAGCCCTTACGTCAACTCTATACGATGGTGCTGTTCTTGTGCTACTGATTTTACAGAGGACACCAAAGCTCAGGAGATTTAAATAACTCAGCCAAAGTCAGAGAGTTAACAGACGTCAGGACTGGAACACAGCATGCTCCTAAGCCCTGAGCCAGAGCCTCCGCCGGCTGACACACTTCCTGTTAGGCTACCCTGTGCTCCCGTAATAAACCTTACTTGGTCATGCAGAGTAAAGCTTTTTTTTTTTTTTTTTAAATTCAAGTACAATTAACATACACTGTTATTATCAGTTTAGGATGTACAATAAAACGATTCAACAATTCTGTACATTTCTCAGTGCTCATCACCATAAGTGTACTATGCATCCCCTTTACTTCCCCATCCCCCAGCCCACCTCCCCTCTGTAATCTTTTATTACACCACTATATTCAAATTACTGTTCTAGTTAGAAATATATTTAGAAATGTTCCAAATATATATAAACATACATATGCATACACACACAGGAAATTGGTCTATAGTCTTCTCTAGACCATGGATGGAAAAGGAAATCTACACACTGTAAAGAGACAGACACATAGGACTACATAAAAATTTTTAAGCTTTATGGAAAAAGACATCTAAACAAAATAAAAACAAATTAAAGGAACAACAGCCAGAGGGACATATTTGTAATTCATACAACAAGGGATTTATAGCCCAACGTACAGAGCTCCTAAAAACCGAAAACCAAATTCAATAAAAGAAAAAAATGAACAAGGATTATGGATAAAAAAAAAAAAAACTCCTAGAAGAAATACAAACGGCTAATAAATATGTGTGATGTTCCTCAGCCTCACCAGTACTCAGGAAAATATAATACAACAATGGGATGCTATTTTCACCCATCAGATTAGCAATAGACAAACATCTAGCGCCTGGTGGAAATGCCCAGAAAAGGCACACAAGTCACACGCTGTTGCTGTAATTATGTCCTACAAAAAGGCTGAAGCAATTCAATCCGGCCCAACTACCGAAAACTACTGCCGTGGGGAGATATCCAGAATACAGCATTCACTCACTCACTCATTCAACAACAAACATGTACAACACACAGAGCACTTTGTCAGAGCTCTGTTTCTCAGACAGCTTAAATTCAGGAGTCTGTAAACTAAAAGGAAGTGAAAACAGCCAGTTGCTGAGCGGTGCCTACAGTATGTTCCTGCTTTTATTAAAACATGCTCTGATGTCTGTGAGAGCCTAGAGAAAGTTGTGGAAGGCTCGGCTATACCAGGTCAGTGCTGGTTTATCTCCACAGTGTTGTGACTGGAAGTTTACCACCGCCTGGACGTGTATACATCTTTCTGTTTCGCTTGGCATGAACATAGAGTAACAAAGGCAGTAACCTGTAACTTCGAAAAATCTAAGAAAGAATATTACGGCTTTGGTTTACACACAACAAAAGAATAGCACAAAGTCCACATCGGCTTGGGGCGCAGAGCCCAGAGTCCACCCCGTCAGGCCGACGGGTGCAAAGCTGGGCTCTCTGCTCCGGGATGACGCTGTGTCTCCTCACTTGAATTCACCCACCCACACAGGGGGCATCTCAAGAAGACTTCGCCTCTCATACAGACAGTAAGTTTTGGGAGGCAGGCTGGAAACATGGCTTGAACTCCTGAGTTCCTATGGATGACACGCTACATACTTTTAGCCTCTAGAAGTTCAGGTGAACTCATCTGAGACACATACAAAAGTGTCTCTGCATCCTCCTGGATGCATCCTGGCCCTTGTTAACGTATTATCCCACTTCACAGGGCGCCCGGCAAAGCCTTTCCCAACAGGCTGCTCCTTGCCCAGCACCCATTTCTCCCCCTTCTAGCTACGGCATTCCAACTGGGCTTTGCGGGGGGGGGGGGGTCCCCCCACCCCTTGGAAACAATCGTCCCTTCCCTGACTCCTTTTCGGTCTGTGAGGCACCCCACCCGCTGTCTTCTAAGGAAGCAATTTTATGCTCAGGTTAGCTTAGGACCACAGAACCGTGACTGGTACACTGTTTCGTGACTGAAAGGAACACCATCCTTCTTGACCGATCCACTGGAGCAGAGCACAAACACAGGTATTTTAAAGCTTTGTCACTTAGGAGAAATAGCCTGTGCCTCTACAAAGGACGGAGACACAGAAACTTCAAAAATAGATTTACTTACCACTGCCCCAGACCCAGTGACAGTTACATACGTTTAAATCTCTACTTACAGAAAAATATGCAGCTGAACACAGAAAGAAATGATTGGCCGGTCAAATACCTGCTTCTCCATGCAGTCTGACCCCTTCCTGCTGGGAGCACAGGTTCTCTCTGAAGACATCTGCCACTCTTTGACTTGTGTATCAGTTACTGAAATACAGCAGTGGCCCCCACGAGGCTGGAAGCTTCCGGAGAACAGACTCCCCATCTAATTTACTAAAGGACCCTCTTGGTATATCAACTGCATGTGGCAAACAGACCCCACACGCTGCCCAACGTGCTAAGCAAGTGTTTGTCCCTGGGAATATTAGCACCGGGAAACCTCACTAAAAGGGAGTTGGGGAGTTCTGGCAGGGGGAGCTCCCAAGCCCCCCCACCGATTGGTCAACTGCAGACCCAAGAGGAAGAGACAGACTTGACCTTGCACGCATACTACTCCACTACTCCAGTAGGGGGAAGAGACGCTTCCCTATCCCCTTGGTCAAGGGCTCAGCCAATGAAGACCCACCATACTTTGAACTCCCAGGTTACTCCAATGGACTTTTAGTTTGTAACAACCTTCTCGGCTTATCCCTTTCTCCTTAAAAAAGCACACCTCTCCACTGTTCCCTGGACTTGTCTACAGTTTTGCCAAAACGGGTTTGGCCCAGATTGTAATTCTCTTATTCCTGAATAAACTGAATAAACCCTTCTTTTGCTGGTAAAATAACTGGGAATTTTTATTTTTAAAGTCAACATCCCCAAACCTATTTATGCCGTTGTACCAATAAAATATACAGGTACAAAAATAAGCATTTACATATAGATATACGTATATGTGTACTTGTACGTATACACACACACACACACACACACGCGCACACACTTTCTACGGTCGTTTCTACGAAAATTACAAGTTGCTAAATTTTTTTTAAGACTTTTATAAACCCTAACTAAATTACAGGTGTGGGTGAGACAGGTAAGACAAGTATAAAGGACTGGGTGAAAATGTGTAAAACGTTTCAGATTTAGCAACTCAGACTGCTTCATGCATCTTCTTGGTTGTCAACCCTCTTCATCCAAAAACTGAATATGGAAGACAATAAATTACGGGTGTAGTTTACGCAGGAAAACGACTCACAGTTCCTATTCGCAGACAGAAAGTAAAAGGTCAATAAGAGACTGGCACATGAGATGCACTGATTTTTTCTTTTATGTTAAAAATAAAATGCCTAAACTCTGTGGTTTTTGTATGATTCTTGCTTTATCCAGCCTCGTCAGCTGACGGGTGGGTGGCCTGTCTCGGTCTCACGAGACAAATGCTGAGCGACCACTGACCAGGCATCACGTCAAGTGCCAAGGACAGTGCTGCCTCAAGGGAAACACACTGGAAGACGACTGGGCTGGAGGAGGCGCCCACAGCCTACGGGACACAGCACTTAGCAGAGCAGAAGCATTCTTCCCCACCATCAATGAAAACAGAACAGCTGTGTAATGTGTTTACAGACCAAGACAAATTAATAAAAGTACCTAGTTCAGAATTCTCAACTTCCAATCTGAAAGAAAAGCCCCGGGCTTCCCTGATGGTGCTCTGATGTTGATGTCAGCCTGCTAACAAGATTCTGCTCCCCGCCGTGCTTGCCCGTCTCCCCAGACCACATCTGGGGACGAAGCGAGACTTACGTGCCTGACCCCGGCCAGCTGGGTAATATACCCCTGATGCGAAGCTGACTCCAAGGGGAAAAACCACTCCCTTTACTCGGCACTTCAGGGCATCCGGGAATAAGGAGCAAAGTAAACGAGAAGGAAACGGAAATTAAATTGCTCTTACCTCACCTGGGCCAAGAGGTGGCAAAGCTGTGGCCTAATTTGACTGTTACCACAGGGGGAAGGGCTGAACACCTCCGCATTACAGACACACAGGGCTCTGCCCCTTGGCATATCAACAATGCCACCAATTTAATAACGATGAGATTGCAAAGCCAAGCGGTTTACAACTTCAAAAGACTACTCCAAAAGAGACAACTGGTTACCCAAAAAAAGCAAGGTGGGGGAGGCAGTTGGAAAACAGAAGTGAGGCCAATACTTAATCTTCCTTATTCTAAATTAAATCCTAGGGGCGCCTGGGTGACTCAGTCAGTTAAGCGTCTGACTTTGGCTCAGGTCATGATCTTCCGGTTGGTGAGTTGGGGCCCCGCGTCGGGCTCTGGGCTGACAGCTCGGAGCCCGGAGCCTCCCTCGGATTCTGTCTCCCTCTCTCTCTGCCCCTCCCCTATTCTCTCTGCCTCTCTTTCTCTCAGAAGTAAACATGAAAAAAAAATTTGTTTAATCCTAAAAATGGATATACATTGGTTTGTTTAAGTAACCAAAAGTCAGGAAAGCCGGCCGCTTCCTACAAAGAATGAAGTCAGGAAGCGTGTGGGACAACATGACCAGAGAGAAGCCCTCTCCTCTTTCAGCGGCTCACCTCCCCGACCGCGGTGCTCACCCCCGGAGCCGCTTCTATGGGCTCCACACGCCACCCACCAGCGCCTGAAGATGGGTGCGCTCGGAGGCTCCGTGGCGGCAACTCGTGGTCCCCTGACCACGTCCAGACCCAGTTCCAGGGCTCGGCAGGGTCACCCCTTACTAACCAGCACCCCCAATCAGCCACACCGGCCACCAGCCCTCAGCCAACCCCTGAGCAGGGCCCGCGTGGTTTTGAAACACTCACAAACATCAAAAACACGACGAATCACGCCCCCCACCCCCCCACCCCCCCATCTGCCATCCAACCTGTGTCTGCCTCTGCACCACGCCTACTCCGGAGGAAGGAGTCAAGTTTGAAAAAAATCCTTGCCATCTGGCAGGTGCCCCCACCCTACCCCCACCCTGGCCTCACTAAGCAAACCCCAGGTGCCGCCCCCGGCGCCACAGCCCTATCTCCTCTTGAAGCAATTCCACCCACCCCACCCCACCCCCACCGCGCCCCACCTCGCTGCAGGAATGCAGGACTGACGCGTCCATTATGGGTCCACAGAGAGCCGCTGGCCGCCTGTCTCCACACCCACACACCAGCAGAAAGGGCACATCACGGTCACCTTGACTGAGCGTCGGGGATCTGGCCCGCTGCAAATGTCCAGAGTCAGGAGGTTGGAGGTGTCATTTCAAAATCGACGATTCCCGTGCTCTGTAAGCTTGGTCAAGCCACCCCGAGTCAATTTCCCTTTTCCCAGAACGAATACAGAAAAAGAAGCAGTGGACAAGAGAGACACACGAAAAGGAAGAGCCACAGCTCCACTGGGAGATTTAAAAGAGGGAAACGATAGCTAGCAGAAGAGAACTCGCCCAACGGAAAAGGAAACGCGATCCAAACTAAGCAAAACGGTGCCGCTGTTGGAAGCCACAAAGCTCAGCCACAGAAGCGGTCAGCAAGTCTGGCAAACATCCCAGCTGTTTAGGAAAGAGCAGTGGCCACCCAGCCGAAACGTCCACAAGTATAAATCAAGGGCGGCATCCATCCAGCTCAAGGAAATTGAAAAGAGTGACCTTGGTGCCCCGTCCCCTTTCCAGCCTGTGCTCCGGGCAGCGCCGCTCGGTCCCACCGCACCTCAGATCCTGCACCTCAACTACTGGTTCCCACCACATGTTCACGGAGGCCTGGCAGGGGCCCCGTACTGTCCTCGGAGGGGAGGACAGGGGATAGATGGGCCCCCGCTCATGTGACGGGGACAGCCGAACAAAAGGATGGAGGTCACATCCATAGAAACCCAGGTGTGAACACAATGGCTTCAGACATACCGCTGAGACCGCAGGATGGGGACAACATTAGACGGAGTGGCCAGGGAGGGTCCGCTGAGGAGGTGGCTTTGGTGCTATGACCCAAAGGAGCCAGACAGACAGGACAGTCCGGGGAGTGGACACCACATGTGCAAAGACCCTAAGAAGGGGCCGTTGCCACTGCCTCAGACATCTGCCTCTCGGCTCTATCCTTTTCTCTCCATTCCAGAAAACCTTCCGGAACTCAGATCTGAGCTCACCTTACTCTTCTGCTTAGAGACCTCTGTTAATCCCAGGAGAGAGAGAACAGGAGGATCCCCGAGGCTGCTGTCCTCAGGAATCAATGCCTAACATACAGGATGGTGACCACACTCGATAATACTGTGTTGTACATCTGAAAGTTGCCAAGAAAGCAGATCTTGAATATTCTCAGTACAAGGAACAAAAAACCTGTAACTGTGTGGTGACGGATGTTACCTAGACCAACGGTGGCGATCACTTCGCAAAATATACAAACATCGAATTGCTACTGTATACCTGAAACTAACATAGTGTTATACTGTCCTTTATATCTTAATTTTTTTTTAATTTCAAGTGAAAAAAATTAAACTTTGTTGATTCCTACTGCCTATGTAATAGTCCCTGAGAACCAAACTTCTTGTGTGGATTTCACTCCATGTAAATTATACACAGAGGCACAGACATCTCTACTTCCTCCAGGAAGCCGCTCTTTATGACTTACCAGCTGGGCCCCCAGCACTCTCCCCTCACGCCACTCTGACAGCTAGAGAGTCCACCACCCCTCCGATACTTGGTTAATGAGAAAAGGTATTTCCCATGGTTGGGGAGTGTCTGCATCTCTACCCCTCCCCCCGCCCCGCCAACACACAGACCAGGACAGAGCCGTGCACTTCATCACGTTCAGGTGAACAAAGGACACACGTCACCCGACACCCCAGCGCGGAACTCTGTGTGAGCACAGGCCACGTGCTCACATCCCAGGCTACCCTCACCGCTCTCTGCAGCCTGGCCCAGACCCACTGGACACTGGGAGAAGGGTCTATGCCAAGGAGCTCAAGAGTGTGGCACATCAACCAATCCCACGGCAGAGGTGAAAGCCCAAGACAGACCCGGCTGTGCACTTACTGGCTAGGTGACTGTGAACACATACCTTTACCTTCCTGAGCCTCTCTGTCTCCTCCCCATGTAAAAAGGGGCAGCGTTAGCCTTGCAGCACCACAGTGAGAGGTGGATGGAACATACGTGAAGTACCTGCCACGTGTTGGACCACGGATACCACCGGCTGGCTCTCCACAGAGAAGGACTCCAACCCTACATATAACCGGCCCCCCGCTCGAGGACCTCACTGGCCACCCACCACGGTCCTTCAAGACCACCCACTCTGAGTTCAGGACCGACAGCTCCACACCTCACTGGTGCCATGTCCAGAAGTCAGGCACGTGCCAAGAGCAAGAGTGGACCACGGCCACATGAAACTTGAACTCATTTTCATAAAGATACAACTCAACCTTCCATTTCCCTTAGCTCCCTCCACTGCCCGTTCCCCAGTAGAAAAGTAGACAGGTGAGATTGCTAAATCCTGCCTCCCAGTAACCTAAAAGGGAAAACATGTTCTGCAATGAACTGAAAATTTCATTCAAAGGTTTGTATCTCAACAACCCCTACGAGTCCAGCCGCAGGGCCCACTGGCCGGATGTCTAACTGCTCCCAGCACCACGGCAGCTCAGGAGTAAAGCCATGCAGCCAAGGCATGCAGACTGCAGTATAATGCAGCAAATCCTTCCTAAATAGCTCTGTGCTAAACACAGTTAACGTTTCTCGTCAAACTTCCTTCTCTTTCTTACTTTAAAAAACTCTAATATTTGCTTATTTTTGAGAGAAAGAGAGACAGAGCATGAGTAGGGGAGGGGCAGAGAGAGGGAGACACAGAATCTGAAGCAGGCTCCAGGCTCCGAGCTGGCAGCACAGAGACTGATGCAGGGCTCGAACCCACGAACCGCGAGATCATGACCTGAGCCAAAGTCAGGCGCTTACCTGACTGAGCCACCCAGGCACCCACACCAAACTACACTTAATCCATGATGGCTCCAACATTCCAAAGAAACATTTTCAAAACTTCAAATTATGTACTGAGCTTGCCATAAAAAAGTATAATGCCATCACACACATTTGGGGAAAAAATGTTCAGACAAATCTGTGATCTAAAAGAGGTCAAAGAAATAGTGTATTTCTTAACACAATAGGAAACTTATTCTCAAAGAGAAAAAAAAAAAAAAGATCCATGTAAACCCAGCTCAGGATTTAAAGAAATCACCAAATGATGCTTTTTAAATACACCACATGCTGCAGTCAGTCAACGCTGCTTCCCCTAATGTGGCAAGCCCTGAGAACTGAGGGTCCGCATGTTACTCGTGCCACAGTCATTCATGCCACAAATGTCCTCCTGCCTATTATGACTGGCCAGCACAGACCTAACACCTGGGGACTCCGATATTACAGGGAGCCCCTGCCTCTGCCTCACTGTGCTCCCAGCCCAGCAGAGGACCAGCAGGTGGTCAGCAGTCACACCACGTGCGAGCAGCACCGCACGGGGCACTTGCACTCTGCGGGGCCGGGACTGGGACAAGGGTGTAAAAATAGTGCTGAGTTTCGAAGGACGGGGAGGAGTTCGGCGGGCAAATGATGGGAAGAAAGGGCGTTTGCAGCAGAGACAACAGGATCTGTGGAAAGGGAGAAACACTCAAAGTTCAGCGCGGCAAGAGATCAGGCTGAATGAAGGGGTATGCAAGGGCCAGATCACAAGTTTGGACTTTACTGAGATGGCCACAGGGCCACTAAAGAATTTTAATCTGGTCAAACAGCCCAACTGCTCCCACTGCTGATAAGGAAAGGAAGACTCAGAAGAGAGAGCCAGGTAAATCACCTTCCTGTTGTGGTTCAAAAGAGTTAATGAAAAATGTTAAAACCTGATCCCTCCTCCAACATTCAATAATGTCTGATAAGCATGGCCAAAGACTTCTTCCATCCGGTCACCTGCTCTGTGCCTCCTTCCTCATCTGTAAAATGGGCTGTGGCCACCCCAGAGGGCCGCTGTAAGGATTGAATGGGCGATGCACACAAAGGACCCAGGGCACAAGAAAAGCTCCACTGCTGTTGGGTGCTGGTGATGGCGATGGGAGCAGCACACGAATCAAGATCAAGTACCCACAGGTGAAAAAGCAGATGAGCCTTTCCGGCCACCTGCGAAGCCGCTGCATATGGATGCAAAGACGGAGGCTGTTCGGACCCCTTTGGGACTGACGGAAAAGAAAGAGCACCCCACACCTCGCACACATGGTCCTAAAGCTGGGCCAAGAGGGCCTTCAGTCCGAGACAGGTCACACTGTTGCCAGCCCACACAGATGGGGGATGGGTCCGCTTCCCTTCCCATGTGCCTAGCCTGGGCCCCACTCACCTGTCCGGGCACAGTGGGCTTGCTGTCCCCTCACCTCTCCATACCCAGCAGGCCTCCACAGTCACCTCCACAAATGAGACACTGCCCGGAACCTGCCCACCAGGAAGTCCTTAAGAGCTCAGTGAGCAGGGCTCTTAAGACCCAGACTGGAGGGAGACACCCCATGAGAGCCCAGCACACCTCTCCCAGCCCACCTGACCCAGGGAGAGGGCCTCTGCTGCCAACGGCTTAAGTCACCAATGGAATGAAGAAAAAGCCAGGCTGTGTGAAGCTGATAAGAACAGTAACCAGTCATAAAGGAAGGAGATCTGGGTGCCTAGAACCACAATTCCCAGACCTCGGGATTTCTAACTGAAAATTCTCCCCCCAAATTTGAGGGACTTTTCACAAAACAGTGCTGAAATGGATATCCATCCACATGTGAGAATATAAACAGCAATTCATACCTCATCCCATAGGCACAAAAAATGACTCTACATGGATCACAGACCTGAATATAAACCCTGAAACTATAAAACTTCTACAAGAAAATATAAGAAAACACTTGTGACCCTGGATTACACAAAAATTCTAGCTATGATACCAACCTAAAAAATACAAACTGTAGAACAGATCTGATCAAATTGTTTCAACTTCTCTCCAAAGGACACTGGCAAGAGAATGAAAAGACAAGCTACAGGGGCACCTGGGTGGCTCAGTTGGTTAAACACACAACTCTTGATTTCAGCTCAGGTCTTGATCTCACGGTTATTGAGCTCAAGCCCTGTGTTGGGCTCTGCACTGCGTGTGAAGCCTGCTTAAGATTCTCTCCCTCCCTCTGCCCCTCCCCCCCCTTGTACAAGTGCATATACATGCACATGTGCACACGCTCTATCTCGCTTAAAAAAAAACCACGTAAAAAATAATTTAAAAAATAAATGAACTTTTGGGGCACCTGGGTGGTTCAGTTGGTTAAGCGGCTGACTTAAGCTCACGGTTTGCAAGTTCGAGCCCCGCGTCAGGCTCTGCGCTGACAGCTCAGAGCCCGGAGCCTGCTTCAGATTCTGTGTTTCCCCTGTCTCTCTGCCCCCTCCCCCGCTCACACTCTCTGTCTTTCAAAACTGAATAAACGTTAAAGAAATTTTTTAAAAAATTAAAAATAAAAAAAAATAAGTGAACTTTTTAGAATGGACAAATGGTTTGAATAGATACTTCACGAAGAAAGATATACAGATAGCAAAGAAGCACATGAAAAGATGCTCACCATCATTAGTCATTAGAGAAAAGCAAATTAAAACCACAGTGAGCCACCACTACAGACCTACCAGAATGGCAAAAGTCAAAGACCGACCATACTAAATGTTGGCAAGGACATGCAGGCACTACAACTCTCACACACTATGGGGCAAGCGTAACATGGTGCGGCACCTTAGAAACCAAAACCAGCTTGGCGCCTGGGTGGCTCAATCGGTTAAGGGTCCGACTCTTGGTTTTGGCTCAGGTCATGATCTCACAGTGAGTTCAAGCCCCATACTGTGAGATGTGCTGATGGTGTAGAGCCTGCTTGGGATTCTCTTTCTCTCTCTCTCTCTCTCTCTGCCCCTCCCCAGCTTGCTCTCTCTCTCTCAAAATAAATAAATAAACTTTAAAATGTTTAAAAAAAAAAAAAAGAAAAAAGAAAACAGCTTGGCAGTGTCTTAAAAGGTTGAACAAACATTACCATACCATCCAGCCATTCTGCTCTAGTATTTACCCAAGAGAAATGAAAGCTTCTGGACAAAGACCTGTACACAAATGTTCACGGCAGCTCTGTCTGCAACAGCCTCAAACCACAAACAGCTGAAATGTCCGTCAACAGGCAAATGATTAACAAACTGCGGCATCCCCAAACACTCGACAGAAAAGAGCGAAAAGTGATAGACGCTACATGCACAAATGTCAAAATAATTCTGCTCAAAGAAACCAGACTTAAAAACTACATACCGTATGATTCCGTTTCTGTAAAATTCTAGAAAATACAAACTAGCGTACAAGGGCAGAAAGCAGACCCGCAGTTGCCTGGGAGTAGGGAGTAGGAAAGGACTAAGGTGGCTCAGGAATACTTCTGGGGGTGAAGGATGTGTTCATTATCTTGATTATGGTGATGGTTTAATGGGTGTATTCACATGGCAAAATTTATCACAGTGTAACCTTTAAATATGCACATCTTATTGCCTGTTGATTATACTCAATAAAACTATTTAAAATATGGGTGGAGGAAGGGCACCTGGATGGCCCTGTGGGTAGAACATGTAACTCTTGATCTCAGGGTCATGAGTTCAAGCCCCATGTTGGGCATGGAGCTGACTTAAAATTTAAAACATTAAAATTTGGGAGGGTAATAACATGAAGCTGCTTACCTTTTGTCAAGTAAGAATACTCTAAAAACTACCAGCTTGTGGGGTGCCTGGGTGGCTCAGTTGGTTAAGGGTCTGACTTCAGCTCAGGCAATGATCTCATGGTTCACAAGCTTGAGACCTGCATCAGGCTCTGTGCTGACGGCTCAGAGCCTAGAGTTTGCCTCAGATTCTGTGTCTCCCTCTCTCTCTGCCCCTCCCCCATGCATTCTCTCTCTCTCTCTCCTTCTCTCAAAAATTAATAAAAAAAATTAAAAAAAAAAAACAAACTACCAGTTCTTTTCACAAACATGAAAAGAAAGGACAGGGGCACCTGGCTGGCTCAGTCAGTTGAGCTACTGACTTCGGCTCAGGTCATGATCTCACGGTTTGTGAGTTCGAGCCCTGCATCGGGCTCTGTGCTGACAGCTAGGAGCCTGGAGCCTGCTTCGGATTCTGTGTCTCCCTCTCTTCTGCCCCTCCCCCACTCATGCTCTGTCTCTCTCTCAGAAATAAACATGAAAAAAATTTTTTTAATAAAAAAAAGAAAAGAAAGGACAATTTGATTTATTTATTTATTAAGTTTATTTGTTTATTTATTTATTTATTTGTGAGAGAGAAAGCCAGGGAGGAGCAGAAAGAAAGGGGGAGAGAGAGAATCCGAAACAGGTTCCACACTTGTCAGTACAGAGCCCTACGTGGGGCTTGAACTCACAAACTGTAAGAACAGGACCTGAGCCAAAATCAAGTCAGATGCTTAACCGACTGAGCCACCCAGGTGCCCCTGAAAAGAAAGGGCATTTTAAAGCTAAAATATAGGGGCGCCTGAGTGGCTCAGTCGGTTAAGCGTCCAACTTCAGCTCACGTCATGATCTCGCAGTTCATGGATTCAAGCCCCGCATCGGGCTCTGTGCTGACAGCTTGGAGCCTGGATCCTGCTTCGGATTCTGTGTCTCCCTCTCTCTCTGCCCCTCTCCTGCTCATGCTCTCTCAATAATAAATGTTAAAAAAAATTTTTTTTTAAAAAGCTAAAATATAGAATGGCTACAATTTTATACCAAAAGGAAGCCGTTCCCAAGAAAAGGTCATTGCTAATCTTAATATACAAAAAGAACACGGCCTTTTTTCTCACAGTAGTGACAATACCATTTCAGACCAGCTTTTGTGACCCACTGGGCTGGGGACACCGCTGGAGGCTCCACAATCCTCAGGCAGCTCCCAGGCTCGTCTTCACGTCCAACTTGGCAGTTACTCCTGGAGGGGCAGCCCCCCACCCCACCCCCACCCCGGTCCCAACAGACCCGTGGAAGGTCACGTGTACTGTGGGACACTGTGGCTGCGGCAGTGACCCAAGACACTGTGTCCTCCCCTTCCAGGGGACAAGACGACACAAGAAGTATGTTCCCCAAAAGGTTCCTGGAGTGCTGCTTGGCTGCTGAAGAAGTGAAATGCCTTGTTTATGGAAGAGCTATTTACCCCAAAGCCAGTGTGTCTATATTTTGCTGCAAGGAAAAGTCTCACATGTCAACATTAAAACTGTTCACTGGGAATCTTCCAGGCTGAAGTCCATTGAGCTGAAGCAGAAATAAAAGAAAGCCACGATCTAAACCGGAATCTTCTGATACCGTGCCAGAACGCTAACAAGATCCCGAAGATCTCAATTAGCCAAACCCCAGAAGGAGACTTCAGATAAAACGGGGCCCGGCCAGTGATCTCATCGTGTGCGGCTGCTCTAGTGGTCAGAACAGCTGAGAAGAGGCCAGGCCTGCTCTGGGGCCCACCTCCCCGAACCCCAGCTGTCAAGCAGGGAGGGACACCTCCCAGCCCTGCAGGGTGCCACGAGCAGCAAGGATGGCAGGGCCCAGCACGCTCAAGTCCCCCGAGCAGGGACTTTGTTATGTCAAGAAACCAAACACACGAGGAATCCGGAGCAGTTCCCCGCACCACACGACCCCCACGTGCACTCGCGAGAACACGCCGGCCTGGACGCCCGAGCCCTGTCCACACAGACGCTACCCGGACGCAACCGCCATCCGGTCGCCTCTCAGCCTGAGGTGCGTGTCCGCCGAGGCACGGTCCGCCCTCAGTAGGACGCGGCGGGGGAAGAGGCCCACACGGCTCTTACCAGTGGGCTGCGGAGAATTCCAGGGTCTCTGTCCCCGCGCCTGGTCTGCAAGGAGAGACACAGGTTCCGGGTAGGCACGGCCCCTGGCCTTTCAGATTCCTCACCCTGTGGGGAGAGTCGCGTTGGGAGAAGGCCCCAGGCAGGCGTCCCATGGGCCCAGTCTGATATACACTGAAGTGTGGATGAAAGGTGTGTGGGTGCGCCGCGGCCCCTGAACACGCGCCCCCCACCCCCACCCCCCGGAGCCACAGCCTCCCAGCCAGGGCAAGAAGCCACAGAACTGCCTCCCCGCGTCAGAAACCCTACAGATTCTCTTGTCGCCCCCCACCGCCACCGCTTCCCCGATCCCCAGATCCCCATCTCATTGGACTTCGAATCTGGCCTCCCCCCACCCCGCCTCCCCCCTTTCGACTGGAAACGCTTTAGAAGGCCTCCCCGCTCTCTCTGAGCGCACGAAGCGATGGCTTGCCCCTCCCAGCCTCGGGACTGCTCGGGACCCAACGACAGGAAAAGCGCCCGGACGCTGCAATGCTGACTTAGCCCCGAGCAGAACCCGACCCTCCACGGTATGAGCTGGCCGCAGAGAAACTTAACCCCGGCACTCAGTCACGTTTCAAAATAACTCTAAAGGTGCTGCTCTGTGTTTGGCACGAAGTCGTGGCAAGCCTTAGAAGGAAGCAGACTATGAAGTTATTAAATGTAAATATTTAAAGAACCAGCAGCTACGGATGCCAGGAGGACGGCGGCCTGCGACTTCCAGAGGAACGATTCTGTTATGTCAGGGGCCCAGTCGAGATCGCAAATGCTACCTCATCCCACCCTCCAGAGAAGAGAGGAACTTTTTAGAAGCAACTTTTCAGGAAGTCCCTGTGTCCTCTGGGCAGTGCCTCAGAAGTTAAAAAACAAGAAAACGATTCTCTGATGTGGAAAATCTGTTGTGCATATAAATCTCCTCCTCCTTTAAGCCAAGCAGTGAACAACGTGCATTTCAAATGCCATTCACGAGGCAACTGTCTGGGACTGGCGATGAGATCATGCCATTTTGCTAAAGGCATAGACACGTATACACGGCAGCATTAAGTGTCTATAATGCCTACCATACAGGGGCCTGAAACCCACGTTTCCATCCTGGAACAAGACCACTTGACGGGACAGTCAGGCAAAGAAGACATTTCTGACTCAGCGCTGAAGGAAGCAATCAGAGAACGGAGATGTCCCGGGCAAAAGGGCGGGCCAGACTTCATTTTCCGGTGGCCTTTCTGATGATGCCCTCGGGCCTAGCTTGCTGAATTCCACAACCCCAAGCCGCTCACCGATCAAACACACACACTGCACGGCCGGCCGAGCTACGAGGCCTGTCACTTAACCTAAGCCCAGCTTCCCACCTGCAAAACAAAGTTGTCATAAGGATAAGTGTAATCACGCATGGCAAAGTAGGGCACCTGCCACAAAGAAGCCTCCATAAATATTAAATTTTTAAGTATCATTATGATAATGATGAAGTTAAAAAAAAAAAAAAAAACAGTTTAGGAAAGTGAAGGCTGGAAGGAGCCAAGCCTTAAGCAGGCGGGATGAGGCCTGGACCCTCTAGCCCCGAGGCTGGCCTTCCCTCCACACTAGGGCATGCGTTGTCTAAGCATCCCTAGTCCCCTGATTAGTCGTCCCCCACCAGAATGTAAGGTCTTGGTCTACTGTGTTCCTGCTGTAACCCCAGTGCTAGGAATCAGGCCTGGCAAGAGACAGACGTTCAAATATTGTTGAATAATCAAATGAGGATTTATGAACTCCCTGGAATTGTGCGCAAAAACGCTTGCAACCTCTTGGCGGGGTGGGGGAGTCTATTGTCATGAAATTCCGAAAGAGAGCTCAGAACTAAACCCAAGTCAGGATATACCGCTGAGTTCCACCCACATCTCAGAACACTAATGACCAAGGTTATGTTAGTAAGGCAGCAAACTTCACAGAGCAAAATCAACCAGAGGGGAACTTACCCAGAAAAGAGAAGGCTTCTCAAGGGCTGGCCACCATGCAGTCTTCGGCTCTGCCGTGGGCAGGCCCCAGCCTTTACATCTGCAGTTCGGATTCTGGAATGTACTTCGCAACAAGAAAGTCGAAAGCCAGCAAAAACCCTGTGTACAAACTACGCCTGGTGGGCACAGCTCTGAGTGCGCAATCCCTCTGGGGCCACACCCTCACCTCCTGGGGAGCCAGCGTCCCTGTGGGGACCACCAATGCACTAGAGGGCTTTAAGGCAGATCTGTGCGCCTGTCCCTTCAACTGCATACATCTGTAGCGGAGGAAATGGCGCTGGCCCGTGACCAGAACTGAGCAGTCTCGTCCCCATCCCACTGCTCAGAGAGGGGCCCTCCTACAGGGGAAGGCAACCCAGGTCCCCGGTGAGGAGGGTGAGGAGACGGCGGCAGGACTTGAGAGCAGGGCTCTGCAGTCTCTGAACAGGGGCAACGTGCCACCTCCACCCCAGGAGGGAAAGCCGCCTCCCCCCACCCAGCACCCAGGGCTGACAGAGTTCATCTCTCGGGAGTGGGCCTCCACCTCTTCCAATCGTGCTGCTAACATTAAGTTTTTGTAAGGCAGGAATTTATTTTTTTTTTAATTTTTTTTTTTTAACGTTTATTTTTGAGACAGAGAGAGACAGAGCATGAACGGGGGAGGGGCAGAGAGAGAGGGAGACACAGAATCGGAAACAGGCTCCAGGCTCTGAGCTATCAGCCCAGAGCCCGACGCGGGGCTCGAATTCACGGACCGCGAGATCGTGACCTGAGCTGAAGTCGGACGCTTAACCGACTGCGCCACCCAGGCGCCCCAAGGCAGGAATTTAAAGGGGTCCCCTCACCCTGCCTATCAGTTAGAGGGCACATGATTCTCAACTATTTTTTTTTTTTAATTTTTACTTATTTTTGAGCGAGAGAGCACGAGCAGGGGAGAGACAGGGAGACAGAGGATCCAAAGCTGCCTCTGTACTATCAGCACAGAGCCCAATGCAGGGCTCGAACTCACGAATGGCGAGATCATGACCTGAGCCAGAGACGAATGCTGAACTGACTGAGCCACCCAGGAGCCCCTGGTCTCAACCATTTCTGAATTTCGTGAACTACACGTTCCTGCTGGAGGTTAGAGACCAAAAAGCACAGGTCTAAAACAACAATTCTGGAGACGAACACACACACACACACACACACACACACACACACACACACACACACAAAACCTTCAAGGAGGGTCACATGACTGGTCTTGAGCTTTAAAGGGAGGTGATAAAACAGCCTTTCCCCCCAAATCAGGCAACTTCACATCCACCTGTAAGAGCAAGAAGAGAGAAATCCAAAAGGAAATAAAAGCAGCATTAAAGAGAAAATAACAGAAACAAGTCTGGAATTTATTATACCAACCACCTCATTCACTTTTCATAAAAAGAGACGTTAACTTTTTCCCCATGACTCACTCATGGCCAGGTCTACCCCTCTCGCCCCACCGCGAGGCCCTGTTTCCGGGGGACTCTCAGGTAAGGCCCAGCCCCAGGTCGAAGAAGCAGAAGAAACTTGGTGGGCCACCACCGTGCATCCTGCTGAACCCAGAAAAAAGCGTGGCTCAAAGGCTGCTAAGGAATCATGCCTCAAGGTCAGGTATCAGAGGGCCTGTCCTGAGACTCAGTAGCCCTCACGCCACGCCACCCGGCCAGGTCACGGCAGCTGAGCAGACATTTCTCGGGAAATAAAACAGGAAGTGTGGAAAAAAGGGGAAGCTAAGAGCGTGAGCCTCTGGGGCTTGGTAGTTACCATCCAGCTAGGCTGAGAAGCTGCAAGGATGCCTGAGCCTTCCGGCCCCTGCCAAAGCCTCTACCACACACACAACCAAAGGCTTGGCAAGTTGCCTCGGCAACAGCTAACCTAGGCCCGTTTAGGCATCTGTGGAAACCAGGGCAAAGTACAGTTTCCATACTTGTGATACAAACACAGACTGCTAAGCACAGAGCAAAGCATGACTCTAAAACTGGGGTTGATTGGGGCGTCTGGGTGGCTCAGTCAGTTAAGCGTCCAGCTTCGGCTCAGCTAATGATCTCATAGTTCCTGAGTTCGAGCCCCGCGTCGGGCTCTGTGCTGACAACTCGGAGCCTGGAGCCTGCTTCGCATTCTGTGTCTCCCCTCTCTCTGCCCCTCCCCTGTTCGTGCTCCGTCTCTCAAAAACAGATAAACATTAAAGATAAAATAAAATTTTAAAAAAATTAAATTAAAATTAAATGAAAACAAAATTGACAGAATACACATGAGTGGGGAGGGGAAGCAGGAATGGAGGTGGCACCCAGCTGAGCGGACCAGAGAAGCCAGCCCTGCAGTGTTGGCAGTGAGGACCCACTGGTGCCTGGGAGACAACACTCTCCTTACGCTTCTGTGGTGTTTGCGATGATTTCCTCTTACTCATACTAATGTCTCTCATTCTGTTCTGTTGTGGACGTCAGCCTTTCTTAGCCAGGATAAGAACTAAGAAAAGAGTTTTTGTCCTGGGGAGGACAGAGGACTCCAGGGGAAGCAGGCCCTGCCCACCCCAGAGATGGGAGGCCATGAAGGAGGCACAGCAGGAATCCAAGGGAGGGGCTCCAGGAGGGGGAGAGCGAGGCCCTGAGGCCCAGCACCGCTCCCCACCAGAGCCCCTCCTAGTTCCTGATAAGCAGGTCTTTTGCAGACCCTGGAAAACGAGCCACCAGGAAAACAGGACTCCACTCAGTCTGAGGGAGGATACCTAAGGGACTGTGGAAGATGAAAAAGCCAGCCATCCCTCGGGGAAGGGACACGGTGAGGGACAGTGAAGGACACAACAACTTCCGAACAGAGAAAAAAAAAAAAAAAACACCACAAGGAGAGCAAGCACGACACTATAAACCTCCCAGTATGTTCTCTGAGCTGTTGGACTCTAACCGTTCACAGGGCCAGGAACACCTCTGAGAGCTGCCTCTAGAAGGTACACAAGGCAAAATCTGCAGGATCACTTGATTCCCAGGCTGTCCTGACATCCCAGTGACACTGGCGGGGAAGACCTGGCACAGCAGGGCCCTTCCCGATATGCACACTGTCCGAGAACGAAGAGATGTGGTGGCCCAGAGCGGCAGGACCACAGTACTGACGGAGGAATGCAGCCACAAACATTTACAACCTTGGGGACGTAGAACATTAGCTCGGGTGATTGATAAAGTAGCAACGCCTTTTTCAAAGACTGTTTCCTGCTAACTCGAGTAAAACGATAGCCAGAAACCTAGAAAGGAAACGTGACTCATTTGAGAAAACCTCTCGAAAGTTTCTTAATCTCACAGATCCTTACACGTTCCAGAGGCCAAGGCATCTTAAAGAGAGAGAATCCCTCGACACTTTCACCCATAAGTATCAGGAAAACAAACCCACAAGCAACAGAGAAGGCTTTCAAAACCTCTAAGACGTTCATACCCTTTAATCTGGGACTTCTATTTCTGAGAATTTATTCCCAGGAACTGAACACACAAATGGAGAAAGAAAAATGAAACTGTAAATTACAAATTCATCTACAATAGCCAAAAAAGTTGGAAATTACCTAAAATGGCCAGCATTAAGGAAATGGTTTAATCTCATTACATTCACAAGATTATAAAATCATTAAAGGTCTTGTTAAAGACAATGGTAAAACCCTGGAAAAGATCAGATAAAATATTTCAGTGGATCTGAATAATGCATTCCTACCAGCGAAGATTAATGAAAAAGAGGCACATGCGGTTGGTGCCTGCCATTTACAACCCTGTTTACAACCTGAATGACCTTGGACTAGGCACACGGTCTCACTCCTGCAGTGTCCTTGCATTCAGACTGGTGACGTCAGAGGTCGGACAGAGGCAATGCACCTCCCTGGCCTCCCCTGAAGCCTGAAACAAAGCAGGCAGCTAGCAGGTGGCAACTACTCTTAAGATAAACTGAAAACCCCTATGCATGCGGAAGGTAAAACACAGGAAGAGTTCTTTATTCAGAAAACTCTATTTTCTGGGACGCCTGGGTGGCTCAGTCAGTTAAGCGTCTGACACTTGCTTTCGGCTCGGGTCATGATCTCGCAGTTCAAGGGTTCGAGCCCCACGTCAGGCTCTGTGCCACCAGCACAGGATTCTTTCTCTCCCTCCCTCTCTGCCCTTTCCCTGCTAGTGCACGCTCTCTCTCTCAAAATAAATAAATGAACATTAAAAAGAAAAAAAAAGAAAAACCTCTGCACCTTCAATATTTAAAAGAAAAAGACAAGAATGGGGTTGGTATAAGCCTTTTAACGATTATCACCAGCATACAAACAAACATCTGCTCTAATTTACCTCGACAACGGATCTTCATTTGGTATCACAATGGCAACAAAACGTGAATATCTTTCACAATTTTACGTAGTGCAAAAGGAGTGCTTTACAGAAATGTGATTTCTCCTCAACTCGCTGTTTTTAAACAACATGTGACACTTTTCAAAATACAGCCAGTGGGAGGTGAGGCAAGGGTACGCCTAAGCCGGGAGCTCTGGAATCCCCAGGCATGCTGTCCCCCCCGCCCCCCCACCACACACACACACACACACACACACACACACACACACACACACACACACCAGTCAGGAGCTGGACAGTGGCAGCGGACAGGTGGATGATGGACAGGCCGTGACCACACACCTAGCAGCTGAGCTACTGAAAAGCCTCTCCCTTTCCTGCCCTTATCTCCCTGCTATATAAATTACAAACTTCCAGATTATCTTGCCCAAGTTAGTGGCAGGCATAGATCCTATCTTAAAACAAAAGACCACATGACTCACCTCTTTTCTGTTTCTGAGAGGTGGGGAAAGAGGACTAGCATGTAATGCTTATTTTCATAGGAGACTGACTGACCCAGAATCTACTTATTCAAGGCAGCAGATGAGTGAGAAGAGTGTGGCTTCAGAGTCAAGCTGAGGGTCAGCTCTGACGGTGACCCTGTGAAGGTCACTTCATCTCTCAGAACTCTGATTTACTTACGTGGAAGTGGAGTTAACGCTCTCTCGTGGCAAGAATCAAGGGAGCAGGAATGTAGAGCTTCCTGTACGGTCCCTCAGGAACCCCAGAACCCAGAGGCCTGTCCCAGGTGGTGGCCTCCACCCTCGACCGACCCCCACTGTCGCGGGCCTCCTCGCTGGTGCCTGCCCAGACTCCTGAGCTGAGGATGCGTTTACTGGCGCTGGACGTCTGTCCCAACTGCTCCCTGGATTGAAACACCGTCACATCCAAGCTCAACGGCACCCAGGCAGGCCAGCTCCAGCCTCCAACAACCAGTCAGCTATAAAAACCCACTAATAGCGGGCCTGGAGGTCCGTGCGGGGGGCACGGCCGGCTCTGTGGTTCCTCTTGAAGACCACAACTCACAGACTTGGCACGCTCGGTTGGCGACAACATAATTGGGCACAACGGAACACAAATTGTAGTTTCAAATACGAGAATGTTCACAAAGCATGGTTTAGGCACCGCTTTATAATAAAATTTCATTCGGTTGAATAGGAAACATCACAACACTGGACGCAGTCCGTTCTGTGAAGGCCGCCTGCAGGCCCCAGCACAGGCCCCACACCGAGGCTCCCAGGGAAGCCCGGCTCAGGGTGGAGGCCCGGTCGGGGTCCTGGCCGGCTGGCCTCAGCCAAACCACCAGCCCCCCAGGCCTCCCCCTTTTCCTCCTCCAAACAATGAAGAGTGAGGCCAACCAATAAGGCGCTCTGGAAACAAAACGAGAGCTCTAGGAAAGTTCTGGTAAACTGCAGATGCCTGCACAACCAGGCTGTTTTTCATATGTTGTCATTATAAAATCAAGCTCCTGCACAAATACTAATTCTAAAAGGAGAAGGGTAATGGTGCAGTTTGGGACACACGGAGAAACCGCCCATAATTCTACAGCCCTGACTACCACCGCTGCACGTAGTCTAATACTTTCCCCATGGGACAAGTGTCCGTGTACCTTCACAACTGGCCTTCTCAAGTCGTGGTATTTTTCGTCACCTCAGTGACAGCCATCATCACCCTCACACATGCGCCTTCGAATCTGAGAGTCACTAAATCACAGCATCGGCCCGTCATCTCAGACTCAGGCTCTCCACCACCTAGAACATTCAACTCAGGCACAGAATCGCCCTCCCAGAAGGAGCAAGGCTTCGGGAGAGGTTGGACCGCCCTCCGGCCTGCGCCCCAACAGGAAGGGCAGATTCAGACAGAAGCAGAGAGGCGGCAAGGAGACAGGAGCCAGGCCCTGCAAGTGCCAGGGCGGGCCGCACTCCATGCATGTCCAGAGGCCCTGCACCATGGAGCTGGCACAGGTGCTGAGCTCTCGGGGCCACACTGCCCTCCCTAGGTCATGTGAGGAGGGGGCCGTCAGCGGTCCAGTTCTGAAGATGTTGAAGCATGTGGCCAAGGAAGGCCACACGGTTACCTAGGGGTAGAGCTGAACTCAAACCGGGACTGTGCGACTCTGAAACCGTGTTACCTCCCATAGCTTAGTGCAATATGACCTTCCTGCAGGAACCAGAGGTGAAAGTTACCTCCTGACTGCATGGATCGGTGAGCAAAAACCACAGGGAAAAGGCAGAACCCAGGCAGCCACTGCATTACCAACCAAAACTGCAAGCAACACGATAAGCAAAGAGACTGAGGCAAGACGGTTGCCAATCCCACTCTGGAAGCCCCTGTCGTTAGAGAGTGCAGCCACCGCTTCCTAGAAACCTGGATGGTAATCCCTGAGCCTCCAGGGGACAGCGGTGACCTTGGTGAAAATGAGCTACCTAACCACCCGTCCCCATCTGCATCCCAGACTTCTCAACTGACGTTTCCTTTCTGTGCAGAGCTTCAACCTGCTGTGTCTGCTGCCCGGAAACAGTTCCCCACTGAACTCCCGTCCTCCAGGAAGAGGTCCAAAACCCGAGCCAGCGTGCCGGGCAGGTTACACAACCTGAAGCCTGCCCACCCAGCCTTCCCTCCCTCCACCTGAAGAGGCTCCTCTCACCCCAAGCCACTCACACTCCCACATTCTCGACAGCACCGTGCCTCCCCGACTGGGATTCTCCTTCCAGGCATCGTCCCCTGGAAAGCACCTGTGGATCTGGAAAACCCCTCCAAAGTCACTTCCCTGAAGGTCAGCTCTCTGCAGCGTTCTGAGGGCAGTCAGACCCTCCCACCTAGGTCCCCTCTACTTTGTTCATGCTCCTATCTGCTACTGTCCTGGTGAAACGTGATTGCTTCCAGGTCAGCCTCCTTGACTGAGCTGCCTCTGCAGAGTGTGACAGTCACCTTCATCTTGGGATCCCAGAGCTGTGGGCAGAGCCAGGCACACTGGACACTCAGGAGCCAGGATGCCCCCAGCTTCGACCCCCCCCCCCCTTGTCCACTTCCCCACACCCACAAACATCTCTCCAAACGCTCTCGGCCCCAGGGAGTGAAATTAAAATAAAAAGCAGGCACTTGGACATGGCAGTCTAAAGGAGCTGACAACCACTCTTAACGATATTTAAATCACAGAGAGCAGGCCACTGGAAGAGAAGCGCCAGCCTACAGATGCAAGCTTCCTGGTCAGAGGAAGGGCTTGTAAATACCAGCAGAGCTAATGAAGGAGCCATTATGGCAGGTCACGTTTAACTAGACACCATCCCTGCAAGGGGGCGGGCAGCCTGGGGCCTCGTCATGGGCCTTGCCCTCCGACAGCCTCATTTCCTGACCAGGCTGCTACTTCTGGGGACTTCCAACTGCTTAATGCTCAGAATTCACTGCTGCCTGTAGCCTCCACCAATTCCTCTCTCTGGGGAGCGATTCATTTAAGGAAGCTGACACATGGCATGAGGCTTTCTGTTCAGTGTCAGGGAGAAGGTGCATATCTGCCTCGCCCTTGTAGGTTTCCCAAAGAAGTTCATGGTGAAATGAACAAATAACGAACAAATACCTTCTTCCACCTCTGGACGATGAATAATAGTCTCAGATGCAACCTAACAAGAAGACAGGACCACACGCACTCACACCACATTTGAGGGATACATACTGTATGCCACCCTACACCTCCATCTGAGTATTCAAAACATCTTCACTGCGATGATTCTTTCCATCAGTAATAAACCACCTAACATCCGTGAGTCTTTAAAATTCAGTGTTCTTTTGCATACATGAGCTGAGACTCTGTGCTCTGTTAATAAACTGAAAAAAACCAGTCCCTAAAATATTCAGACTCTGGCCAGAAGGCCACAAGAAGCCACTGTTGGAAAGTCATGGTCATTGGCACAATCCACACCCAACCCTCAAACCCACCCAGGAGCTCTGGGCCCAGGGAGGGGCCTCACAGGCTGCAGGCGTATCTCATCTGAAGTACATATTTGGATGGACAAGTCAAACATTTGGAGTTCTGACTTAACATTGACTTCACACGTTTTTCAAGTGCTAAGCAACTGAGTGGTAATCATTTCAATGTACCCTTTAATCAATAAACATTAAACGAGTCTGCTCAAAACACCTAAGTCCTACAAACGTGTCCCTATGAAAAATATGACAAGAAAAACATAACAAAAACAAAATAATCCTTTTGACAGTCAGGCAGAAAGGTGTTCAGTGATCCAAATTCCGACCAAAAAAAAAAAAAACAAAAAAAAAAAAACAGCCCTTTCAGCAGATGAGCAAATAGTTTCCTCTGTAAGTGACACATCCTGGGATATTTACACTGCCAAACATAACTGGTAATGACAACCACCAAGGAAGCAAAACCTAATGGAAAAACCCCAAGCTGGCAACCAGGTGCCCCAGTTCTGGTCCCAGGACAAGCCTCTGGCTGTGTGATCCTACCAAAGGAATAGCCAGCCCCGTACCTCTCTCTTCATCGTGAAAAAGACTATCCATCACCACCCAAACCAGTCAGAAACATTTTAAGGACCCAAAACAAAAAAAAAAAAAAAAAAAAAAAGAGAGGTGAAAATGCTTTGGAATGTGTCCTCTATAAATACAAGTCATTGTTATTATTAGCTCAAAGATGACCGAGAAAATAGGATTACAGAGTATCAGCAGTGAAGGGGGTTAGAGATGGGGTGATCCCAGAGACCTCAATCTGGCCCAGCCCTCTGAAGCTGTGTGCTTTCTGGGAAGGAGTGCCCAGTTTTTATTAAATTCTCAAAAGGTGAAGAACCTCTCAGGCCTTCACCTTACAAATATAAAACCTGAGGGGCGCCTGGGTGGCTCAGTCGCCTAAGTGTCCAACTACAGCTCAGGTCATGATCTCACGCTCCGTGAGTTTGAGCCCCACATCAGACTCTGTGCTGACAGCTTAGAGCCTGGAGCCTGCTTCAGATTCTGTGTCTCCCCTTCTCTCTGCCCCTCCCATGCTCATGCTCTGTCTCTGTCTCTCCATAATAAATAAACATTAAAAAAAATTTTTTTAGAGAAACACATAAACATATGTCCAATATATCTCAATTAAAAACTAAAGATTTGGGGGCAACTAACTGGCTGGCTCAGTCGGTGGAGCGTGTGATTCTTGCCCTCAGGGTTGTGAGTTTGAGTCCCACGCTGGGTGTAGAGATTACTTAAAAAAAAAAAAATTCTTTAAAAAACCAGAACAAAACAGGGGCTCCTAGGTGGCTCAGTCAGTTGAGACTCTGACTCTTGCTTTCAGCTCAGGTCATGAACCCAGGGTCATGGGATCCAGCCCCATGTTGGGCTCCACAATAAGTGTGGAGCTTTCTTAAGATTCTCTCTCTCTCTCTTTCTCTGCCCCTCTCCGCCCCTCTCCCCTGCTCATGCTCTCTCTAAAATAGAATAAAAATAAATAAAAATTAAAAAACAAAATATTTTATTCTAGGAATTTAAAAAATACATGGTGTTCTATTAAGCTAACAGATTAACGTGCAGAATGAATAAATTGTTATTCTGGGAATAAACGGAAGCCAACACATAACTAAAGAAAGGACATCTCTGTTGTTGTTTAATGTGTGTTTTTAATCAAACTACCAACGTGTGTGCTCCCAGATGGCCGCTGTTCTTTAAAGAGTTACCTTTGGAACTACACACACGTCAAGAACATTGCATGGCACAGAATACCTCTGAGTATACTTGGAGAATTCTTTTAAGACTGTCTGCAGTCAGCAGACAGAACATAATCATCGCAATACCAAACGTCTGAAGGAATTCCTACACAGCCGCCCCAGGGACCACCACTGGGACCCATCAGGAGTCAGGTTTCAGGCACCAAGATACTTTCAGGTTTGTGAAGGATCACCGCCAGGGCCGTAAAGGTCGGTCTCTACCTGCGGAATGCACACTGACTTCATAACTGAGGCCCTGCCACCCTGCCTTCAGGTAGGCCAACTGCAGTTCCAAACAATCTAACTGGAAAAAAACTGAGCCAGCACCACGGCTCACATGAATGTGGTCATTACCCCCATAATCTATGGGGAGGCCTCCGTACAGCAACCATGACAATCTGATGGCAGATAAGGCAGGCACGAGTCAGCGCAGAGGTTCCACTGAGTGTGGCCTAAGAGCACTGGGTAACAGGTGCCCCATCTCTAAACGCAAGGCACCATTACTATTAATTAAGGCGTCTGTGGAATCTTTTTGATATTTCTTAACATCCCAGAATCAACTGATGACCCGGTCAGAAGCAGGAAGCCTGAGCATCGTGTCCTTAAGTTGGTCAACACAATTTTCAAGTGAATATAGAGAATAAAATGAAAAGGACAAACGCCCCTCAGCTCCCACCCCAGAAATGGCCTGGCTATCAGAGATCTGGATTGGGCATCAAGGACAAGGGAAAGACAACCTTATCTCCCAGCAGCAGGCGGTGCCGGGAGCCCACACACTTTTTCACAGATGCATACTTTTAGGTAATTTAAACATTACAACCTCTCATACACCTGTGACTGAAAGTAATAAAGTTCCAACTCCCAAACACCATGAGCTGAACGTGCCACTTCCGTTCAAATGAGTTTTTAATTCCCCTCCGAAACCTGAATAAAGAGTACAGACCGAATCACCCTTCTGCTCTTCCCTGTTATGTTACTTTCCCGAGTAATCAATATCACCGGCCCAACAGCCAGCTTCTTTAAAGCCTGAAGACAATTGTCAAAAGAAAATCACACACCGCAGAAAAGTTTTTGATGTGGTGGCCTCATATCTCAAGTAGCATAACCTCACCAAGGAGAATGCCGAGCTCCAGAAGAAAGTTTAGATGCATGCAGATGAGTTTCCCACATGAATCAAGAGAAACCCCCTGGCTCCTAGTCAATGCCTGTACGTGGAGGCTTCAAGCAGGCTTGTGAATCAAGTGTGATAAGAACATTTGGGGGCAAGAACGGGAGGGCTGGCATTCACCAGCGCCCACCTGGTTGGTTTCCTTGCCCTGGGCTCCAACCTGGCAATCCCAGGAGGGTTAAAACAGAACTTCAGCCTAAAACTGCAGAGGAGGGAAGGAAGCTATGAGCTCACCGTCAGCAACTCAGGTTTGAATTCTTTTAGCTGTTCTCTTGATTTTCATCAGCACAGCCAGGGAGTGTTTGGTAAACAGTGTAATGAGTAGCCGTGGAGATTCTGGGCAGCCTACCCTCCTCAACCACAAAAACACAGGACAGTTGCAGTAGAGGAGGGAAGACCCGGGAACGGTTACACACACCCCACCTCCAAGGACACCTTCCCCTGGGCACCCAACTGGAGGGCAGCATCCTCAAAGACAGCAGCTGCGTGGGTCCCAAGGAGGCAGCACAGTTTGCCCTCCCGACCAGCTCCATCCGAAAAGCAAAGTCCCCCGCCCGCCCCCCCCCCCACTCCCCCGCCTCCAGTGGAGCCAAAACCCAACGAACCACTGAAATTAAGGGGCAGAAATTGCTACCTCTCCAGTCCGGGACCCCTCTCCAATTCCGATGCCCGGGCAGGCTCGGAAACCCCAGAAGAGAGAACGTGTTCACGTTTCTTACGAACCACTGACAGTCTGGTAAAACTCCGAGGATGGAACGGAGGCCAAGAGCTCCAGCCTCTCCTGCCTGTCCCCGCTGCCCCAGGACCTGCTCGCCAGGAAGGCCTCGCCGCCCTCACCCCCGTGGAGCCAGGAGAGACACGGGGAGGGTGGGAAGGAAGGAAATAGAGGGCAGTCCTCAAAGGGCCCCCAAATAAGCTCATCCGCGTTGCTGTCCCGCCTGCCCTCCAACTGGCGCCTACCAGCCACCCCGCTCCTCCCCTCGCAGCCGCCCTCGCCCCCCACGGGTCCCCCACTGAACCTCCGCGCCCCTCGGCCGGGCGGCTTCCCCGGAGCGCGCCCGCCGCTCCTCCCCGAGTGTCTGCGGAGCGCCCACCTGCCCCCTCGGCAGCAGCCTCCAACCCCGCCGGCCCCGTCGCGGCGCTGCCCTCCCCAGCGACCCCCACCCGAGAACCTTCCAGCTCGCGCTCCGGCGCCCGCCGCCCCCGAACACGCCCCCTCCCACGGAGACAGGAAGTCCGCGCGCCGGCCGCGCGGCCGCACAGGCTTCCCCCCGGGCGAGCAGCGCGGGCCCGGCCGCCCACCGGCGCCCCGGTGGCCGCCCGCGGCGCCCCAACCGTCGCGGCGCGCCCCTCACCTCGGCCGCCGCTCGTCTCCCGACTCGCCGCTCACCCCGCTCCCGCCGCGACGGCGTCTCCGGCTCCGGCTCCCGCCCTGCCTCCGGCCGCGCTCCTCAGCCCAGCCCTGCCCTGCCCCGCCGCGGCCGCCGCTGCCGCCGCTGCCGCCGGCCAGGAGCGCACCGCCCCCGACGCGCCCGCCGTGCTCGCCCCATTGGCTGCTGAGCGCCTGGCCCCGCCCCACGGCCCCTTCCACACCTCGGATTGGGCCAGGGAGCCGGGAGGCGGCACGCCCCCTGGCGCCCAAAAGGACCTCCTCTGGGCACCATTGGCGGCGTCTCCTGTCAATCAAGGGGGAGTGCCTACTTAACCAACCGATAGGGTGCCGGGGGTCACTGTCCCGGGGTCGCTCCCAGGCTGTGCTTCGCCGCGCTCACGTACTGGGGCCAGAGTCCTGAGGCTTCGCTGGCACCCAGGCGTGGGGAGCGCCGTAGGGCAGCGCCTCACCCGACTGGGAATTCAGGGAAGTAGTCGTTCTGAAAGTTTCCTCTCCTGGGGCGCTCGGCGAAGCCAAAGTCAACAGGGCTTCCTCCGATTCCCGCCACAAGAGTACATTCCTCTTGAGCCGCTTAATTTAAGCCCTGGGAGGAGTGGTGGTGGTGGAGGGGTGTGTGTGTGGACAGAGCCGCCAGGGAGGGCATATGGATGGCCAGGCACCACACAATGGAGCGCTTTATTTCTGGTTCTTACCTGACCTTGCTTGATGGGAGTATTAGCCCCATTCTGCAGACAGAAATAACAATGAGTACAAAATTACCAACATTCGCTGACCACTTTCCAACCATTGCTTCCGAGGATCCTGGTAGAGAGGATGATCCGAGCATGCCCAAGGGAGGGTTTGGAGACAGGCCAGGCAATTTGGGGAGCTGAACGGCGGAGAGGCGGGGTGGGGTGCTGGAGTAAAGAGGGTAAACGGCGGAGCCAGGATTAGAAACCCAAGTCCGCCCCAACCCAGATCTGTGCTGGTTCCACGGGAGAATAACCCTGAGGACGGTGCGGCGATGCTGGAACATGCTTAAGCTAGAATGGTAAAAGGGCAAGCAGGACACAAAATGGTGGAGACTGTATAATTCCACTACCAACAGGGGCGCCTATAGGTCAGTTGAGCATCAGCCGGTTGATTTCAGCTCAGGACATGATCTCGGTTCGTGGGTTCCAGCCTGGCCTCAGGCTCTGCACTGACAGCGCAGAGCCTGCTCGGAATTCTCTCTCTCTGCCCCTTCCCTGCACTCTCTCTCTCTCAAACAAACAAACAAATTCTACAAATTCTGGGAGAGTCCGCAAAGAGAGAGTTTTTTCACTTTCCAAACTGTTCGTTCTTTTGCATTGTTTTTGCTAATTGTGACGAGAGGTTTGCCCCGGAACCTCCAGTGGGTCACCTCTGTCTCCCGCCTCCCGCTCTCCCCCACATACTCCTCGGTCCTTGCCCTCAGCCCCTTCTCCATGCACACACATGCTCACACATATCCCCCTTCATGCTGCACACCTGTGAGGCTAGGAGGGGGTCCCTGCGGACAGGACACCACGGGGAGGCACTGAGCCTGGCACTGGCTGGCAGTAAGACACCTCCCGAGCCTTTCTGGCCTCCAAGCCCCAGAAGCCACTTCCTGGCTCCTTCTTCAATCAGATTCAAACTGGCCTGGAGCCAGATCCTGTCTCTGACCCTTCCCCACTCGGGGGCCTTGGGCAAGTCACTGCAGCTCCCTGCACCTCCTTGTCCCGATCTGTGACACGGGGGTGATAACAGAGCCCATCGTACGTTGTGGTAAGGGGTGAGTGGGACAAAAAAGAGTGTGGACAGCATGCATGTAGAAGTGAGTACCCAGTATCTGAGCAGTTAACGTCAGCCATGCTTTGTCAACTGACATTGTGGTCCCCCCTTCCCCACAAAACGTGCCCATTACCTGGGTCTGGAACCAAGAGCGACCCAGTTAGTCCTTTATTAGCCATTCCCTACTCGGCAGCCTGGATAAACTTTACGTAGCCCAGGTTAAAACATTTTCACTGAGATCCAAACACTCTGCAAAAAAATTAAAACACCCAGATATGGTTGTATAGCTGGTAAATTGTCTTATGCAGAGATATATGTTCCTTGTACGAGAAAAAAAAAAATCAAAAGCTGTTACAGACATCCGTTCTATAAATAATTCCAACGTCAGGGTGCCTGGGTGGCTCAGTCTGTTAAGCATCCGACTCTTGGTTTCAGCTCAGGTCATGATCTCATGGCTCATGGGTTTGAGCCCCACAGTGGGCTCTGTGCTGACAAGACGGAGCCTGCTTGTGATTCTCTCTCCCCCTCTCTCTCTGCCCCTCCTCTGCTCTCTCACTCTCAAAATAAATAAATAAACTTTAAAAACAATAAGTCCAATGTTTAGGATGGGGGGGGGGGGTGGGGAGAGTTGGCAGTCTGGGGAGGAACGGACCTGAGAAGACCCAGCAAAGACCTCGAGTCTGGAAGAGACCTCCCCATCAAGGGACAGCAGCGATCCCGGAGAACCAGAACCCGTCCAGTGGGAGGGCCACAATATTGAAGGCAGTGATATTTAACTGAGCCAAGGTGAACGGAAACGATGAAAGCAAAAGCCCAGAGGCAAGAAATCCTGCTCTCCAGGAAGAGAGGAGGGTTCTGCTTGGCCAGAGCATTGCAGGCATGAGGAGAAATAAGGAGAATTAAGGTGGGGAAGGCGGCCGTGCAGGGAATAGCTGTGGGTGCTGGTAAGTCACTTCGCTACCCCCCCCCCGGCCCCCCTGCCAGGTCTCAGTTTTCTCAAATGTAAAAAGGGGGTGCGGTGGGAGTGGGGCACCTGGGTGGCTCAGTGGGTTAAGTGCCCCACTCTTGATCTTGGCCCGCAGGCGGTTCAGGAGCTCACTGACAGCAGGGAGCCTGCTTCGGATTCTCTTTTCCTCTCTCTGCCCTTCCCCCACTCATGTTCTCTCTCTCTCTCTCTCTCTCTCTCTCTCTCTCTCTCTGTCTCTCTCAAAATAAATAAACTTTAAAAAAATGCAGAATGGGGGAAATCATAGGATCCAATGCTTAGGGAAACCTCAGGGATCCATGAGATCATACCTGCTCTTACGACAGATCCTGGCAGTCAGCACTGGTTGAGTGAGTGCCTCGGGATATATTTAATGTTTTAAATTTTTTAACTGTGACCCCATACACCAGATGCAGGAACGTGTACTCCGCATCAACTATTAATATTTTAGAGACACCAAAGCGTTAAGTGGAGGCTAGAGGAGCACGTTTCTGGATACACCTCAGAATGAAGCTCTTCCCTGCCAAGTTGTATCAAGATCTGGATTCCTTGCAAATGTGTCATTGATTAGGAGGCAATTATCCCGGCCTTTCTGGCTTTGCTCCGTTTTGTTCCTTTCTGGCCTGTGCACGTCGGCTCACGTAAAACCGTGCCATCAAGTTACATAGCTGCACTCACTGAGCGTGCCACGTTCAAGCCGACTCTGCGGGGTGGGAGCCTGCTCCCGCCCAAAGTCCGCAGGATATGGTCGCATCAGCTGGACGGTGTTTCCCAAAGTGGGCATCTCCAGGACACCCTGCATCGGGATCACCCCATCTTCCACAAGCTCCTCGTATTCCCAGAGGGTTCTTCTGACTCTTACTCCGTGCAAAAGCCAGTGGGGGTGTGTTCAAGGTTACAACGTTGCCATTTGTACTTTAGTAGGGAACAAGTGGCAACAAGGAAATCAATACATAAAGTGAATGTTTTGAAACTGCACGAAGACCTAACAATGCCCAGGCTTAATGTGATACATCGTACCCTGCAACGAACACAGCCGAGCCTCCCAATCTCCCTCTTTAAGTTCCTGCAGTTCAGCAGGATGAGAGGTCCTGGGTGCCAGGAGGGATGCCATGCTGAATCCAAAGCGTCATCTTTCCCTTGGCAGGCTCCTGGATCAGCCAAATGGAAGGGTGTCTCCTGGTTGTAAAACAAATTCTTGTTTTACAAAGTTACCATATGCAACTATTTCTGTGATTCCAGATTTCCTTGATGCCAAATGAAATTAGATACCAAAGCTAATCAAAAAAAAAAAAAAAAGCTGCAGCGGTCACAGAATGTGCGTTCATCAAAAAAGTGACATTGCTCTTTTTATTTTAATGTTTATTTTTGAGAGAAAGAGAGAGAGAGAGAGAGAGAGAGCACAATCAGAGGAGGGGGCGGAGAGAGAGGGAGACCGAATCCGAAGCAGGCTCCAGGCTCTGAGCTGTCAGCACAGAGCCCGACGCAGGGCTTGAACCCACGAACCGAACCGGGAGATCGTGACCTGAGCTGAAGTGGGGTGCTTTGACGGAGCCACCCAGGCACCCCCAAAGTGACACCGCTTTTATTGGATCGCTTTATAACAGATGAATGCTAGAAACTCACACTTACAAAAGAAGTTGTATACCATGCTTATGTTACAAAATAAATGCTCACCCATAGAGCGCCGCTTTTCACCAGACGTAAAATTTCATGGAAAGAGTGCCACAGATAAAAACACAAAGAACTAGAAGACGGTGGGGAGCCATCAAGGGCTGCTCTTGGTCCCCAGACCAGCTGCTACCAAAGGTCCCGCTGAACGGGCAGGACCCGCGTCCGTGTGTCTGTGGCTGACGTGTTCAATCACCATCTGTGACATACTGGGGTGGGCGGGGCACTTCCTGGTGAAATGGTCTTGGGCCCAGGATTTTACGCAGCATAATGTCACCACCGTGGCAGCAGTACAAGAGACAGCAGTGAAGGTCAGGCTTCCAGGGACATCCCACTCAGGATAATATGTAACTGGGTCCCAGTCACCTCATCGTGTCAGAAGAAAGGAGGAGGAGAGGCCTGAGTGACACAGGCCACTTAATCTTTTGCTAAGAAGAATTTTTCCCCCCAGCAATTAGGAGAGCCTGGGACTCAGTCACAGGCTCAAAAGTTCCTCATTCCTTGTCCTGTGCTTTGCTCTGTTTTTGTTTTAAGAGACTTCTTTTTTTTTTAGCATACTTTTAGGGATACAGCTTTGGGCAACTCACCTCACTTCTCAGCCTCAATGTCCTCATCTGGACAGGGGGACGATGGCTCACCCCTACCTAACAGGATGGCCGTTGAGGAATTAAATGCGGGGATAGAAGCAAAACCCTTCACGCGGTGCCCAGAATGCCATGGCACCTGCTTGACTGATGCCGGTATTGGCCCATACCATGATGCACCTGCTGGCCAGATCCACCTGCTGGTCTGTGAAAGGGAGAGGGAGCAGGCGGGGTGCCTGGCCCGCCCGAATGGACGTGCTGGCTCCTTCTCCCACTCCTGCATTTCCTGTCGGGTAGATGTTGTTCCCAGAGAGGTGGCCTTGCTGTCGGGTTGTTACCTGCGGAGGAATGAGGAATGCGGAATGCGGCACCGGCTCTCACAGGCTGCCCCACCCTACTGCCTGCATTCTCCCCCCCAGGGCCCTCTGCTCCTGCCCCCGCTTCCTCTCTTGCCCCCCCCCGCCCCTCCTCCCTCTGTGGGAGCCTCCAACCGAGTCTGAGAACAACCCATCAGAACCCACCTTCCGATCCAAACGGCCCCAGTGGGGGTGGGAGGTGGGGAAGGGCCAAGACCCTCCATATGAGGTTCAAGCAATCCCCCCCCTGGCGGGTGGACCGCGCATGCCTGCAACTTTCTCTTCTCTCTGGGTTTGGGCAGCAGATGATAGATCCAAGCCAGAGGCTGCCAGGGTAAGGTCAAATGGTTTCGAATGTGAACGCCTTGTGGCAGAGGCTCAGAATATTCCTTTTCTTCTCCAGGTGCGTGAATGACAGACACTAGATCAGGATAAGCAATCAGCAGGTTAACAGGCATAGGGGGCGACGGTTTCACATTAGCACTACTGGGCTGGCAGTGGGGCAGGTGGGAGAGATTGGCAGGGGATGGGGGGGGGAGACTGGGGACAGCATCTGGGACCACAGAACATCAAAGCCCCAAGACCCCACAGGGCAGCCAGGTGAGTCCTACACTCCTTGTAAGGTGAGGAAGCAGAGGCCCAGGGAAGGCCCAGGGCCACGGATCCTTCCCAAACTTGGGGCTCCTGGCTCCTTCTCCAACGTTCTTTACCCACACTGACACCACCTCTCCCTCTAACACAGCAGACACATAATACCAGGGACCAAGGAAGGCATGAATGAAGAACACACGTTATCTACATCTGAGCGCCTCCTGCCGGGTGGGGGGCTGTGGACAAGGCTCCCAAGGGGCCCAAGCAAGCCCTGGGGGCCCTGGAGGCTCCTGCGAAGGGCAGAATTTGAGCAGATCCTCCAAGATGATAAGCAGGCCTCGGGAGGACATGTTGCAGGGGCAGGTCGTGAGGGCAGCGGGATCGGAGCTGTTGGCCTGAGGTGCAGGGCACGCGGATTCCTAAAGCGCGAACAATCCTCACAATTGAAGGCCGAGGTCAGGGATGGCTGGCCAGGGCTGAATCCAGCACCCTGCCAAGGACACGCTCCCGGTAGCCGTGTTCTAGGCACCTGCGGCCTCGCAGCTCTTGGGTGGCCTGGGGTGTGGGAGAACAGGGCCCAGGCCCCCTCCACTGTCCCTCTGGCAGCCTCCAAACACGCCCTTCCTGTTGTGACAACTCGGTTCTCTGTGCAACTGGTTCCAGCCTGTGGCTGGGTTTCAGATTGCGGCACGTGTGCTCATGGAGGCTGACGGAGTATCACGTGGGCACCAGGGAGAGCCTGGCCGCCCGCCCAGCCAGGCCTTGGTTAATTATGGGTCACAGCCTTCCTGCTATGGGTCCACAGGGCACCCAGAGACAGGCCCTCCCCTGGGCCGGGTCTGGGGACAGAGCCACTGCTCCCCCATTCGTGCAGTCGTGGGTCCGTCAGCCTTCACTGGGCACCTGCAGGGATGCATCTCAGGCTGGGCACCCAGGGAGGGTCCAAGGGGTTCAACCGGCCCTGGCTTCTCCCAGCCCCCAATAATAATCATGGCTGCCACCCAAATGACCCCCTTCCGTGGTGACAGGCCCCGTGGCGGTGCTGTATATGTTGCAATCCACAACCACCCCCACTTTGCATTTGGGGAAATTGAGGTTCGAGGGGTAAAGTGACTTGTCCAAGGTCATGCAGCTCTTGTCTGGCTCCCAAACCACGCCCTTCACATCCCCAGACCCTGCTGGGTCTCCTAGCACAGACGGCTCAGGAAGAGCAGGGGTCGTGTCACTGGCCAGTGTTCCTGGTCTGGGGGCCTCCCTGAGCACTGGCCTCGGAGCCTGTCAGACGTCGGAGGCTGCTTCTGGACACTCGCTCTGTGGTACTCTCTCCCACTTCCTCGTTTTGGCTCTTGCTGGCTATTCCTCACCGGCTAATGGCTAACGTCCCTTCCCAGACAAGCACATGCTTCCTCGGAGGCCCTCCTCTGGACGCTTCCAGAAGACCTCTCACATGGCCCTGTCCCCCTTTGGAAACCACTGAGAACACAGAAGTCGTCTCCAGCAACTCTCCTGCTATATCTTCATTTGTCACACTGCGGGTGTGACATTTTTTTTTTTAAGTCCGTGGGCCTTCCCTTCCCAACCAGATAGAAGGGCCCTGAGGGCAGGGGTCACGCCCATGCCTAATGGGAGGGAGCAGCCCAGACATGCATGGATCTAACCCTCCCAACTGTGGGGCAGGAATTGTGCTCCCCATTTACAGATGAGAAGAGCGAGGTTCAGAGAAGTCACAAACCTAGCTGAAGGAAGGGAGGGGGTGATGCTGGGACCTGGACCCGCCATTTCTGCCCAGCCTTTGGGAGTGTGAGAGCCCTGCCCACATTAGGCCCAACCCAGGCCTCTCAGTGCCCCGCAGCCCACAGCCCCCTAACCTGGGCTCAGGAACTGTTTGCTGCCCAAACCCTCTCAGTGCAGATGTGGAAACCTCTCACTGCACCCACTGGGCATGGTAGGAAATTCAGCCAACGGCCCTGGAGCGAGAGAGAGACAGAGACAGAGACAGAGACAGGGCATGAATGGGGGAGGGGCAGAGAGCGAGGGAGACACAGAATCGGAAGCAGGCTCCAGGCTCCGAGCTGTCAGCACAGAGCCCAACGTGGGACTCGAACGCTTAACTGTGAGATCATGACCTCAGCCGAAGTCGACGCTTAACTGACCAAGCCACCCAGCTGCCCCTCTTTTTTCTTAATGAATAGACTTTTTAAGTTTATTTATTTTAAGAGAGAGCGGGGGAGGGGCAGAGAGAATCCCGAGCCGGTTCCGCACTATCAGCGCAAAGCCTAACACCCAGCGTGGGCCTTGAACCCATGAGCCGGGAGATGCTGACCTGAGCCAAAATCAGGAGTCCTATGCTCAACCGACTGAGCCACCCAGGTGCCTCAATGAATAGACTTTTTTTAAGTTGATTTGTTTACTTTTGAGAGAGAGACAGAGAGAGAGCAGGGGAAAGGCAGAGAGAGAAAGAAAGAAAGAAAGAGAGGAAGAAAGGAAGGAAGGGAAGAAGAAAGAAAGGAAGAAAGGAAGAAAGGAAGAAAGGAAGGGAGAGAGAGAATCCCAAGCAGGCTCTGAGCTGTCAGTGCAGAGCCAGATGTGGGGCTTGCTCTCATGATCTCATGAACCGTGAAATCATGACCTGAGCGGAAATCAAGAGTCAGACACGCTCAACAGACTGAGCCACCCAAGCGCCTCGATGAATAGATTTTTTTATGCGCTTACGTTGCCTCTACGCCTTTTTTGTGACTCGGCAGCTCGCGTCTTGTTATCTCTGATAAAATTCCGTTCCGTGCAACAACAGTGTATCCATTCGGCCCCCGAAGGACACCTTGGTAGCTTCCAAGTTTGGGCGATGGGGAGTAAAAGTCCTATGGGCGTCCAGGTGCAGGATTTTGCGTGGACCTGAGTTGTCAGCTCGTTTGGCTCAATACCAAGGGGCGCTAATGTATTTTTTCAGTGGGCAGTCATTTTGGACCCTGGAGACGGAGGGTCAGAAAAAGCCTACGAGACGAGACACGTGGGTAAGTACGTGTAGAGTCACATGAAAATGGGCGAGGACACCGGAGCACATTCGAGCTGGGGAGAAAGAGAAGATGAGCCGGTGTGGGAGAGGTTGAGCCTGTGATGAGGGAAGTGTGCAACCCCAGCTGACCACCAGGCCGTGGTCACCGAGGCCTGAAATGTCACCTGCAGGCAGAGGAGGGGGGCAGATGCTGCATCAGAAGATGGTTTGAAGCCTCAAGGACATGTTGTCTCTTTTTAAATTAGCTTGTTCTTTTATTTATTTTTTTTAATTTTTAATGTTTTATTTATTTTGGAGAGAGAGACAGACAGAGACAGAGCATGAGCAGGGGAAGAGCGGAGAGAGAGGGAGACACAGAAATCCGAAGCGGGCTCCAGGCTCCGAGCTGTCAGCACAGAGCCCGACGCGGGGCTCGAACCCAGAACTATGAGATGAGATCACGACCTGAGCCGAAAGCAAGAGTCGGATGCCCTAAGGACATGGTGTTTTAATTTTTTTTTTAACGTTTATTTATTTTTGAGACAGAGAGAGACAGAGCATGAACAGGGGAGGGTCAGAGAGAGAGGGAGACACAGAATCTGAAACAGGCTCCAGGCTCTGAGCTGCCAGCACAGAGCCCGACGCGGGGCTCGAACTCACGGACGGACCGCAAGATCATGACCTGAGCCGAAGTCGGCCGCTCAACCGACTGAGCCACCCAGGCGCCCCAGGACATGGTGTTTTAATTGGGCGTCAGGAAGGGGCAGGATTTCAGCGGGTCGAGGTGGGAGGGAAAGAAGACGCCAGGTTGTGGGCACAGCGTTTGCTGTGGCCCTGGGACTAAACACTGGGGAGCAAGGATGGCTGGGGGGTGGGGGGATGCCTGGAGGCTCACCTGTATTTACAAATGGGGAAGCCACTCTAGGCCAAGTGACAGGGGGCCCCGGTGCCGGTGGGGAGCTGATGCTCCAAAGACAACTGATGCTCCAAAGACAACCCCAGGCCAAGGGGATTCCTGGGTGGTGGTCGGTTGAAATTTTCCATTCACAGTCCTGTTTCCTTTCTTTCTCAAAGCCTTTCTGTTTGGGCTTCCTTGCCTTGGGGCGTGAGACACAGCATCCTCCTGGCCGGAACTGGGGTATCGTATCCCCATGACACGCCCCTCAGTTTTTGTGGTCGTGACTCAGCCTTCACCTTCGCCCACATTCTGGCTCCACTAGCCAGGGTGACCTTCTCCAAGAGTCGGTGGGTGGGACCTGGAAACTTTTTAAAGTTTCCCTTGCCCAGGGGACGGTGGGAATGGGGGAGGCGGGTCCCGGCAACAAAGACCTACTAAGAATAACAGAAGAGCAACCCCCTGGCCGGCAGGGATGACTGTCACCCTCCTGCCACCACCCACACTGAGGAAACGAGGAAAACAGACTCAGAGGTCAAGGAACCGAAAGCAATGTGGGCGGGGATTCTCCCAGGGAGGTGGCTTCCAGAACTGGGCTTTGAACTCAGGTCTATTGAGCACCAACCAGACGCTGGACACTGTCCTGGGCACCGGGGATGCCATGGTGAATGACCACAAGCCCCTGCCCTCGTGGGGCAGACCTGCTATAGGGGAGAGGGATGCCCCACAAATCAGCGAGCGAGCAGCAAAGTCACTCTCAGGGCCTTGGAGGGAAGCCCTTCCTCTCCCTGCTGGCCGGTTCTGGGGATGCCACATGCACGCTGCTCTCCTTCTTCCCACCCCCCCCCCCCAAAGTGGCTCTTTCCCCTTTTCCAGAAGCACCAGATCAAAATTCTAGGCCACCTCAGGATGCTGGCACGGTGCGACACGCACCCTTCGGCTTAGGGGATTCCTAGAGGCTCAGAGGCAGAAAGGTCCAGCGAGCCACCTGTCCCAACCTTCTTCTCCATGGTGTATCCCCTCCACCACACCCAGGGGCGACTCTCCCTGGGACAGGGGGCTCACTGCCTCAGAAGATGAGCCATTCCAGAGCTGGACAGTGCTAACAGAAAGGTCCCCCTTATGCCAAACCAGCACCTACCCCCTCATTTCTTCCGCCCGCGGCTCCCCTTACAGCCCTTCGAATCTGTCACGTTGCCCTTAAATCTTTTCTTGGGAGGACCTTTCCTCAACTTTTAAACCATTCCTTGGACCCCGTCTGGTCTTGCTCTGGCTTGTCGGTGCCCCCAGCACCTGCTGCTCTAACACGGTCCCAAAATGCTTCACCAAGTGACCGTCGAGGACACAGAGGATGGAATGTCACCCTGATCTCGAGCTGTGCCTCGTCTCCGCCTGGGGATGGATGGCAAAGGCCCGGGCAGCGGGAGCCACACGGCTGGAGGGTGAGGACAGTCACAAAGGAGAAGACACCTGCGTCCCCTTCGGTCAGTCATCCAGCTGACCCGTACCCCATGCCTGCTGCCGCCGGGCCAGGGCCGGGGGGGATGCTGGAGTGGTCCTCGCAAAGGCTTTGCGAGGGGGAGAAAAGAAAACAGCAAGCGAACACCTAAGGACTGATCGTCCTAGCCGATCAGTGCTTTGAGGCAAACAGAAGGTGAAAAGAGACCGTGGAGCCAGTCCTGCAAAGAGCGAGGGGGAAGAGAATTCCAGGTAGAGAGGCCCGCCAGTGCCAAGGCCCTGGGGCAGGGAAGAGCGTGGCACACTCAGAGGCTGCTGCGAAAGGAGCAGGGGCAGAAATGGGAGGGCGGTGGGGGATGAGGCCAGAGGGGTGAGGAGCGTGAGTTTACTCTAAGATCCAGGGGAAGTTCTTTTGGAGGGCATGAGGCCTCAGATACGATCTGACTTATGCTTTACATTCTAAGAGAAAGGGGAGACCAGTGTAGACAAGAGCTATCAGTAAAGCCTTCATGGAAGAGTCAGTGAAACCTTCCACCTCGGAATTAGAGATAAGTCACCATCTCCTCCCAGAACTGAAAAATTCAGCTCTTTACTGCAGGTTCTCCCAAGAAGACATACAAATGTTCCACAAGCACATGAAAAGCAGGTCAACATCCTTAGGCATCAGGGAAACGCAAATCAAAGGCACAGAGACCCATCACTTCCCAGCCACAAAGATGGCCAGATGTAAAAGGGCTGTCCTCGGGGCGCCTGGGTGGCTCAGTCGGTTAAGCGTCCGACTTCGGCTCAGGTCACCATCTCGCGGTCCGTGAGTTCGAGCCCCGCATCGGGATCTGTGCTGACGGCTCGGAGCCTGGAGCCTGCTTCCGATTCTGTGCCTCCCTCTCTCTCTGCCCCTCCCCCGCTCATGCTCTACCTCTCTCTGTCTCAAAAGTCAATAAACATTACAAAAGGTTTGTGAAAGACAGTCGGTATTGGCGCGGCCGTGGAGAAAAATAAATCCACACGCACCGCTGGCGGGGACGTTAAATGGAGCGCTGTGCTTTGGAAAACAGTTTGGCAGCTGCCGAAAAAGTTTATTTTTCTGTGATTCAGCCACTCTACTCCTAGATATCTACCCAGGGGAAACGAAAACCTTTGTCCACATAAAGACCGGGCACAGATATGCAGAGCTGGTGAGTGGTGTTACTCACAATGGCTACGAACCATTACAGTGGTTACAAAGTAAAAACAACTCCAGGGCCATCAGCTACCCACCCCTACGCACCCCTACCCCAGCAGTCAAAAGGGGGGAAACGCTGGGGTATCCTGTCACCTCAAACACATCATGCTAAGGACAGGAAGCTAAACATCACATGCTGTAGGATTCCATTTACACGAAATGCCCGAGAAAGACCAATCTATAGAAACGGAAAGCAGGGTAGCGGTTGTCAGGGGCTGGGAGTAGGAATGGGGACTTCCTGTAAACAGGCATGGGGGGTCTTGCGGGGGACGGAGACGTTCTAAAATTGGATTGTGGTGGTTGCCCAACTCCGAACGTTTGCTAAAAATCATTGAATTGAGTGTTTATGGTACAAATTGCAACCTCAACAAAACTCAAGCACCCGCTGGATTTTATGGTCCGTGATGGCAGGGACTGGCCCATCTTTTTCTGCGAAGTGTCCCCAGCACCAAGAACAGCTGGGCACACAGTGAGCACCCAGTAAATATTGGCGGAATGAACGAATGCATGCATGAATGAACAAAGCCATAAAAAGTAATAACCTTTAGTTGGGCGAACGACCCCTCGGAAGGTCCCGCCCTCTCTTCTCTCCCGCATCTCCCTACTTGAAAGACTTGTCTACGTGGCTGGCCCACTCATGGGTCTCCCTGCTGAGCTGTGACCTTGCACTCCCAAGTTGTGAAGTTCCAGTGTCCCCCCCCCCCCCCCCCCCAGGTCTCAGCACCATGACCCTGTGCAGTGCTCATCCCTGGCTTTCCTGAAATGCCGTGCCCTGCCTGTTCCTGTGGGCTGACCTAGGACAGCTGCCCTCTGCCCACAGGCCACCTGCTGGGGCACCCCTCCCATCTCCACACTGGTGGCCCCCAGTTCTGTGTCACTGCCCAGCCTAATCCTCAACTGCCAGCGTGACAGTTCAACGTCTCTAAAACCGAAGGTCCTCATTCTGCTGAGCCCTGCTCCCCCTGCAGAGCCCCTGCCTTGAAAGAACCTTCCAGAAACCTGGGCATCCTCCTTGACGCCTCTCTCCTCCTTCCTCACTCATCCCCTCACCAAGTCCTGTCTGCGCTATTTCTAAGCATCTCCTCTCTCTCCAGACCGCTGCCTTCTATCATCCAGGTGACACTTCTGTGTCCCTTACTGAAACCACAGTGACCTTTTTATAGGTGAGGATGCTGTGGGCTGCGGGCATCGGAGGCCATGTCTAGACAGCTCAGGCTAACGGTAGCACAGAGAGGAAGGACAGTGGAATGGAAGGAAGAACTGAACGGTCGGGACCAGGGAAATCGAGTAACTGGGCAGCCCCACACCCTGGCCTTGCAAGCTCATGGTCCTTCTTGCAAGGGGACTCCGCCTCAGTAACTCAGCCTCACAGTCTCTCCGTTCTGGTCTCAACTGGGCCAACATGGGGGAGGGGCCCATGTATCACGAGCATCAGCTCTTTCCAGACCCCCGAGGAAATCACCTGTGTCCCGCAGCCAGCCCTCCCAAAGCCCCAAGCAGCTCACGGGCCCCCCGATCCTGAGCATCTGTCCAGACACAACCCTGAGGGCTGGCCTCTCTGGCCCACTGGCCCCGCCCACCCCTGCCCAGCCACACTCAGCTCAGCCCGTCATGGCACCTCCTTCATGACCTTCAGTGCCTGCCCTCCGTCCGCGTCACTGCATTTCTCCCCGTCCTTGGCGTTGTTCCTTTCTCTCCCCTTTAGGATGACCTCTGCTGGGGCGCCTGGGTGGCTCATTTGGTTAAGCATCCGACTTGGGCTCAGGTCATGATCTCGCGGTCCGTGAGTTCGAGCCCCGCGTCGGGCTCTGTGCTGACAGCTGGGAGCCTGGAGCCTGTTTCAGATTCTGTGTCTCCATCTCTCTGACCCTCCCCCGCTCATGCTCTGTCTGTCTCTGTCTCAAAAATAAATAAACGTTAGAATGACCTCTGCTACGCGAGGACTTGCCCGTCTTGTTCACGGTTGGGCCCCAGGGCCTGCTGATCAAACGGCCGACGCCCCTCCAACACCGGGGGGACTCCGTGGAAAGGCAGGGACGTCGGCTCGCTGGAGAGAGGTTTCTGTCGGGGACACCTTCGTACCAACAAGAGTTTGCCTAGAAGTCAGTTTTCCGACACATTTCTTTTCCTTCTCAGTCGGAAAGCTCTGATTTCCTTTTCCACGAGTCCCCGATTCAGGAGCCGGTGACCTTCTCACTGTTCGCGACCCAGCGCCGTGACCCGGAAGCGGTGTTATTTCACAGTCACGAGGAGCGGGGCCTCACTGAACGGCTCCTGGAAAGCGCGGCTGACACTGAACGGTGAGGGGTCGGGCGTGCGGACAACCGCCCTCCCGCCACGCGGTCGAAACTTCGCCAGTAACTTCTGGCTCTCCCAAAGCGTAACTCCTGCTGCTGATCAGAAGTCTGACTGGTAGTGCAAACAAGCTGATCAACACACATTCGATATGTATTGGGTATATACCGTGTTCTCACAGCAAAGTGAGCTAGAGAGAAGAAACTGCATCACAGGCAAGAGAAAATAATGTTTACGGTACTGTGCTGATGGAGAAAAAGCCACCGATGGATGAATACGTAGACCCCAAGGATCAGATGCATTTGAGTTAACTCCATTTTGCCCTGTTTACTTAACTCTGCTTTCAAGGCTCAAACCCCTTTCACACAAACGCCCCCTGCTGGGCAACTGAGAATCGCTCCTGCCTCCCGAGCCCCTCCCGCCCAGGTGTGCCGAAGCCACGCCCGCCACCCCCCACCCTCCCCCCTGCACACCCTGAGTTCACCTCCTCAGCTCTCTGCTGCTGTGCTTCCCTCCCGCCCCTTCCCATCTCCATCATCCTCCAAACCAGCCCCCAGACTCACATCTCTAAGGACACCAATCTTGTCCCTCCTCAAGAACATTCAATGGCTCCCTAGTGCCTGTGGAATAGGTCCAAGTTCTTTAGCCTGGCATCCAGTATCCTTCGTGATATGGCCCCGAGCCATCTTTCTGCAATTAGCCCTCACCATTCCCCTGCCTCCCATGCAGTTTCCACTCATTCTTTAAGGCACAGCTCAAACTCCTCCTCCTCCAGGAAGCCGCCCCAGGTTGCCATGCTGCGTCTCTAGCACTGAGCCTCTGCTGTCTCTTTCATTGCTGCATAGGCCTGGTCTTTACAAGAAACAGCTCGTGAACTCCTTGAGGGGCAGGCGCGGATACTTCAAAGTGGTAGCAAAAAGCTGATAGTAGGGGCGCCTGGGTGGCGCAGTCGGTTAAGCGTCCGACTTCAGCCAGGTCACGATCTCGCGGTCCGTGAGTTCGAGCCCCGCGTCAGGCTCTGGGCTGATGGCTCGGAGCCTGGAGCCTGTTTCCGATTCTGTGTCTCCCTCTCTCTCTGCCCCTCCCCCGTTCATGCTCTGTCTCTCTCTGTCTCAAAAATAAATAAAACATTGAAAAAAAAAATTAAAAAAAAAAAAAAAGCTGATAGTGACTTGGCACTTTTACAGCCATTATCTTCCTTTTCTCTCCATGACTCTCTGAGGTGGGCGGGCACAGGCTATTATCTCCACCTTGCAGCCGAGGAAACAAAGCTCAGAGAAGCTAAGTAACTTCCCCACAGGCGCACAGCAAGAAAGCAGGGGGGCCGGGAGAGAGCTGGTTCTTCTGCCCCGATTCTGTGATTCTGTCCTTGTTCCGTTACCCCCTGCAGGCTCCCTCGTGTGCCTCCCACACCTCATCCACGGAGAGTGACAGCCCGGATCTCTGGATTATCATCTTCAGCGTCAGTTCCTGGACTGTCCCGTGGCGACAGTGACCTGCTGTTTCCACGTGAAAAGGGCTTCCCTAGCAGACAGCGCCCTGTGCTGGAAAGAGCCCGTGGGAAGTTACATTTGCCAGGTCCGTGCCCTTCAAGGGCTGTGTGACCTTGGGAAGCTCCGCCCACAATGAAGGACCAGCCGCGTCCCCTGGTTCCCAGATGAGGTGCTGGCATTTGATGATGATGATGATTCTTAGCAGGCCCCTCAGGCTTGGTGAGAGAAGCAGTTTGCAAGCTGCGTAATGTAACCGTAGGGGAGGGAGGCGTGGGGCTCGTGTGCAGAGAAGCCCCGGCCAGGTATCCCCTGGCTGATTCTCCGCTCGCCACTCACAGCACCTGCTGAAGAGAAGAATGTGTTTCCCTGTCCTCCAAGATTAAACGGGGCCCCTGCCGACCTCAGGGAAGAAGTCCATCTTTCTTAACACTTGGCCTTGTGAAAAGTAACGAAGTCCGCCACAGGAACCTGTTACACGTTCTCTGTGTTCTTGCGTTCTCCCCACCAAGCCTGGAGGGGCGATCGCCTGGGGCCTAGAGGACCCCAGCACCTGGTTCTGCCCAGTGACCAGGCACCCAAAGGGCCTGTGGGGTGTGGGGGGCCTGAAGAGGCGGGGGTCTGCTCCGGACTGGCCGCTGGCAGGAAGGGGGCTTCTGGGTAACCCTCATCCACAGGGAAGGGAGCCTGGTCCTGTCCGGAGCCGGGGCTGGTGAAGCAGCCGGTGCTCCTGCAGCCGGGCCGGGGAGGTTTGGTCCTTCTGTGGCCTGAACGATGTTCATGCGGTCGTCCGTGTTCAGTGATGACCCAGGGGTCTTGTCTTCATCTTGATGATCTGTTAGCGGCCTTGTTGAATGCTGATATTCCGTGTAAGTGTTTATATTCCACGGGAGGCCCCCGAGCTGTGAGGACCAGGCTTACTCCTCCTGGCCGTCAGGGCTACTTTCTGTTCCACGGGGACAATGTCAGAGGACAGAAGTCCTCTGGTCTCTCCAGCTGGAAGAGCTCTCGGCGCCCCCATTTTAAGATGTCTTTTCCGAACCACCGCGGGCCAGCAGGGCCTAAGGCCTGGGACGGAAGGTGGCCACAGCACGCTGCTCTGTGGGCAGGTGGACGGGGACACAGTTGGAACCCTGTGCCAGTCCACCTCGCTGTTCCAGCCAGAATGGGAATCAGGCCACCGTGTGAGTGGTGAGACCCCTAGCAGGAGAGAGCCCTCACGGGGGCCTCCTGGGGAGAGGGGACCGTGAGGGCTCTCTCCTGCTGGGGGTCTCAGCAGGTTCCAGCACCTGACCCCTTAGGGGTGCTCTAGGTAAAGCAGCTCGGGGTATGGGGGTGGGGGGAGAGGCTGGGGGCAGTGGGGGATGGGGAAATGGTCACGAGGGACGAGGCCAGCGAGGCCCCACTGGCCCCTGCCACCGCAGTTCTGTGGAGCATGCCTGGTCCCACCCCCACCCAGGAAGCTGCTACCAGCGGTGGTCAGTGAGGCGTGCTACACTTGGGCCAGGGCCTACACGGCCACCTGGGCCGTCTGCCCGGCCACCTTCGAAGTCCCGTCCAAGCTATAGCTTCCTCGCCTGAGCCCTGGAAGGAGGCTGTGCTCAGGAACTCAGTCTCTGAAGATCCACCCAAGGACCTGGAAAGAGAACCCTGGGGTCCAGCTGGAGCTTCCAGGCAGCGTTTTTATGGAAGGAAAATCAAGGGGGTTAAACTTGAAAATGAAAAAAAAATTTTTTTTTGGACAAGTGGCAGTCAGGCGAAGCCTGTGGTTCCCTACAGGGGATACTGCAGTCCCCCAGGCTCTGTTTCTATATGGGGCACCGGCCACGCCAGGAGTGAGCATGAGACGGACCGCTCTGAACACTTCCAGGCGCCAACGTATGGAAATTCTATTTGCAACTTAAAAGCACAGAAGATACAGTATAGTTCAGGCTGGGATAAAACAGAAGATATGTGTGAAGAATGTAAAAATACATTGTCTAGGGCGCCTGGGTGGCTCATTCAGCTAAGCGTCCAACTTCCGCTCAGGTCACGGTCTCGTGGTTCATGGGTTCAGCCCCCGCGTCGGGCTCTGTGCTGACAGGTCAGAGCCTGGAGCCTGTTTCAGATTCTGTGTCTCCCTCTCTCTCTCTGCCCCTGCCCTGCTCACGCTCTGTCTCTCTCTCTCTCTCTCGCTTTCAAAAAAAAAATAAACATCAAAAACATATTAAAAAAACACATCACCCTCCCAAATGAGAAACAGGCAACAAAATCAGACGATGGCCCTGTTGCCTCACGAAGGGTCCTGAAATGCCCTGAGGGCAGCACCTGTTCAATGACACAGTGGACACCTTGTGGGTACCTGGTCACTGAGCAGAACCAGGTGCTGGGCCCAAAGACAAGCTGGCAGGGTGCCTGCAGCAGACCCTCCTCTGCCTCCCTGGCCTGTGGGAGGGTGACAACCTGATGCTGGGGAGACCAAGGGCCAGGTGGCCTGGAGGAAGGCCCCCTGGGCTGGCCAGGAGAGGAGGCAGAGCTGGAAACAGGACCCAGAGGGAGGACAGATGGCCCAGGCAGAGAAGAGTCATGTGGGTTTGGGGCGGGTGGACAGAGTGTGCACGGAGGGCTTCCTGAATCCCCCCAAGGACAAGAGGCTTGTAGAACCACCACACGCTGGGGAGAAATGGCCGTAATTCCAGAAAAATCCTGCTGGCTGGAGGGTGGAGCCTGACTGGCTGGGAGGGGGCTGCAGGCTGAGACCGGTGGGGGCTCTGGCAGGGGTCCAGGTGTGGGGGGGGAGGGGATGGGGAGGAGTTGGGGGGGTGGGGGGGAGGGGAGGCTAAGTGAGGAGGCTGTCACCAGGCTTAGGGGCTTGGGGGGAGGGAGGGGAGACTTTCAGGAAGACATCTTCGTTCCCAGCTTCAGCACCCAGTTTGCCAAGTAGGCAAATGATGAATGTAGCCTGGGAAAAACCAAACAAATCAAACCAAGAATCATTGCGGGGGCGCCTGGGTGGCTCAGTCAAGCGTCTGAATCTTGATTTCTGCTCGGGCCATGATGTCACAGCTGGTGGCTCCAAGCGGACAGTGCGGGGCCTGCTTGGGATTCTCTCTCTCTGCCCTTCCCCCCCCTTGGCCCCCCCCCTCTTGGGTGCACGCATACTCTCTCTCTCTCAAAATAAACTTTAAACAAAAAAGAATCACGGTGAAAATGACCCTCAGACTTTGGGAACCTGCCCCCCCCCCCTCCCCCCGCCGCAGTGCCCATCCAAAGGTAAATAATGGAAGCTGACAAGAAAGCGCCAAGTGCCGTCTGGACGAATCCACGCGAGGACCACTGCTGGAGCCCCGGGCCCGGCCATGAGCCGCGTTTACAGCCGCTGTTCTCCCGGCCTGCTTCGGCCATCGCGCACTTCCCACCCTCCTGTGTTCCAGAAGCTCAGAGGAAACATCTGATGTCACTGATGGAACAGTCAACATGTGACAAATCTATTTAGCAGACACTCGCTCTCACCTAGCAACCCGGTCGTCGGCAAACTAAGCACCTCACTCCTGATGGGACTGGGCTGCCCTCTGTGCTCAGGCTGAGGTCACCGCTCCCCACCAGGGACCGACTCCGCCCTTGTCCCGGATACATTGAGAGCAGAACCACAAGTAAGTGATTAGCCGGGTTGTAGGAACTCGTGGGGGGAAAGGCTGCGTGCAGGAGCCTGGAGCCAGGCCCGGAGGCCGCCCCCGCCCCGGGGTGAGCGGCCGCAGTCAGAGCCAGGACCCGGGGACCAGGGCCCTGCTTATTCCTGAAGCAAATATGCTTAATCCCCGTTCTGCACGCTAGGAAGCCGAGGTCCCAAGATCCACCGGCTGACTGCCTTGGGACAAACTAATAAATGGCAGAGCCAGGCCTCAAGCCCAGGTCTGACTCAAACTCAAACTCAAAACTCAAAGCCGCACCCGCCGTCAACACTGGACGTGAAATCGAGGGCTGCACAGGACGCACATGCAAGTCCCGTCATTAAGGGGGAAGCTTCTCGGGCTTAAAGTGAACACCGCAGACAACCCCCGCCCCCCCCAGTGTAATTCATCCGGATGCTGGTTTGATATTCACACTGTACCTCTCTCCCTTTCTGTCCTACTGCGTAAAAGGCCCTTTTCCCTAACACACGGGAGCGCACATACACATGCGACACGACATCCAAGCCTGACGTGCGTTCACACCTGGGTACGGGAAAGATCCCGATCTCTTATGTCCTCGGGACAATAGCATGAGAACAGATCCTGTGACTAACACCGGAACCAAAAGGCAGGGGGGGAGTTCTAAAGATAGATTCAAGACGGTGACCGAAGCATCAGCAAACAGGTGTCCGGCAGGAAGGTCAAGTGAAAGGCTCTTACTAAAAGTAACCCACAGGGACGCCTGGGTGGCTCAGTCGGTTGAGCGTCCGACTTCGGCTCAGGTCATGATCTCACGGTTCGTGAGTTCGAGCCCCGCGTCGGGCTCTGTGCTGACCGCTCGGAGCCTGGAGCCGGTTTCGGATTCTGTGTCTCCCTCTCTCTCTGCCCCTCCGCTGCTCTCAAAAAGAAATAAACTTAAAACAAATTAAGAAAAAAGTAACCCGCGTCTCAAAGTTAGAACACGCGTCAGTCACTCGGCCCAACTGACTCAGGTGTTCCCGTGTCTTCCTCTGGGTCACTTAGCGTCCAGGGTGGCATCGTGTCCACACACCACACCTAGAGCTTGTCCTGGCTGATGGCCGCGGACAGTGCTTACCCCCCCACCCCCCAGGCCTGCGGCAAACCCAGATGCTGACGTCACGTAAGCCACGAGGCGGGAACCGTCTGGGCCCATCTGACAGACTCACCTACAAAACCCAAGTGACAGAAACGGGTCTCTTCCGACAGCACCGACAGACAAAGGCCTTCGTAAAGATAAGTTACGGACAAGTATTTCCAGGGGCAGGTTTCCCTCAGAGTCAAGTGCAAGGGAAGGAAGCCAAGACGCCTGTCAGGTTCAGTACCTCGCTTTAGCACAGCGGCAGGGGAGAGAGTCAGGTTTTTTGTTTTTTTTTTAATTTTTTTTTCAATGTTTATTTATTTTTGGGACAGAGAGAGACAGAGCATGAACGGGGGAGGGGCAGAGAGAGAGGGAGACACAGCATCGGAAACAGGCTCCAGGCTCCGAGCCATCAGCCCAGAGCCCGACGCGGGGCTCGAACTCACGGACCGCGAGATCGTGACCTGGCTGAAGTCCGACGCTTAACCGACTGCGCCACCCAGGTGCCCCAAGGTTTTGTTTTTAAGTTAGTGCGGTATTTTCAAAACGTGAACACCTCGTAAAAAACCAAATCACACGCCGAGGCTGGTACGCTCTGCGGAAGGGGCTGGTCTCCTCCACTTGTGAATCCATTCTTCCAGCTCTAATGAAATAGAATGGGGCGCTGGGGTTTATAAGCAACATATATTTGGTTGTCACACGGTTCCTAAAAATACCCTTGTTAATTTGCTTTCCAGGAGCTACAGGGACATCATTTTGTTATCACGTTTCGTGTTGTTCCCAGTTCCTGAAATAGCTCCAGATAGCAAAGGTTGAAATGGGCGTTTTTCGGATTCGAATGAACCAGTTTGTGCTAAAGGCTGAGCGGTGGCTGGGGCTCCTGGGTGGCCTGGAGGGGGCTGGTTGCGGGAGGAACCACTCAGCGATCCCAGGGTTGGCACTTTCAGCCCCGCCCACACTCTCTGGGGAGGAGGTGGGGCTAAAGGGTGGAATCAATTCACCCATCAGTGGTCCACAGTTTAATCAGTCGGTACCATGTGAGGAAACCTTCATACACCCTGAACTATGGGATACGAACTACAGAATTCGGAGAGCTCCCGGGCTGGTGAACACACTGAGGCGGGGAGGCCGGTGCACCCGGGGAGGGCACGGCCGCCCCACCCCCCACCCCTTCCCCGCACACCTTGCCTTATGCCTCGCTTTAGGGGGCTGACCTGGTGGCAGCCCCCGTGATGAATCGGTAACGTAGCAGCGAAACTGTTTTCCTGAGTTCCGTGAGCCACTCCGGGAAATTAATCAAGCCCTCGGAGGGGTCCGAGAGGTGGTGGGAACCTCCAACTTACAGCAGGTAGGTCAGAAGTTGTGTGTGACATTTCCCGGGCACTCGCGGCCGCCCTAAAGGAAAGCACAAATGGTTACCTGATAGAGATCGCGGTCCGGCAGGACAGGAGGCTCCGTCAGCCTGCAACTGTTTTAACGATTTACGAGAAAAACAAGGCAAGCTCCAGAAACTTCCGAGCCTCCGAGCCTCCGTTTCCTGGAGCCCTAACGTCACCCTCCCCTCCAGAGTGATGTGGGGAACTAAGGCAAGAAGAAAATGTAGAGAAAATTACGTGTCCTTGTAACCTGCAGCGCACTGACAGATACCTGAGGCAAATACAGAGAAGAACATTCCTCCAGGAAGTCCCTAGGGTCTTAAGGTTAATGCTTTGCTCGCTGGAGGGAAAAAAACAATCTTAGCTTGACAATAGCAAAGGCTCAGGTATCCTAGGAATCCTCCTTAGCAATGAGAGTCCTTTTGTTTTTTAAAAGTTTTAAATGTTTATTCATTTTTGAGAGAGAGGGGGCAGGGGAGGGGCAGGGAGAGAGGGAGACCCAGAATCGGAAGCAGGTTCCGGGCTCTGAGCTGTCAGCACAGAGCCCGACGCGGGGCTCGGGCTCAAGAACCGTGAGATCATGACCTGAGCCAAGGTCGAACGCTTCACCGAATGAGCCACCCAGGCGTCCCTGAAAGTCCTTTTGGAGGCCTCCCTTTGGCCTTCCCTCACCTCCCCTAACTCTGGTATAGAACCAGTCACGCCTCACGACCCCAGCGCAGCTTTCTGCCCAGGGTCCTGTCCACGTGCTTTAACAGAATCACCTTTTCGCACCAAAGACGTCTCAAGAATTCTTTCTTGGCCGTGGGCCCCGGACCCCCACCGTCACTTCAAAAGCGCATCAGTGGGGGCGCGGGAGGGGCCGTCTCGCGGGACGTGGGCCCTTCCCCCGTGGGATCCGACGCCATCTCCAGGCAGATGGTGTCAGAGTTGAGTTAAATCGTGGGACACCCAGCACCAGCCGGAGACGCGCAGAATCGCTTGGGGTGGGAAAAAATCCCCCCGTCTGGGGCCCGCAGTACCGTGCGAGAGTGACCGAGAAGCAGGGCCCCTCTCCCTCGTGAGACACTCCTTAACCTTTCAAAGAAGTGCCTTTATTTATTTACAGGGCTTACGAAAGGAAAAAAAGCTCTAGAAAAAAGGAAATTTCAAAATAGGCCCAGGTGCGGGGAGCATTTGGGAGGGTCGGGCTGCGGTCTTCTGCGCCTCCTGGTGGTCACTTCCAGGTTGTGAGGACGGTTCTCCCCGAGTCTCTCGATCGGCCCCCTCTGGGCCCCAGCGACTGGCCCTGGCGACTTCTCAGCTCCCGGTCGGCCCCGTCGCCCTGCGCCAGCTCCTCATCATAGCTGGAAACAGAGGGACATCTTCAGGGTCCAGCAGCAGCAATGCCACGCACGGCCACTGGCCGCTGAGCGGCGGCGTGGCGAATCCCGCAGCAGCCAGGGAAGCGGCCCGGCCCCCACCCTGCGCTCCCCCAGCCCACCAAACCCTGCCCGAGGCCACAGAGCGCAGGCGTGCTGCCTCGTTAAACTGTTTTCGGGAACAGCTGACATCTTACAAAAGGCTACCAGATGGAACGGCGCAATGACCCCAAGGGACACATGAGTGAGACACCAGGGTGGTGAGGGAGAAAGCTGACGTCTAGAAATATTTTTACGCACAGCATCTGGGGGCAGGTTATGACTGACCCCGGTTGAGATCGGGAACAGGGTGTGAATGACCCACCCGGGAGGAGGGGGCCAGGACAGGGAGAGGCTCACAAGAAAGCAGGGCCCTCCCAAGAAAGGCTAGATCCCGCCTCCACCAGCCTCGACTTACCTGCCCCTCTCCATTAACATTCGCACACCAGGCCTGTGTAGGAAAGCGCATGATCTGTGTAGGAAACAGAGCCTGGGCTTTCGCCTTGGAAAGAACTGAGCTGGGACCCTGGACGCGCCCGCCCGATGATGACATCTATCGGGGCAGTCCCTGGCCCCTCTCGCCACGATGAGCCCCTCTTACGGGGTCCGTGAGGGTGGAGAAACCCCACTGCACCGCTTGCCGGCCCTGGCAGTGAAGGCTCTGGCGAACGAGGTCTCCTATCCCCGCCGTGACTTCACATCACCCTCCTGCCTCAGAACAGCGGGCCTTATGATCCCCACTTTCTGTATGCTGTGAAACCTCATTCACGGGGGTCATTTGGTGGCCACGCCCTGACTGAGGACCCTCTGTGATAAGCAGACATTCATGCCAAATGCGACAGGGACTAAGATGCTGAGTTATGTTGCGTTGGCTGAATTTTGCTCACTTTGGGAAAACGGTATATTCCTGTTAAATGTTTATTCCCAGAATCAGAATCTGCACGTCGAGTGTGGTGTGGGACAGAAGCTTCTCAAGCTGCAGAACACAGTCTCTGCATCGTGCTTCTGGTGGCAAACTGGGGGCTGAGAAGGAAGGGCAAGGAGGGGGAAGGCCAGTTTGTTGGGCTTCTCTCTGTCGGGATGGGGATCAGGGCAACAACGGGGGACCCCCGTCTCCCCCGTCTCCCTAAGGAGAGATGATGCCGAAGGGAGGACTCCCCAGGGACGCTGGAGGGTCCGCCTGTGGGGGGTCCTCCCAGGAAGCCTCCCGGGCCCCTCTCCACCCCAGGGACTGCTAGAGCCCCTGGACGCCCCGTTCGCATGTCAGCACCCACCCGTTGGCACCTGCTGCCGGTTCTGTGCCTGTGCTGCTGACCTAAAGGCCGGAGTGACCCCATCCATCTGGCTCGCACTTGCCCCAGCACCTCGCTCTGGGGCGGGTGTGCAATGAGAATGTACTGAATGATGGGGGGGGAGACCCACACAGGGATTACCAGTCTCACTGTGCATTTGTGCTGGTGTGTGCAGCTTGCAAACATGGCAGAAACAAGCATTTGGCAAGCAGCTGGCATCTGGGACGAGCTGTTCCCAGGGGCGGGATGGTCCCCGATGGAGCTAATGTGGAGGAGAATCAGGCAGGAGGGTTTTCAAGGGCCCCCTCCCATTCTAGCAGGCTTTCCTCCTGGCTTTTTTTTTTTTTTTTTTTTAGTTGACTTATTTTGAGAGAGGGAGAGAGACTGAGAGAGCTCGCACAGCAGGGGAGGGACAGCGGGAGAAGGAAAGAGAAAATCCCAAGCGGGCTCTGTGCCGTCAGCTTGGAGCCCAATGCAGGGCTCGATCCCACGAACTGCAAAATCGTGACCTGATGTGAAATCCAGAGTTGGTTGCCCAACCGACTGAGCCACCCAGGCGCCCCTCCCCCTGGCTTTTTGACAAGTGGATGGCAGTCATCGGCAGGGTTCAGGCAGTGTTTTAAAGCCTGTACGAGTGTACCCAGCACCTTCAGACCTGGGCCTGGAGGCCGCAGGTACAGAGGGCGGGGCCTCACGGCTTGAAGGCCGGGACGGCAATCAGGGCGACGAGAGCGCCTATTTCTGGGGGCCGGCGGCAGCAGCAGCCCTGTGACCTTGGGCAGTTAACTGGCACCCCGGCTTCCTCCTCCTCCTGCCGGCACCCCCGGAGGACGGCTGGGAACAACACTCCAGAAAGGCAGAGCACCTAGCTGGGCAGGAAGCCGGGGCCCGCCCTCCTGCTTCGGGAGGGAGGCAGAGGCTGTGAGCCACAAACAGGATTCCTGCCTATGAGGTCATCTAAAGCACAGGGAGCAGTCCTGAATGAAAGCGTCTGGAACTATCAGCTCTGTGCTGGAGCCTTCCTTACGTATGGGGTGGGGTGAGGGCAGCTGAGTGGGTTGGTGGGGGAGGGGGGGTTACCTCTCTGTCTCTCACCTAATGGCAGGGAGGCTCTGACCTCTGCATCTTCAACGGGGAGCAGAGTGCTGCCCTCCCCCTCGATCCCAGCAGCCCCGCCACCCACCACCCTGGGCTGGGAGCTCGCGGATCTGGATCCAGGTCCCTCACGCTGCTGGCGAGAGGCAAGACTCCTCCCCACGCTCTGCGCCCACCTGTCTCAGAGGCTGTCGGGGCTCAGCCCCCGTCTCCTCCATGTCACCCTGCACGTCCCTCGCTGCCACCCCCAGAGGCCCCGCACACGCTCCAGTCTGACCCCCCGCCCCAACAAACTCTTCCTTCGCGCCCTCAGATCTCCGTCGCCAGCAAACCCGAGTCCTCGGCCTCATCCTGGAAACGTCCCCTGCACCTTCCCGTGCTAAAACCTGGCTCTCCCTGAAGACGTTGCTCCCCTGCAGCCCCGCCCGTAGGGGTGCTCTCTCTCCCACCCACCATTCCCCTGGGCCTGCAGCAAGCCCCCCTCGTCAAAACCTCCTTCCCGGGTCGGGAGGACCCACCACCCTCCTTGCGCGGTTACCCAGAACCCTCCACGGCGCTGCCCCTAACTGCTTAAGGCTCAGGCTCCTGGCTCACAACCCCGGCGACCGCAATGACCAAACAGAGGAGACCCCAGTTCCCTGACCCTGCGCCCCCTCCCCCCACGACCTTGTCCTCCCCCAGCTCAGACCATTCCCACGGCACCTGACCTTGTCCCGTTCAGCAACCGCCATTCCTGCAAAACCCGGACCGCAGACGCTCACCCTGACCTCTCCTCTCCCGCTCGCTTCCCGGGCGTCCCCACCCCAGCAACTCCAACCACCGGGATCTCGGATCACCTCCCACCCCTCCCACTGTCCTCCTCTCTCGCCATCCTCCTTGCCTGACAAGCCCCCAGAGCGGCTCACTTCCCACCCTCTGCTCACCCTGCACTCGGACCAGGCAGCTGACCGGGGCTGGAGAAAACGGTCAAGGGCACCGAGCGCTCGCGCTTGAAGCTCCCCTCCGCCGCCCTTGGAGGCTCCGCGCTCTTCTCTGCGGAGCTGACCTTCCACCCTCCCCTGTACCGCTCGCCCATCATCAACGCCACGCAGGGCAGAGGCTCTGCGGTCCAAGCCCCCGCGCCCGCCGCGCCTCCAACTGGGGGCCTGGGACCTTGTGCTGCGAGAAATTCACTACAAATTTCTTCCCTTGTTTTCTTGAAACATTAAACACCCGTTTTTACTTTCACAGAAATGCGTAACGTGAACCTGACACACGGGCCCCTTCCAGTTCGGGACACTATCTCCCTTTTCTCTCCGGCTCCCTTCCACACCTCACGGCCCGTGGCGGCAACATCCGTGTGGACAAGCTGATGCGCGGCCCTCCACGTTTCCGGGCTCGCCCACGCTCACGGAGGCAGCCCGACACACACGTATGTCCACGCTGGGGGTGGGGTTGAGGCCACTGCCCGTTTAACAAGGATTCTGGGATGCGCTTTCCTCCCTCAGCGTCCCCGGCCCCACGGCAGAGCTCCTGGGCCACGTTTCAGTGGCCACCCACCACCCCGTGGTACGAACGAGTGGTACTTCACGTATCCACTGCCCTCCTGACGCTGCTCCCACTTCTTGTCACTGCCGATGGGCCACACCACCTCTCTAAACCTTTGTTTCCGCATGCCTAAGGTGGAGCTAATGATGACACTGACCTCGGGAGGTGGCTGGGGGAACGAAGCACGGGAACACGGGAGTAAAGCCCTTGGCAGTTTCTGGCATGTGGTCAGCCCTCAACTGCCCGCTACTATTGTTACCATTTCTTGTCCTTCCCTCTGTACAACAGCCCCACTCAAAAGGCGCACAAACTGAGGCTCAAAGAGTTGCAGAGTTCCTCAATGTCATCCAGCTCCAAGTGGCGGGGCCTGGGTGCGAGCTGGGCCCGGGGTGGGGCGGGGGGGTGGGGAGGGAGGTAAGCCACAGAGATCTCCTGTTCCCACCTTACAAGGTGCCCAGCGTGTGGCAAACGCTTCATGAATAATTATCAAACAAAAGGCCTAGACAAACACCTAGTTTAATATCCGTTTCTTCGCTACCACGTGATCTATCCCGGAACACCGTGAGTAAAAGAAATACTCGGCCCAAACAAGGCAAGTCCACACACAACCAGAAAATCCAAGCTGGGCCTTGCCACCCCTCCGTCTGACACACACGAGGACGGCTGCCCGGTCTGCACGCCAACTTACAGAATTTCGTAATTGCCAAGAACTTCCTTCGGGGGTGATTTGTTCCATTTACAGTCTGGAATCTCGCCATTAGGGACTGCGATATTGAGGGTGTCATTGATCAGGTTATACTTAAGGATTCGGTCGTTGGCGGTGCTGGAGGTGAGAGACGGGGACGCGTTCACCTACGAGAGGAAAGGAATCACTCTTCACGTGGATCACTGGCTCCTCTGGCATGAAAACACAGACTGCAGAGGAAAACGCTGGCTACCGCGCCTTTTAGGCAAAACTGTCAATTCGTCCCCTTAACGTATAGTATCTTCAGGCACCTTGTATAGGAAGCGTTTTAGGGTCCTACTTTCATCAGCTGTTAGACGAAATATAAAAAGTCAGACACAGGTTGGGATTACGACCTACAAATCGCTCAGCGCACAGATAAAAATGTTGAGTGAACGCAGATCATAAACCTAACCTCTGTGTCTACCTGTGTGGACACTCTACCCCAAATATTGGAAGCCACTCAGAGCTTTGCTAGAATCAGCAAAGCCAATTAACCTGAGTAGCATCGTGGGGTTGAAGTAAAAAGTCATGTGTCCCCGGGGCGCCTGGGTGGCTCAGCGTCCGACTTCGGCTCGGGTCATGATCTCACGGTTCGTGGATTCAAGCCCCACGTCGGGCTCTGTGCTACCAGCTGGGAGCCTGGAGCCTGCCTCTGATTCTGTGTCTCCCTCTCTCTCTGCCCCTCCCCTGCTCATTCTCTCTCTCTCTCTCTCTCTCTCTCTCTCTCTCTCAAAAATAAATAATAAAGATTTAAAAAAATTAAAGAAAAAAAAAAAGGAATGCGTCCCCTCTGCTCCGCCTTTTAAGCAATCTCAACACTCAACATGGGGCTCGAACTCACAACCCCGAGATCAAGAGTCGCATGTTCCACCGAATGGGCCAGTCGGACGTCCCCAGTGGGCCCCTTTTTGGCGAAGAGAGTAATACCTCACCAATAAAGCAATATTCTGACAAATGGAACCCATCTGATAAACGGAAGGTTAGTCCCCTAAGGCCTCTGAGGAGCTAAGCAACGTCAGGAGTCCTCAAGTTAAAATGCACGGACTGGGTGGAGAGTCCCGCAGGCCCTCAGTCACCAGCTATTTACTCCACTTCAGGCACAGCTGTAAGGACCTTGGTTAGCTGCTTCCTCAGGCCACGGCAGAGTGGAGGCAAAAACCTGCAAGTTACTCGGGTTTCTCCCAAACAGTCAGGCTGTGTCTTCGTGCTGCTGGTAGGGTATCCAACGTATACAGTCAAAGGGGCTGCATGAACCTCAGGCGCCCTTGAAATTACCACTGTAGCATATCATCATGCCCTAATTATCATAAATAGGCTACAATTAAAGTCTGTTATGTTAGAAGGAGTATTCGTCATATTCACAATTAAGGTCCTGGCTCATCAAGGAAAGCTCGACTGCCATTCAAGTGAGTCGCTTTAAAATGGAAAAAAAGGGCTCTGCAGCGCAATGGCTAGCGCACTGAACTTCTGAAATGGAAAAACAGAGCACGTAAATATTTTACACACGCGTCTGTCGATCTCTCTACATATCTGTGTATGTCTCTGCACACGCGGGTTGGGCAGCGTAAGAAGTAACCCGGGAAGAGCTATTTTGGAAGTTGGCTCTCTGATAACCTGACTCTTCCGGCAGCTTCCCGCAGGGGCGGCTCCCACTGTCCACCATCAGCAAACTTGTCCGACCTGCCCGTCTGTCCCCGTCACCTTCCAGAGCCTCACGTGCCCCGGCCCTGCCGCCTGGCCTGAGAGACGGGGCAGAGGCAGCCGGGAGGGCGACCGGCCACACGCGTTCCTGCAGGCGGTTACCTCAATCAGCCAGGGCTTCAGCTTGTCGTCGATGATGATGTCATAGCCATAGCACTCGAAGCAGTGTTTGTCGTTGTTCATCACCGGCTGTAAGACAGGAACTAGTGTCTTGTACAGCCAGCCTCGGGAGGGCCCGGCTGGGACCACCGCCCCGGACACACGGCAGGTCACGGGGCAGGACCTCCTCGGGGTCCCGACGTGACGTGCGGGGTCTCACCACCGAGATCAGCGCTCCCCACCTCCACCCCCAGTGCCGCCTCCCATCCTTCCCCGGCTCCTCCCACAGGGCCCAGACTCAGAAACCTCCCTCGGCCTCTGAGGGCACTTCCTGAAGCGATTACCGGTGTCTCCGGGTCTCACTCATCAGAGGCTTGATCAAAGCAACCACGTCTCTGTTGGCATGGGACTGTCCTCAGAGTGGACAGAAACCCAGCTCCAGAGTCCAGGCCTGTGCAACCTCGTCACAGGCCCTTCTCAGGTCCTTAGGGATGCGGGGTGCCAGCCTACGAACCTCCCTTCTCTTTGACAAGCCAATCCATTTACTAAAAATTTGGGGACTTTCTTTTTAACTTTTTTTGTTCCATTTTTATTTTAAAAACTTTTAAATGTTTATTTATTTTTGAGAGAGAGAAAGACAGAGCATGAGCGGGGAGGAGCAGAGAGAGGGAGATGCAGGATCCCAAGCAGGGTCCAGGCTCTGAGCCGTCAGCACAGAGCCCGACGAGGGGCTCGAACCCACAAACCGTGAGATCCTGATCTGAGCTGAAGTCCGACGCTTAACCCACTGAGCCACCCGGGTGCCCCTCTTTTTAACTTTCAATTCCACTTTATAAACCGTTCTCCAGGTACATAAAAAACCCTGCCAGCCGCTCGCTTACAATGCAGGTCCCCAGGCCCCACCGAGGCTGCGTGGATGAAAACCTGTGGGAAGGCCTAGCAAGCAGCCATGTCACATACACCTGGGGACCCTGCTGCCCCCCACAGTGAGTAAAGCCCACAGACACAGCAGTGAGGCCTTCTCACACATTAGCGGGCGTGTGGACTCTATTTCAAACACTGGATCTAGAACCAAAAACTCCTGAGGGAGAGACAGGCCAGTCCAGCCTCACTCACTGGAGGAAAACTAGGGTGGGGGGGGGGCAGAGGCTGGTTTCCCAGGGGAGTCAGTGGGCCCGCATCTCGCCGGGGAGTGGTCCTACCCCGGCCACTGCCCACACCACCGTCCCAGCAGCCCGTGCAGGACAGGAGGTTGCTAGCTCCCCCGGCCCCCACCCCACTGTCTCCCGGTTTCCCAGAGACGGCCTCCGAGGCTCAGAGGGGCTGGAGCACCCTCCACGGGACGTGCCGCCTACTCTCCGGGCCGGGCCGAGCGTCCTCGGGTGTCACACCCACTGGGCCTGTCTGCTGAGAGCCCCCTTGGCAGGCCTGGGCCCCAACGCCTGTTCCCGCGCTTCCCCACTCTGGGGCCGGGCCTCCCTTTTGCTTCTGAGTCACGGGGTGATGAGCATCTGGGACCCCACATGTGAAGCTCGGGGCACAGCCGCCCGCGCACCGGTGGCCTGCTGTTCATCCCTTCCCATTGCCTCAAAACCAGCCGCACACCTGCTTCGGCACAGCAAAACAAGACACCAACGGGGACTGCGAGCCAGCCAACGAGGAGCACGCTTGGGGCAACAGGGAGGCGGGTTTCTAGCACCCCGACGTCCGTGACCCCACAGAGCGGGAGGCCCAAACTCGAGGAGGCCACCGCGAGTCCACCTCTGACCAGCAGCTTGCGCCAAAACACGCCCCCTCGATCCGATGGCACGGACGGGCTGCAGGGGACACCGGCAGGACTCGCCCGGGCTGGCGGCTGCCGCGGAAGGCCCGGCAGCCGGTACACCCTGGGCGGCACCCGGCCGGAAGCTGGCCCCTCTCCCTCCGCCAAGCTGCCCCGGCCTCTGGCAGACGTGTGGCCATGCGGGAGGTGGGCCCGTAAAGGCGAGTCTCCGTAGCCAAAGAACCAGCAGCCCTCCCCGCCCCACTCGGTGGCTCCCAGGCCGGACCCCCGCCTTTCTCTCACCGCCACGGCCTTCAGCGACTGCACGATGATCCAGTGGATCTCGTCGAACAGCTTGCCGGTCACCTCCTTGCCTCGGGTGCTCTCCAGGTATAGCCGCAGGTTGTTCACCGTCCACTTGCCCCCGTGGATGTGGTTGTAGTCCTCCTGGCGACGGGAAAGGACACGGGGCCCCAGGCAATGCACCCTGAGGACCCCAGCACTTGCTCTCTCACCCTAGAACGGTGCTGGGTGCTCCTGCCCCGTGAGGACCTGGACCTCCTATGCGGCGCTTGGTTTAAAATACCCACCTGTGGGCGCCTGGGGGGGCTCAGTCGGTTAAGTGGCCGACTTTGGCTCAGGCCGTGATCTCACAGTTCGTGAGTTCGAGCCCTGCGTCGGGCTCTGTGCTGACGGCTCGGAGCCTGGAGCCTGCTTGGGATTCTGTGTCTCCCTCGATCTCTGCCCCTCCCCCGCTCATGCTCTGTCTCTCTCAAAAATTAAAAAAAAAAAAAAAAATTAAAAAAAAAATAAAATACCCATCTCTGGGCACCTGGGGGGCTCAGTCGGTTAAGTGCCCAACTCTTGGTTTCAGCTCAGGTCACGATCTCAGGATTCACGAGTTCGAGCCCCACATCAAGTTCTGTGCCAACAGTGCAGAACCTATTTGGGATTCCCTCTCCTTTCTCTCTGCCCCATCCCACTCGTGCTCTCTCTCAAAATAAACTTTAAAAAAAAATTAAAAAAAAAAAGAACCACCACCTCTGTAGTTCACTCACAATTAGCAATTCATACCCTGCAATGAGGGTGGAGTATGTCACCCAGACCCCCCTTCAAGATCACGACACTCACTCTTCTGGCGGAGACCCTCGCTGGGAGCTGCCCTTGGCTAAGGGGAGCAGAACGGTCCAAGGTCACGCCCGCCCCAGCGGCCCGTAGTCCGTGACGGGCTGATGCCAGGGAATCTCGGTCCCTGCTGCAGCTGCGCCCCAGCTCGACCCTCCCTCTGCCCTGTCCTCACCCCCTTCCCTCCCCATGTTGCCCCAGCAAACCCCCCATGCACTCATCTCTGCCTCCGAGTCTGCTTCCGGAGAACCCAACCTGAGACAGGCCGGTGCCAGGCACCGTGGTCCAAGAGCACCCCACAACTGGTCACAACATCCCGTCTGCACGTAAGAGGGCTCGGGCTCGGGGAGGTTACCTGACCTGCCCAGGGTTCCACGCAGGCTGTGAGGGAGCTGGGACCCGAGCCTGGCTTTCCCACCCCCCATCCAGAGAGCTCTCTATTTCTCTGACTCTACACGTGAAATCTCTACCCCACTCCTCTTTTTTTGGAGGCAAAAAGCTAAAAATCCCAAAGTACATCTGGAGGTTGTGAGGCTAGGTTTCACTCTCCTAAATAAAAAGTTGAGAACTTTTGAAAAGAAAACCAGCCTAAGAAAGGACAAACACCACCGACTCAAAACGGACTTGGTTTTCATAGAAAAACAGAATTAACCACATTAAAAAAAAATACCTTTTGAGGTCAGAGACACATTTACACGTCAGTTTCACTTACCTTAAAAGACGAGCTACGCAAGCATGTTCACCTCAAATGGTCTCTCTAATAACTCAGTGTCTGTACCCCAAAAACAGGGACTCGGAGAAGTTACAGGGAAGCCAGGCTACCTGCCCACCCACAGCTTTCTTTTTCCAGTTACAGATTCTCACTAGCAAGGAAAGTTTACTTAAAAGATAAAGTTCAAGGGGCGCCTGGGTGACTTAGTCGGTTGAGCGTCCGACTTCAGCTCAGGTTGTGATCTCGCGGTCCGTGAGTTCGAGTCCCGCGTCGGGCTCTGTGCTGACGGCTCAGAGCCTGGAGCCTGCTTCGGATTCTGTGTCTCCCTCTCTCTTTACCCCCCCTCCCGCCCCCACTCGCCCTCAAAAAAAAATAAATAAATAAACAGGGGCGCCTGGGTGGCTCAGTCGGTTAAGTGGCCGACTTCGGCTCAGGTCATGATCTCGCGGTCTGTGAGTTCGAGCCCCGCGTCGGGCTCTGTGCTGACAGCTCAGAGCCTGGAGCCTGTTTCAGATTCTGTGTCTCCCTCTCTCTGACCCTCCCCTGTTCATGCTCTGTCTCTCTCTGTCTCAAAAATAAATAAAAACATTAAAAAAAATTTTTTTAATAAATAAATAAACATTAAAAAAAGAAATTAAAAAAAAGATAAAAGTTCTAGACATATAAAGTATACACGGCAAAACACTGTCTTCCACAAGCACAGACCTAAAAAGCGAGGAAATGTGTCCTGCTGTTAGGACTGAAGCAACACTAGTTAATCAGATTTACTCCAGGACACTCTATCAAATCAATCTGCAAACACTGCCCATGTCGGGATGCACCCCTGATCTCTCCATCCCCTTCTCTGCCTGCTGGATTGATCCCGCCTCCCGGTGCCCCCCGCCCCACACTCCTGCACCCCCTCCGCAGCCCTGCAGCCTCCCTTATCATCAGTCTTCTGTGATCTGCCTCCCCTGCTGGTCTCTGAGCCTCCTGAGGGCAGGCTGTCCGAGGGCATCTCTGTCCCAGGTGTCAGGCTATGCTCTGCACCCAGGGACACTCGGGAGATGCAGCCATAGACTGCTTGACGTGTCAGTGTCCCCTGTAACATCTGTCCTTCATGCGATTCTGAATCGGAGCCACGTGAGGCTACCAGCAAGTAGTCTCCTCAGAGGAAGGACTTCCTCACGTTAAAAAGCTAAGCATTTACCAACAGAACCGACAGGGACGGCACAGAGGCTTCTGGAACACTGCAACGATGCCAAGCTAAGGTCCTGCCTTCTGCTCTCTCCTTCCACGGGTTAAAAAAAAGTGACTTCTGTTTCTTATTGATGCAGCAGTGACTCAGCTGACTGGTGTCCTGAGAAGGCCCATCAAATGGAGCCCTCCCAATGTCAGTGTGGCCCTGCAATCCACGGGGGGGTTGGGGCAGGCCAACGTATTCTGCACTATCCTCAGAGAAACCAAGAGGACTGGAGGCCGGTCACTGGCCACACCCACACCCACTGGCCACACCCACACCCAGGCCTCACTAACTTGGCTACAAAGGGCCTGATGTCATTGCTCAGCTTTCTTCAAACGGCTGCGTCCCCTGAAAACTCATTTTCCCAATTCATTTTTTTTTCAAGATTTTATTTTATTTTTTACATTTTTTTGATGTTTATTTTTTGAGAGAGAGAGAGAGAGACTCAGAGTGTGAGCAGGAGAGGGGCAGAGAGAGAGGGAGACACAGAATCCCAAGCAGGCTCCAGGCTCCAAGCTGTCAGCACAGAGCCCGACACGGGGCTCGAACCCACGAACCGTGAGATCATGACCTGAGCTGAAGTCGGACGCTTAACCGACTGAGCCATCCAGGCACTCCAAGATTTTATTAAGTAATCTCTACACCCAACGTGGGGCTCGGACTTACAACCCGGAGATCAACAGTCTCACACTCCACTTACTGAGCCGGCCAGGCGTCTCCGTTGTTCCAATTCTTCTGAATAAAGTTCTGGCCAAGCCATCCTTTCTCCTCTAATCTTGACCATGTAACAGTGATGCTCAGAAGTTTGCTCTCACGGAAACCCGAGGGACAGTGAACCAGGGTTGGCCTCACACAGAAGACCGTCAAGGCCCTCAGTAAATGGTGGCCATTGTCATTTCATTACCAGCAAGGTAATACCAGGGATCTGTTTGCAGATGAGGAGGCCCAGGGAGGCTGTGCGACTTGCCCAAGTCACACAGAGAGAAGTGATAGATGGAGGACTGAGCCCATGCTGCTCTGAACAAACCCTTCAGTAGGTGACTCAGAAAAGCTTGGTTTGGGGGCGTCTAGCTGGCTCAGTCGGAAGAGCATGCCACCTTTTTTTTAATATATTGTTTTTAATGTTTATTTGTTTTTGTAGGAGAGAGACAGAGCCTGAGTCGGGGAGGGCCAGAGACAGAGACGGAGACACAGAAGCCAAAGCAGGCTCCAGGTTCCAAGCTGTCAGCACAGAGACTAACCCGGGGCTCAAACCCACAAACTGCAAGATCGTGACCTAAGCCAAAGTTGAATGCTTAACCAACTGAGCCACCCAGGTGCCCCAAGAGCCTACAACTATTAATCTTGGGGTCATGTGAGCCCCACAGCGGGCAAAGAGATTACTAAAACAATAAACTTAAAAAAAAGAAAGAAAGAAAGAAAGAAAGAAAGAAAGAAAGAAAGAAAGAAAGAAAAAGCTTGTTTTCTATCAATGCTTACCCTCTTTCCACTCCAATTATACAAAAAGGACCAGGATACTCAAGGCCTCCAATCAAGCAAGATCCAAACAGAAGAGTCTTTCATAAAGAAATGAGACCTTCAGAACATTTTTGTTAGGACCAGATTAAAGCCCCAAAGCCCACACAGAACCGACAAGGTCCTGGGGCCCGGCCTCGCTGGCCTCTCCAGGTACCTCTAACTCCACCACCCTCAGTCTGGGGGCTCCAGCCACCCTGGCCGTCTCTCAGCTCCTGCAACGCTCCTTCCTGCCACGGGATCCCGGCACAGGCTGTACCCTCTGCTAGAACGTTCCCTCCCCACCTCCACCCGGGTAACCCCTGCTTATACTTCAGGTCTCTGCTTGAGCATTTCTGCACACGGAAGCCTTCTCTGGCCACCTGGACCAGGGACTTCATTCCATGCTCTTCCGGATCTGCGTCCCCTAGCTTGAGAGCACGCGGCTCAGTTCGTGATGACACATTCACCGCTGTGATTACTTGACGGCCGTCTTCCCCTACGGGCCAGGCTCCGTGAGTGGGGACCATCAACGTCGCCCTGGCCACTCAGCACGAGACCAACCCAGACAGGTGCTCAGGGAGACTTTGCTGAACGAGTGGCCACGCAGGAGCCCTCTCGTGAATCCTTCCGCCACCCCCATGAGGGGGTAACAGGATCTCCTTTCACAAATGGAGAGACCGAGGCCCCGAGAGTTCCAACGGACGGGCCCGCGGCCACGGAACCAGAAGGGCTGATGTGCCAGGTCCTTAAAGCTCCCACTCCTCACGAGTGCCAGGGCATCTGGAATCCGGCTCCCGGACCCGCTTCGCCCGCGCACGCGAAAAGAAGGAGAGAGAAACCCACAAAAGCAGCCCATTTCCGTAAGCTGCAGCGAAGGGACGCACTCACCCCGTGCTTCTGGATGGCGACGTTGGTGAGATGAACAAACATGTTGTCCAGCTCGCTGGTGCTTGGGGTGTACTTCACCGTGCAGAAGCGGCAGAATCCAAGTTTATACCTGCGTGGGAATTCAGACCGCGTCAGCACGCTGAGGAGAAGCACAGATGAGACCGAACACTTTGCTCTCTTCCCAGAGCCGCTGTTTGCAGCATCTGGGGGACTCAGCTGGTCGGGCGTCCGACCTCAGCTCAGGTCACGGTCTCACGGTTCGCGGCTTCGAGCCCCGCGTCGGGCTCTGTGCTGACCGCTCGGAGTCTGGAGCCTGCTTCGGGTCCTGTGTCTCCCTGCTCTCTCTGCCCCTCCCCTGCTCACACTCTCTCTCTCTTTCTCTCATAAATAAACATTAAAAAAAAAAAAATAGAAAGACCTGCTTTTTGATTCAGGCCGTTAAAAGAGCTGCTTTTTCATTTTTTACGGTTCTTTTCTTCAAACGGTCACGCTAAGGTACAATTCCTAGGCCACAGGACTCCCCCACCTAAAGCGTGTGACGCAGTGGTTCTCGGTATACTGAGACTTGTGGGGCCACTACCACGATCGAGAAACCCTGTGACCGCCAGCCGTCACCCCCCACGCCGCTAATCTACTTTGTCTCTGAAGGGCTGCGTCTCGTGAGCTGCCGACCAACAAGACAAAACCCCAGCGACTCTCACATGTAACAGCGCAGTGGGCGGTACGTAGACACCAGCACGTACAAGCGCAGGTCAAACTTCCTCCCGCCGATCAGCAGCGGGTTGTTAATGTACAGGGAGATCACGTAGGCCTCCTTGGTGGACTGGGTCACAAACCTAAGGGCGGCGGAGACGGTCAAAATTAGATGGCAGAGTCCAAAGGCCCCCGTCGCGTCGGGGGGAGAAGACGGCGGTGAGCTGGCGTCCACGTGGGAGCCCCCAAGCCTGAGACCCCGCCCCAGAGGACAGTGCCAGCAGTGCCCCCCCGCCCCGGGAACCCACCAGGGAAGTGCTCCCTGCGCCTGACCCACCTGGGGGCCGGCAACGTGCACTCAAACTTCAATGCTCCGCACAGGGAGGTGACCCTGCCACGCCCGGGAACGGTGAGCCACCAGCCCTCCGGGAGAGAACCACCTCCAGCATCTCTGTACAGTTCAGGACCCGCAGAGGCAGGGTGGGCCCCAGACAAAACCGCCTGGCCTGGCATCTCAGTTCTGGGGAGCCCTCGAACGCTGGGCAGAGACCTGACCTGACGCGGCCTCACACTACCCCTGCTACTGATCACAGACACTCCCGTGTTCGCCTGTCCCATCCCCGTCTTGCCCCCGTGATGGTGCTGCTACTGTCCCCAGTTTACCCAGGTGAAGCATGTAAGCGTCCACAAAACAAAAGGTACTCAGACGGTAAGTGTAGACGGGGATTCAGACCCACACACCCTGGGCCCTGATCTTAAGCAGGTGCACTCACGAAGATGTTTTGCTGTCCCGGGACCACTTTTTGATCTGCGAGAGCTTGTTGATCAAAAAGATGCCCTTTCCCTGGGCTTTGCCACAAGGTTTCATGATCCAGGTGCTGGAGGGGCTTTTCCTGAACTCCTCCACGAACAGGTTGTAGTCCGCGGGCAGCATGTAGGTGACCGGAACGAAGTCTGCAAGGTGAAAAAGAGGACGATGGCAGGTGAGCTAGCCCAACAGCGGCCACGGACGGAAACACACTGCCATGGCCTTTCCGGAGGCTGCTTCATGCCCTCTGCCCCAAGCCAGCGCCTGAAGATCAAGGCCCTGTGCCGTTCAGTTCCCGTACAATAACCTCATCGCCCGTGTGCTAAGCGCTTTACAAACCTGTAATGCCCACAGCAACCTGTTGTCATTCCCATTTATCAGATGAGGAAACGGAGGCCCAGAGAGATTGGTTATATAATTTTTCCCAGGTAGGTAAAAGGATTCTGGAACTATCCGGCAGGCCAGCCCACCAGATGGAACAGGGACACGCCGTTCCGCCTGGGAACAGCCAGATGCGGTAGTGACCGCGAATTCCAAAACGCAGCTTGCAGCTCACGCCGTTTCCCTCCATCCACACACCGGGGACACTCTCTCCCTCGCATGCACCACATTCCCTGGGCACCCATGGAAACTCAGATCCCAACGTGAGCGCCAGCCTGCCCATTCCAGACACACGTGGAATGAGAGAGGCGCCTGTCACAGCTGGCACGAACATGTTCACCCACCAAAGCCAGCAGTCGCCATCCCGGTAGCTCGTGTGACTAAGGAACTCTAGGATTCATTTAACACGCGAGCCCAGTGAAAAAGGCACAAACCCAGATAGAGGTATTTCCCGTTTTCATCTTTTTCTGCCAGGGGACTCCCTTCTTTCTCCAGCTCCTTCCTGTATCTTTTAATATTCTTCACCATCAGATCCTTCCGGGTCAGTTCATAGTGGTTCGGAAAATGGTTGACTATTTGATCGTCTGAGAGCCGATAGCCAGTTTCGACACTAAAAACGTTTCGGATGGTTTGCACACTCATCCTAAAAGAGAAGCACAGAAGGGACGTGCAGGGCGAAAGCTCAGAGGAGGTCCCCGTGGTGGCAGTTCTCATTAAAGCTCGCGACCAGAAGGGCTGGCCTGTTCCCTGAGTCCCAGCACCCAGACCCGGAGATGCCCGGGCCACAGCGGCACAGCGTTGGGTCTGGTGACCGGCTGTGACCCGAACCTGAACTGAGGCAGGAACAATTCTGGGTCCGTCTTACAGTGGGCGGTGTCATTGCCCAGCACAGAGGAGATACTCGATAAATGCTTGCTGATGAATCAATGACACCATTGACTGCTGATTACAAACTAATGAAAAACGGCCTCCTTCAGGCTCTGAAATCAGGAAAACCATTTACACAGTATTTGCGCCCAAAGTCAAGAAGCACCCGGACCACTTTAAACCAAAATCACAGGGCAGGGGCGCCTAGGTGGTGGCTCAGTCAGTTAAGCGTCGGACTCCTGGTTTGGGCTCAGGTCATGATCTCACAGTTCGTGGGTTTGAGCCCTGCTCTGGGCTGACAGTGCAGAGTCAGCTTGGGATTCTCCGTCCCTCTCTCTCTGCCCTTATCCCGGTTGCGTTGTCTCATCTCAAAACAAATAAACAAACTTAAAAAGAAAATCACAGGGTGATTTAAGGGCTCTGGGTCATATTCTTGTAGAAACCGATGACAGGCCAGCACCCGAGTAAATGAGGACGGTTGAAAAGGAAATTGATTCCCTCTAATCCTCTAAGAAACCCAGCCTCCCGGACACACCCCTCCACCCTACCAGCCCCTCAGAGAGGCAGGGAGGGAGGGAGGGAGCAGGAAGGACTGGACTGGCACTCACAAGGGAGCCACAGGCAAGGCAGGCTGGCATGGCTTCTTGCTCTAGGCCCCCACCCCACCCCACCCCACCCCACCCCGGGCACCAACCTACAGAGGGCCCCAAGCACCCAAAGGGTCTCTTCTGAGTCTATGATCATTAGAATGATGGGGGAGTTTTCAAACTTTTAATTATGAAAGAGCTCAACCACAAGCAAAAGCAGAGAGGAAAGTGTAAGAGAATCCATTGCTCGCTTTCGGGGCTGCAACCAGGCACCCGGTCTTGTCTTGATTGTACCCCACCTGTGCCCCACGGCACTGGCTTATTTGGAAGCAATTCCCAGACACGAGATTCCAACCAAAATGCTCCTGTGAGAATGTCTAACAGTTACGGACTTCTTAATACATGATATCCTACTGGGGCACCTGGGTGGCTCAGTCGGTTGAGCATCCGACTTCAGCTCAGGTCACGACCTCGTGGTTCATGAGTTCGAGCCCCACGTTGGGCTCTGTGCTGATGGCTCAGAGCTTGGAACGTGCTTCGGATTCTGTGTCTCTTTCTCTCTGCTCCTCCCCCACCTGTGCTCTGTCTCTCAAAAATAATTAAATGCTAAAAAATTTTAAAGAGAGATACGATATCCTCCTTCGTACTGCTGTCGCAACTAAAAATAAGCAGCAGTGATTTCTGGATATCATCAAATATTAATCAGCGTTCATATTTCCCAAGTCATCTGATAAGTATTTTTAGAGCTCGTACAGATAAGGGTCAGGCCTTCTGATGAGTTGTTCTCTCTCTCCCGACTCGTTTAACCTACGGTCTCCCTGCTTTCTTTTTCCCTAGGCCATCTGTTTCTGGAGGACCCTGGGCCACTTGCCTTCTAGGTCCTCACACGCTTCTTCCTCAGCCCAGTGCCCTGGCTCCCGTGACACCTGTCAATCAGGAGTCAGACCGCAAGGCCCGGGGAGCTGCAGGGCCATTTGGGGCACACCTACAACTGGGCCCGCCACGCCGAAGTGCTCGTCAGCCCTGAGCTCAGCGGCTCCCATACTGGGCGGGCCTAGACCCTTAGGTCCTTAGGGGAGACGAGATGGTGGACCCTCTGCTTTCATTTCTTCTTCCTGTGTTAGCAGGAATATTTCTACAAGGAGAAATGTCCCTTCATCAACAATCTGGATACCCCAAAACATAGCTCATAGAGGAAAGACTAACTAAATGCTTGGTTCTTGCCCTTTATTTATCGGTTTTCAAGATAATGAGCTGCTACCCTACCACTCTCGGGTATGTGATGATATATTCTGGGTACCTCTTACTGCAAAGCGAGGTGCCTGGTGTTAGCAACTTAAGACAACAACCATTGGATCAGATCTTGTGGTTTTGTGGACCAAAACATTTTTTTTTTAATTTTTTAATCTATTTATTGAAAGACAGAGAGAGAGAAAATGCGTAAGTGGGGAAAAGACAAAGAGAAAGGGAACGAGAGAGAGAATCCCAAGCAGGCTCTGAGCTGTCAGCGCAGAGCCTGACGTGGGCCTTGAGCCCACAAACCGCGAGATCATGACATGAGCCGAAGTTGGATGCTCAACCCACTGAACCACCCAGGTGTCCCTGTGGACCAAAATTTTGGGCAGGGCTCAGGCGAGCCTGCCTCTGCTCCATGTGGCACAGACCGAGGCCACTCGGTGGTATTCAGCCAGCGGATGACCCCATTTGGAGGGTCCAAGAAGGTGTCGTTCGTATGTTTGGCACCTTGGTGGGCACGGCTGGAAGGCCAGGAGTGGCTGTAACTACCACACACAACACAGCTCCTCCAGCCAGAGAGGCCCCACCTGGCAGCTTGGGGCTCCCGCAGACAGTTCCCATAAAGGAAGGGGAAGCTGCTAGTTTCTTAAGGCCTGGGCCCAGACCCGTCTCACCTCGGCTCTGCTTTGGCCAAAATGCTTCTGAGACCAGCGCCGAGAGGCCTTGAGAGCTTCCTCCCTCCCTCCTGGACCCCAGCCGCCCCAGGAGGGCAAGCCCAAGCCAGCTGGCTGGAGGGCCACGAGAGATCTGTGGTGAGAAGCCACTGTGGTCCTGGCCAACGGCATCCAAGACCAGACAAGCCCCAGCTGGACCCCCCAGGTGACAGCAGGGGAAGCCCAGGCAGGATCAGCTAAGTCCTGCTGGACCAAAGGAACCGACCAGCCAAACCGATAAATGCGCGTGCTATGCAAATGGTTGTTCCAAGCCTTAAGTTCTGTGGTGTTTGTCACACGCCATCAATCTGGCAGTCGCTGATTAATGCATCTCCCTAGCGCAGCCCTGACTCCCATGTTTCACGTGCTCCTACTTCCTGCCCTATACTCAAGCTGTGATCAGAACACAGATACAGTTTCATAATATGTTTTTCTTCAGATTTTTTGTTACACGATTTTCCGAATTGCTTTATAAATTGTCCTAATTATTTTCATGGCTGCACCGTAATCCACTCGGTTAACTTGGTTACCTTTTCCTAACCATTTGACATTTAGCTGTTTCCGGTATTTTACCCTAACCAATTTTTAAGACTCGATGGTACACAGAGTGCTTAGGACAGGAGCTCTTAAGGCACCAAAGAGCCAAAGTTACACAGTTCCGCTCTTTTCCCTCTCTGTCTTGTGAAGACTGGCTCCAAGATGTTTCTTCCGTGGTAGGAAGCAGGGAGTCGCTCGACACCCTCCCCAGCGCCGATTAATTACCCAGAGAAGCCAAAAGGGCTCGCTGAGAACTGGCTAAGCCCATGGCACAGAGCCGTGGGACGCAGAGCGTAAGTACCAAACTCTCTTCTTTCAGAGCTCCCATGAAGCAGGGCTCTGGCTACATTATTTCGCTCTACCTTCGAGGACGTGAACCCGATGCCAAAGCCCACACAGGGGCTGCACTTCTCTACCAGCCTCTCCCCGTCTGCATTCCATGCTCCCCCGGGGAAACTGGATCGTGGTCTAAAGCACAGGTATCCTCAGCTGCCAGGGGAGCAGAGAAAGGGTCATCCCTGCAGTGGCTGCTGGAGATGGAAGCGGGCTGCCAGTCTACACCGCACCTGGGCCAGGGCCGGGCTCTGGGAGGCTGGGACCAGCCAGACAAGGTCCTCAGTGTCATCGGGTTCACAGCAGCGCAGAAAGACGGGACAGGCGGGGAAATCCCAAACCCTGGCACGCGGCACTTGCTGCACAGCACTGAGGGGAGCCGTCTGGGAGGCTGGAGGGGCACAGGTGGCTTCTAGGGCAGGAGGCTCGAGGAGTGGTGTGCGAAGGCCAGCGACCGCTGGCCGCTGTCACATGCCACACGCTCTGTGCTTTACTGACTCATTTCAGGCTTCCGACAGCTGTGTTTGAAGGGAAAGGTCAAGTCCTCTGCTAAGGGCCACACAGGCAGCAGCGGGGGAGCCAGGGTGTAAAGCCAGGCACGTCTTGGCTCCAGCGTCTGGACGTCTAACCGCCGGATGCGTGGCGTCCCCGAAGGATGGGCTGAGGAGGCAGAGAGCACCGCCCGTCTTAGCGGGTCGGCAGGGGAAAGCGTGCCGGCGGCTGCACTGGGGCGTGGGGGGGAAGGAAGTGGCTGGAACAGCAGGGAGTGGGTCTCAGGGAGTGGGGGACGCATAGGGTAAAAAGGCCCCCGGAGACCCACCAGCTCCCCTCCCTCAAAGGTTCGCTCAGGGCTCCGGGCGCGGGAGCTGCGGAGGATGGGGCCCGGCGAGATGACCACGGATCTGTGTTCGGGCGCACGACCCTGCCAGAGGGTGGAGGCCGGCCTGCGGCGGGCAGCACACCAGGCCCGGACAAGGGAGGACACGGGACCTCAGCCCACGAGGAGGGGGAGGCGGGGCGGGGGCAGGAGGCGAGGACAGCTCCCGGCTTTCTGGCCGGAAGGAGCACCACCAAACACATTGCTCTCCGGTTCGTGCGTCTCCCTCGCTTTTCGGTTGTCGTTACCCAGTGCAGCCAGCGCCCTCTGCCCTGCGAGAGGAAGCAAGGGAGGCACAGGCCCCTCCCCCGCGGTCCCCTTCCCCAGCGCCGGGCAATAAGGCACTGACTGGCGCCGCCAGGAGGGGCCTCTGGCTTCTCACCCGACCCCCCACGGGACTCGCCAGGCCGGGTTGTGCAGAACCGTCCTGGGACTTCAGACGCCAGGCTGGTAAACGGGAGCGTGAGGGCACCCCGCAACGCGTGCTCCCAAAGAGCTTGGGATGAAAGATGTGTCGGGGGGCGGGGGCGCCCCTCTGAGAACACAGCCTGTGCCTGGGCTACCGCCATTCACAAGACTGGTAAGAAGCCTTCAGGGGCGCCTGCGCGGCTGAGTCAGTTGAGCGGCTCTTGATTTCCGCTCAGGTCATGATCTCGCGGTTTGTGAGACGGAGCCCTAGGGTTGGGCTCCGTGCTGACAGCGCACAGCCGGCTTGGGATTCTCTCTCTCTCTCCCTCTGTCTCTCCCCCGCGCGCACCTGTGCACGCTCTCTCTCAAAAATAAATGAAAATAAATGTTAAAAAAGAAAAAAGCAGGCTTCGGAAAAACAACCAAATCCTGCTTTTCGTACTTACCAGTAGAAGTTCCAATCTTCGTTTTCTGTCACTTGGACCCATCCTCTCTTTTCAAAGTTATTTATCAGCACCGACTTCTCGATATCAGTGACCCATTTCACTTTCCCTGCCATAATCCTGGAAGAAGTCAACTTGTTAGAGCTTTGAAACGGCAGTGGCCACAAGCTTCCCCTTCGCACATCCCAAGTTCGACCTGCTGGGCAGTGGTTCTCAGCCAGGGGCCACTCTGGCCCCCAGGGGACATCTGGCTGCGTCTTTTTTTTTTTTTTAAGTTTATCTATTGATTTTGAGAGAGAGAGAGAGAGAGAGCAGGGGAGGGGCAGAGAGAGAGTGAGAGAGAGAGAGAATCCCAAGCAGGCTCCACACTGTCAGTGCAGAGCCCGACGCGGGGCTCAAACCCACGAACCTCAAGATCATGACCTGAACTGACATCAAGAGTTGGATGCTCAACCGAGTGAGCCAGCCAGGCGCCTCTGGCCTCGTCTTTTGTTGTCACAGCTGGGGGCAGGGAGGCTTCTGGCATAGTGAGTAGAGGCCAGGATGTTGCCCAATACCCTGCAGTGGACAGGACGCCCCTCCCCCCTCCCCCCCCCCCCAAAGCAAGTCCCCCAGGCCAAAATGTCAACTGGGCCAAGACTAAGAGATCCTGGCCTAAGCGGGGGAGAAAGACAGCAATCGGATAATCGCCACCCAGTGTACATCACGAGGCACGAGGCAGGGACAGCACTGGGGCTGTGAGAGCCACGGCAGGAGCTGCCCATCAGGGTGGCTGGGGAGAACCACCCTGAGCAGGAGGCCCTGGAGCTGACTTCCAAAGGGTGGGAGAGAGCACCTAACCCAGCGTGAGCACCCCCAGCGCCCCCAGCGCTCCCTGCCTCCTCCCCTGCCTTGCTCCAATTCACTCTCTGTAAGTGCCGGTGACGCTTATGTGTTTATCTGACCCCGTCACTCCCGTCTACCAGTCTCCGGGCTCCCCAGTGAGCTTAAGATACGCAGACCCCTGCCCCTCACCCGCTTCTCCTTCCCCTGCTGTGTTCTCACCACACTGGTGGACTGCTCTGCCCACACTCCACCCCGGGACCTTGGCACATGCTGGTTGTCTCTGCCTGCAGCACTCTCCCTCCCTCTCAGCCTGGCTAAGCTGCTGCCCACTCACCTGCCAGCATAAGCGAATGTCACCTCCTCCACAAGGCCTCCCTGACGCCAGGTACACAGGCACACAGCCCCTCAGCACTCCTGCAGTTCTGTCCCAGCTAGAGGGCAAGGGGGCCGGCCTTCTTCCTCGCTGCTTCGTGCCCAGGGCCTAGCACTGTGCCTGGGATGTGGTGGATGCTCCATTCAGACTGACCGACTATGGCCCCAGGCCTGTCAGTACCATGGCGTGACTTGGACAAAGTTAAAAGGTGGGCACCCAGGTCTGTGCTTGCTTTCGGAGAGGGAAAGAGAAGGCACTCCCGTGGGGCTCTCACACGAAATCAGCCCACTACCTCCTCAGAGGAGGGACTGTGGTAAGAGTGAGGGCTCTAGGGCTTGAGTCTGAGGCCCAGTTCTGACACTCACTTGCTGTGTGACTCTGGACAAGTTACTTAACCTCTCTGAACTTCTGTTTCCTTAGGCATAAAATAAGAGTAACGACAGCAACCACCCATCTCACGGGGTTATAGTAAGGATTAACTGAACGAACACGTTAAGGCACTGAGAACAGGGCGCTCAAGAAATATCTGGTGTTATGACTGTCATCGTCCCCCTTATGGGTAAGGAAGCTGAAGCTCAAAGATTAAGAACCCGTATGAGAATCAGACTGAACGCTGGGGCGCCCGGGTGGTTCAGTCGGTTTAGCGTCTGACTCTGGCTCAGGTCATGATCTCACGGTTCGTGAGTTTGAGCCCCGCGTCAGGCCCTGTGCTGACAGCTCAAAGTCTGGAGCCTGCTTCGGATTCTGTGTCTCCCTCTCTCTCCGACCCTCCCATGCTCACACTCTGTCTCTCTCAAAAATAAATAAACATTAAAAAATTAAAAAAAAAAAAAAAAAAGGAATCAGACTGAACGGGGCGCCTGCGTGGCTCAGTCGGTTAAGCATCTGACTCTTGATTTTGGCTCAGGCCGTGAGATCGAGCCAGCACAGAGCCAGCTTGAGGCTCTCTCTCTGCCCCTCCCCCGCTCGTGCCTGTGGGTGCCCACGCTCGCTCTCACACGCTCTTTCAAAATACATAAATAAACATCAAAAAAAAAATCATACTGAAGGGACCCATGGTGCCCTGATTTGAATTGAGGGTGACCCGACTCTGAAGCACCACCTCTTTTCACACAGTCCTCTGCCTCCCTGGCCTTCATTAGGATGATGCCAGCGGCCATGGGGTCAAGGTAATCGTCCTCTGTGAGCCAGAAGGTGCCATATGACAACGTAAGGCTGTTAACGTGGAGAGTCAGCAGTCACCGCACAGAAACGACGGTAGGGGCAGCTCGGGAGCCAGATCCCCACGGCTGTTACCCCGCACCCCTCACCGAGCAAACTCCTCACAGTGTCAAGACCCACAGTGGAGCCCGGGAGCCCGGTTCCCCACTTGAGTGCGGCCTCTAGAGCCTGCATCCCTGCCCAATCCGGCTCCAGCTCTGCTCTGCCCCCTCCAGTCCGACTGCAGACTCCAGGCCGGAAACGCCCACATCACCACCACCACCACCACCAGCAGGGGCGAAGTCCTACATCTCAGTGTGCCCCTGCCCCCTGGCACAGGTGCTGACCCACCCCGGGTGACCCAGCACAGTGCCTGATACCTGCCCTGTGCTTTAACAGTCAGTAAATACTTCCGGGGGGCCGGGGCGGGGGGAAGGGGGGAGTTGTCCTGGGTGGCTTAGTCGGTTAAGCATCCGACTCTTGATTTCCGCTCAGATCGCGATCTCGCAGTTAGTGAGATCGAGCCCCACGTCGGGCTCGGTGCTGACAGTGCGGAGCCTGCTTGGGATTCTCTCTCCCTCTCTCCCTCTGCCCCTCCCCTGCTCATGCTCTCTCTCATACTCTCTCAAAAATAAGTAAACATTTAAAGAAAATGCTTTCCAGGCACGATCCCCAAAACCAATAAGGCAGACCGGAGAGATATTCTCATCCTCACTTTACTGAGCAAGGACACGGAGCCTTCAAGGGGAGGTTTTCCTGGTGCGCCCCCGCCCCCCGCCCCCGGCTCCCCCTTTCCATCGTGTGGACAACGGGTGCTAAGGAAAACCAATCGCTCAGGCCGGACCCACCATAGGTACTTATGGAGCCAACAGGAACGTCCAATTTCTCTCCTTCAGTGACTCGTGCTGCGGGTTCTTACCTAAAACAAAACGAACACGCAGACGAAATGTACACGGCACAAGACCGAGAGACAGAGAACGCCGCAAGCCGGCGCCTCGCCACGGTATCCGGGACATACGTCTTCTGCCGAACAAGGGCACGCCGCCAGATGCTTCGGGGCCTCACTGTGCTAAGTATCTCTGAATTCTATTACTTTCTGGCTCCCGCGGCCTCGTTGAGCTGCCGTGACACTCCTTCGTTTCGCGCACCCCTGCCTCGGAGAAACACCACCACCTCCCCGCTGCTGCTCCGGATCCAGCTCCGCCAATCACACAAGGCGCGGTTCAAAGGCCGCCTCCCCCAGGGAGCCGCTCTGGTCACCTTTTCCCTCCACCAAACCTCCTGTATCCCTCTCCTGGGATACAGTCGGCACACAGAACTTCCCGGCTTGTGTTTTAGTTCTCTGCGTACGTTCCTTCTAGAAGTGTGCGAGGTGAGGGCTCTCTCAGTCACCTGTTTCCTTCTCATCCCACCGATTCTTTCTAGGTTCAGGTGGGAGCCTTTGCAACAGAGCTCACAGTCCCTTCGGCCGGCCCCTTTATCTCCAGATGGCGGGCTCAGTCGGTGAAACACGCGACTCTTAATCTCCAGCTTATGAGTTCAAGCCCCACACTGCGTGTAGAGATTACTTGAAAAAAAAAGGAGGAAGAGGAGGAGGAGGAGGAGGAGGAGGGGTGCCTGGGTGGTCCAGTCAGTCAAGGGTCTGACTCTTGGTTTCAGCTCAGGTCACGATCTCACAGTTTGTGAGTTCGAGCCCCACGTCGGGCCCGGTGCTGACAGTGCAGAGCCTGCTTGGGATTCTCTCTCTCCCTCTCTCTCTGCCACCACCCTGCTCACTCTCTCGGTCTCTCTCTCTCTCAAAAATAAATAAACTTAAAAAAAAAATTAACAACAACAAAAAAGGAGATCTGGACACAGACACAGGCAGAGAATGCCATGTGACGACACAGGGTCGTACAGACACACGGGGAAGACGGTCACGGGAACATGAAGGCAGAGATCACAGCGATGCTGCCACAAGCCAAGAAAAGTCTGGGTCCGCCAGAGGCTGGAAGAGGCGAGGAACCCGCCCCAGATTCTTCAGAGAGACCGTGGCTCCACCGACACCTTGATTTCAGACTTCTCGCCTCCCTGAGCCACCCACTTCGTGGCCCTTTGGCAGTACGGCCCTCGGAAACTTACGCAAAATAGAACCGTCCCAGACACGAGGAGACGAAGAAGAAACTTCCACCCATAAAGGGCTTTAAATACGCACGTGGGAGCGAGAGCACAGCACAGTGATGGGCGACAGGGCAGACCAGTTATTGACGGTTAAAAAAGAAGAGAAAGAAACGAACTCAGGCCACCTCTCCTTTAAAGACACACAGGACTTCTTTTCAGAAATGCACCGAACCAGCACGGCCACCACCACGGAGAACCAACGACGAGGCAGCCTGGGAGGGGCCAGAGGACCGGATGGCAGGTTCCTCTGCACCTGAACCCTGGAGACGGTTCGTTTCCGGTGCTCGCACGCCCACGGGTGCTCACTAGTTCTCTTGGGGCCTCGGCACTCCCCCCCAAAACGGGAATGAAAGCCACAGGTCCTTCATGGTATTGCGGGGGTCACGGCACGGTCGGCAGGTGTGGGGCTGGCACACCACAGGGACTCCGGTTCACTGGGTTGGAAACGAATGCCTCGGCTCTCCCTGATTCGGCCCTGCACACTCCTCCACTCCGCCCCACCTGCAGTGGGCCCACCGGGCCCTTGGCTGGGTGCTGGCGACCCTCCCCACCCTCTCGGGGTCGGTAATGCATTTGTATGCTATCACTAGAAACAACGGCTACCATTCACGGAACACCAGGACCCACGGGGCACAGAGCTGGGCAGTTTGCACCCGCTCTTCGCTACCACGGGTACCGTTCTGGCTCCCGGGCTGCCGGGGGGCAGGTGTTCTCCCCATTTATAAGATGGGGACAGTGGGGCTCCGAGAGGAACGGGCAGAGCACAGACAGCAGCCTGAGGACACCCACACTCGCCTCCCTCCCACAGTGTCGACTGTCAGTTCACCCACAGGGCCGGGGGTGGGCTGATTCATCTCTGTCCCCCCAGCACCCAGCCGGGGCCAGGCACAGTGAAGGGGGCTCGAAATGGTCTGCGGAACAGGCGAAGGAGCCAGCTGGCCAATCCGCCCCCGGCACAGAAGCTGGGGCTGCCTGCTTCCCAACCCTAAGAAATACTAAGCCCTTTGCCTTAGAAAAATCAAGAAATACCTGACGTCAGATGGTCTTCCTGTTACTTCCTCCTAGAAGAGGGGAAAAAAAAAAAAAAAAAAAAAAAAAAGCTAGGTTAACAGTAGCCTGCAATGAACTTGATAGGTCACCTCTCTAGTGGTTCCCAGGAACTGCGCGTTAAAGCCATTCGGTCTGCTGCTTTTCAAACTGAACGTCAGAAAACCTAACCCAGAAAAACAGTCAGTTGTGTGCTGATCTCTACGCTGACCGTGCTCGAAATCATAGCGGACTGTTGTCACCTCCTAAGGTACGTCAGCCAGGCAAAGGCATTCGGAAACCAGGCAGTTGACAATTTTCAGAACACGACGTGGGACCCACTCCTGGGGCCGGTGGGTGGGACCTTCGTAAGCTTGAGGACAGGCTGGCACAGGGATGGCCCTGGGGTCTGTGCTTCGACAGTCTAGCTTCTTTCTCACCCACCCCCTCAGCACCGACAGCCGCTCTGTGCTGGGTCCATGACGGGAGGCACAAAGCTGCCTGGGACGAGGTGCCTGTGGACGGTGTTGATCCAGGGAGGCAAGAAACACACCCCATCCGCTGAGGGCCCCAGCGGCAAAGTACGTCGGAGCCCCAACAAAGCTCAACTGTGGTCCTGAGGGGGAAGTAGCTATTAATTCATCCAGCAGCAAATCGTGCCAGCTCTACTCCAGAAGATTCCAGATCTGTCTATATATCTCTCCCCAGGGTCCCCGTAATCCCGGATGACCATGGCAGGCTCCCACTGGCTTCCCTAGTGCCGGCCGCACCCCAACGCACCCATTCTCCGCCCGGCAGCAGACTGACCCCTTTCACACGCACCAAGCAAATCGCGTCACCCTGCCCCTAAGCCTCCAGGGGCTTCCAGAATAAAGCACCCAGAATAAAGCTGTCAGTCTGCCGATGACTTGCAAGGCGGACCCCGTGAAATCTAGGCTTCCCGTCACCTCTCGGGCCTCGTCTCCAGCACCCTCCCCACGCGCCAGCTCTCTTCAGCTGCTCACACCCACCAAGCCGCATCCTGTTTTGAGGCTTTGCTCTTCCCCCTGCATCTGGCCCCTTCGCAAAGGTCAACCTTTCCGAGTGGCCTTCCCAATTCCCAACCACTCACCACGCTGTCGCTTTGCTTCCTGGTGGCACCCCGGCTGTGCCCAATCGTTCGGTCCGGGGCCAACTCAAAGCATGGCAGCAGCCGCACCACCAGGAGCTTGTTAGAAAGACACATTCCTGAGCTTCCCCCAACCCCTACACCGACGCACACGCTCAGACTCTCTGGGGGTGGGGCCCAGGAATCTGTATCTTAATAACCTCTCAGGTGAGATTCCTACCCCTGCCCAAGTTTGAAAAGAACTGGTCTAGGGGCGCCTGATGGCTCAGTCGGTTGAGTGTCTGACTTCAGCTCAGGTCGTGATCTCACGGTGTGTGGGTTTGAGCCCCGCGTCAGGCTCTCCGCACTGTCAGCACAGAGCCTGCTTCTGACCCTCTGTCCCTCTCTCCCTGCCCCTCCCCTGCTGGTTCTCTCTCTCAAAACTTACCCAATAAACATTTTACAAGAATCTTCAAAAAGAACCGGTCTAGTTCATGAACTCGGTTCCCCGGTGACTCCCTATCTTTGACACACACATCTCCCACCAGGAGAGCAGACATGTTGTTCCGCATTATTGCCTACTGAATCCCCTGCGTCCAGAGTAGTGTCTAAAAACAGCAGGTGCTCGGGGCGCCTGGGTGGCGCAGTCGGTTAAGCGTCCGACTTCAGCTCAGGTCACGATCTCGCGGTCCGGGAGTTCGAGCCCCGCGTCGGGCTCTGGGCTGACGGCTCAGAGACTGGAGCCTGTTTCCGATTCTGTGTCTCCCTCTCTCTCTGCCCCTCCCCCGTTCATGCTCTGTCTCTCTCTGTCCCAAAAATAAATAAACGTTGGAAAAAAAATTAAAAAAACAGCAGGTGCTCAATCAATATTTGACAAATTAACTAAAATAAAGATGGGAATTCCCTCCACACACCATCAAACAAGTGCTGTCTGCGCCAAGCAGAGAACGAGGCACGGCCCAGCCCCACAGGGGCCGTCAGCCCTGCAGGGGACAGAAAACCAGTAAAAGCACCCACAGATCCCACAGCTTTTGCAGGGGCCTGAAGCAGACCTGGAGTTGGGCGGATTTCTGCTGAGCGAGAGAACATCTCCGGGAATAGCTGGACCTACAACCCCAGGAGGACACAACTTTGCCAAAAGGCCTTTCACATCCCGGAGTTATGACTACAGCCAGTTACAGCCAGGACAGCCATTCAGGAGAAAAAGCAGGCAGAGGGAAGCACTTCCATTCATAGAGTCACTGCACTTTTCTGGGTCCAGCCATAAAAAAAAAAAAATAACAACAACAACAAAAACCGAAGCCCTCTCTGTCTCCATCCCCACTACCCCTCCCCCCACAAACACGCTGGTCAGTATCACTTTCCACAAAGTCCCAACGAGCCCAGGATTCTAAGGGCATTTCGATTCCTTTCCGGCCAGTCTTCCTTGAGAAGGAAAAAAAAAAAAAAATGCCACCCTTAAAGAAAACAATAGCTCATAGTGAAAAACAAGGACTTTCCGCACCGCTGGATGGCCACCATCCATGTCCACACCCCACCGGGAGGCAGTGCCAGCCTCCACAGCAACTACTCAGCACTATTGGTAATCCCCCGGGCACAGAGCAAGACCAACCTTTCAGCGCTGCCACAAGCCAGCACTGAAATGTGCTCATTAAATGTTTTCGTGAACAAAGAACCTCTCTGCAAACCGTAAACTGCTTACAATAGGATACTTTTACTTCTCGAACGAATGCCCTGTAATGCCCCAGCTACTCTACCGGGTGCATGGCTACCTACCCACTCACTCCCACTCCCTCTGAGTGATGAGGGCACGGGGAGGGGCAGTGCCTAGGTCCCATCCCTCAGAGAAGGGCGAGCAGGGCGGGGGACACGAATCTGCCTCCAGACCACAGCTGCCGCCACAGGTACACCGCGCCCTGCAAAAGATGCCGAGGGAAGCAATCCAGACTGCAAATGAATGGGAAAAGCCCAGGAACGATGAAATGCGGGGATAACCCATATGAAGAAGAATGCAATTACAACGAGCGGGCAGCACAAGGAAAGTCACAGGAACTCGGAGGAAAAACAGGGGCACAGTGATCGGCGCAGGCTTCCCGGGGGCCGCGGGTCCGGCAAGCAGCATCTAAACCACACGGCCGCGGCCGCGTAGACCCGGGCGCCCACGCTCGCTCGCGCATGCGCACCCGCCCACCAGGAGCGGCCACACCCTCGTCCGGGGAGGCGGCGGCCTCGGCGGCGGGACCTCACCTGCGGGACCTCACCGGGCAGGGCGGCCCCGCGCCGGGCCCCGGCCCCGCCTCCAGCCCCACTCCGGCGCCGGCAGCAGGACGCCGCTCGCCGCCCCGCGGACCGGCCCGCCGCGCGCCGCGCTCTACTTCCGGGGCGGCGCTCTGGCAACCGAAGACGCGGCCGCTGGCGCCGCGACTGCTTCCGGGGTCACATTTTCCCGGCCGCTCCCTAGGCCCCCCGCCCGCCGCGCGCTCGGCGGAGATCCTAGAAGAGCCGGCCCTCCATCCCCGGGAACCTCGCAGCCTTCAGGACCCAGGAATGAGGTTGAGAAGGGTCGGGGCGCGAGGTGGAGCCTGACAGTGGGAGGCAGAGCCGTGGGGTGATTAGGGCCCGGGGTCCGGTCCCCTCGGCTGCTCAGCTAACGTGTGTGTGCGCTTGGCGCTGTCGGTAGTGCCTCCCTTGGCGGGTGCGTTGTCCTTAGGTGACATGTGCTCGGCACATAATAATCAGTACGGGGCCTACTCAAAGGTCACCTCATTTGTGAAATGTCCCCTGAGCGTGGCGCAGGTCTAGTTTCTCTAACTGTATTTTGTAAACTCTATTAGGAAGAGGCAGCTTGGCCCAGTGAGAAATTTAAAACCAGAGCCAGACCTGGATTGAGCCCTCGCTCCAAAGTCCACTAGCTTATGTGGCTTTCGGCAGGTCACTTCCCTTATCTGACCTTCAGTTTTCCTGTCTATAGCCGGAAAGAAGAGAAGCAGAATTTTACGTCCCTGCTCTGATACATTCTAGCTGTTTGGGCACAGGCATCTCCGATCCTCTCCATTACAATTTGTCCCCAGAGAAATCTCCGTCTCTCAGGGGTGGGAGAGATTTTAAATTCCTGGTGCATGGCACCTAGGAAGTCGCATCACTTGGCTTCCCACATACTCCTGCCTTATGCAGCATACGTGCCATTCCAGATGCATCACCAGCAGCCAAAATACTAGAAGGCTTGGCGACAGCCAATGGAAGGAGACCAACATCACAGGGAAGAGCAAATAGTAAAAAAAAAAAAAAAAAAAAAAAAAAAGAAAGTTGTGGCCAATATGAAAAATTAACTGGGAGCTAGGTGATCCCAGAGGGAAAAGACAAACTGAGATCATGTAAACGTAGTTTAAAAAGTTTTCAAGGGCTTGGGGCTCCTGGGTGGCTCAGTCGGTTAAGCGTCCAAATCTTGGTTTCACTTCAGGTCATGATCTCACTAGTTCGTGAGTTCAAGCCCCACATTGGGCTCTACGCTGGTAGCGCAGAGCCTGCTTGGGATTCTCTCTTCTCTCTCTGCACCTCCCTGGCTCTCTCTACCTCAAAATAAATAAACTTTTAAAAAAATGTATTTAGGAGTACGTGGTGGTTCGGTCGGTGAAGCATCCAACTTTGGCTCAGGTCATGATCGCACATGGTCAGTGGGTTGGAGCCCCACGGAGGGCTTTGTGCTGACAGCTCAGCTATCCGGAGCCTGTTTCCGACTGTGTGTCTCTCTCTCTCTCTGCCCCTCCCCCGCTTGCACTCTGTCTTTCAAAAATAAAACGTTAAGAAATAATAGTAAATAAATAAATGTATTTAAAATAAAAAAGCCTTCAAGGGCTTTCCATTGCCATCAAGATAACCAGGTTTTAGTTTTTAAAGTAGCTACAATCTGTTAACCCTTTTCCAGTTTAGCATCTAGCTTCCTGTTGTGCTTAGAAAGACCCATCCTCACAAGTTGTAAAAGCATAACTTGTAAGAGGCTAAAAAGAAAATCAACTAAGCTAAATGATACATTGAAAATGCGTGTTAGGGCACCTGGGTGGCTCAGTTGGTTAAGCATCTGACTCTTGATCTTGGCTCAGGTCATGATCTCACCAGTTCGCAAGTTTAAGCCCCGCATCAGGCTCCCCACTCTCAGTGCAGAGCCTGCTTGGAATTCTCTCTCTCCCTCTCTCTCTCTGCCCCTTCCCTGCTCATGGGTGTGTGCTTTATCTCAATAAATAAATAAATAAATAAATAAATAAATAAATAAATAAATAAAAGAAAATGTGTTTTTGAGAGAAAGAGAGAGGAGGAGAGGCAGAGAGGGAGGGAGACAGAATCGCAAGCAGGCTCTGTGCAGTCAGCACAGAGCCCAATACAGAGCTCAAAGTCATGAACCATGAGATCGTGACCTGAGCAGAAATCAAGTCAGATGCTTTCCCAACTGAGCCACCCAGGCAGTCCCAGCCTGTATCTTTTATTGTGTGGATTTTAGTAGCACAAAAATATTATTTTGTAATTTTTTAAAAGCTACAATAAAATAAAGTTAAACTTTTTTCAATTTTGAAATGGCAGTCTGAACATTCCCTTGTTTTTCCCTTCACACCCCCAAATCGCAATGAAAAAGCAGAAGAGATAGACAAATACAGTAGAATATGAATCATTCAGGATTCTCAATACCAAAGGCATCCAAACCAAAGAATTACTCTATCAGGTTTTGTCTTAAGATCATCTGTTTCTCATGGGAATGCAAGCTGGTGCAGCCACTCTGGAAAACAGTACGGAGGTTCCTCAAAAAACTGAAAATAGAACCACCCTACGACCCAGCAATAGCACGACTAGGTATTTATCCAAGGGATACAGGTGTGCTGTTTTGAAGGGACACACGCACCCCCATATTTATAGCAGCACTATCCACAATAGCCAAAGTATGGAAAGAGCCCAAATGTCCATCGATGGATGAATGGAGAAAGAAGATGTGGTATATATACACGATGGAGTATTACTCGGCGATCAAAAAGAATGAAATCTCACCATTTGCAACTACATGGATGGAACTAGAGGGTGTTATGCCAAGCGAAATTAGAGAAAGACAAATATATGACTTCACTCCTATGAGGACTTTAAGAGACAAAACAGATGAACATAAGGGAAGGGAAATAAAAATAATATAAAAACAGGGAGGGGGACAAAACACCAGAGACTCTTTTTTTTTTTTCAACGTTTATTTATTTTTGGGACAGAGAGAGACAGAGCATGAACGGGGGAGGGGCAGAGAGAGAGGGAGACACAGAATCGGAAACAGGCTCCAGGCTCCGAGCCGTCAGCCCAGAGCCTGACGCGGGGCTCGAACTCACGGACCGCGAGATCGTGACCTGGCTGAAGTCGGACGCTTAACTGACTGCGCCACCCAGGCGCCCCCACCAGAGACTCTTAAATATGGAGAACAAACAGAGGGTTACTGGAGGGGGTTTGGGAGGGGGGGATGGGCTAAATAGGTAAGGGGCACTAAGGAATCTACTGAAATCGTTGCACCATATGCTAACTAATTTGGATGTAAATTTAAAACCATAAAATTAGGGGCGCCTGGGTGGCGCAGTCGGTCGAGCGTCCGACTTCAGCCAGGTCACGATCTCGCGGTCCGTGAGTTCGAGCCCCGCGTCAGGCTCTGGGCTGACGGCTGGGAGCCTGGAGCCTGTTTCCGATTCTGTGTCTCCCTCTCTCTCTGCCCCTCCCCCGTTCATGCTCTGTCTCTCTCTGTCCCAAAAATAAAAATAAAAAACGTTGAAAAAAAAATTAAAAAAAAATAATAAAACGATAAAATTAAAAAAATAAAAATAAATAAGATCTTCTGTTTCTCAGTCATGCCTCTGGGTTTGCTGAGGATCAATGGCCATATCCCGTTGTCACTGGTGCTGGAAGATCCAGCAGGCGGGGCGAGATTCATTGCCCATGTCAGGTGGTCCCCGTGGGTAGAGTGACGACAGGAGATATTACGTGGTGAGGTCACAGCACGGGTTCTGGAAAATCCCAGTTTGTGTGTTTTTGAAGGATAACAATTGTATAAAGTCCTAAGTTGAAAGTGTGCAAATGTAAGTGCATTGGTTGGTAAGTTCTTTTCAAGGACATGACTCTCTTTAGGTGCTAAGATAATGGAGTTCCAGAAATAGTCTTTACCCAGGACGGATCCGCTTCCAGAACTGGTTCTCTGCATGAATGACCACCTGCTCTAAATCTGTGACATAGCTGGGAAACTGGAAGAGATGCTCCCGACAGACAAAACAGTGAGGAATTCCTGGAAGATGTGTTCAGAACCGATGCATGGGCAGCAACCCCGGTAAGATGGGGACAAATACTCCCCACCAAGCAAAAGAGAAAAGCTCCAAAAAAGGTGCATTTTCTGAACAAAACCCTGGCACACCTCTGAGGTAAGAAGCAAGAGGGAAGGTGAGAAAATACGCATGTGGACAGTTGGCCAGAAAGTTAATTAATGGTGTGGCTGGGTCGTTGGTCTCCCCAGAGAGCAGTCTCCCATTTCAGCTGAAATGCCTTAGACCGTCTCAGATTGCCCAGACCACCATCACAAATCCCCAGACACTGGTTGCCTTTCACATGCCACAGATTTATTTCTCAAAGTTCTGGAGGCTGGGGAGTCCAAGATCAAGGCACCAGCAGGTTTCGTGTCTGCTGGGAACCCACTTCCTGGTTCACAGGCCATCATCTCCTTACCCTGTCCCCACAGGACAGAAGAGGTGAGGGAACTCTCTAAGGTCCTTTTTTTTCTTTTTTTTTTTAATGGGCACTAATCCCATTCATGAAGGCTCTACCCTGGTGCGCTAATCACTCCTCAAAGCCCCCACCTCCTGTCATCATCACGTCGGGGATTAGAATTGCAGCACATGAATTATGTGTTGGGAGGGGGATGTAAACATTCAGTCCACTGCCCCACGAGAATAAATAGTTCATGAAAGAGAGAGTTCGGACGAAAATATTAAAGAGCAACAATGGCACAAAATTCAGCCAAAGGAGAACTGAGCACCAAGGAAACAGAGTTAATACAGTTAATACGCTAGGTCAGGAGACAGCAAACCACTGGCCACATCCAGCCTGCCACCTGTTTTTTACAGTTCGAGAAAGCTAAGAATGGTTTATACCCATGACCATTTGCAATCGATTGGATGACAGGGAACACGCTAACTTTGAACCCCAATTTAGTGAAAGTTATCCCCCCTCCTCCCCCCAAGAAAGAAATTCATCCTCCTCATTAGTAGACCCATATTACAAAAACATATGTATCTTCTCAATTATGTTTTTAACTTAATTCAAAAGTTGTGAAAATTTGTGGACTTTGTAAGTGGCAGAGGCTGGATTTGAACCCTGGAAACCTGACCATTGACACCACTGCCTCCCCAGAACATAAAGAGCCACCTTCTGGAGAAGACAGGTGCATTTTCTAGATGGTGCTCTGAGCTTTGCTTAGGGGCATTCCTGAAACCTCCCCACAAGTCTAGCCAAGGTCCATCATCATTTCCATTCAGCGCCACCTAGTGGAACCAGCACTAACCGGGAGCCTGACTGGCCGAGTTTGCACCCTCTACTGCCCCTGTCCCTCCGTGCCTGGTCTCTCCGGGGCTCCAGGCCTTGGTGGTGTCACCTTAAACCAAGGAGGTGAACGAGAACAGGAAGATCATGCAGGTGAGGCTTTCCGGCCTCGCGCTGCTGGCTCATGGGTGTTCAATAAACCTTATCTCCTGGATGAAATGTACCAGCAACAGCCAGTTTCCCAGGCTGGTTCCAAGGGACACTTGAAATACTGACTTGCGCATCGTTAGGGCCATTTTTGGGGACGATCTGGACCCAGCCCCTTCCCAACCTCTGCTCTCTGTGGCCCTCTGCCCTCTCCGCAGGTGGCCCCACTGCTTCTCAACCCCCCCGCCCCGAGAGGTCATCATGTGGCCCTGATTCCCTTCTCTACCCCCACCATCCATGTCCCCTACACTGAGCTCTTCCTGCACAGAAGTAGGGACAAAGTCTGTCCAAGTGTCCTTCTTACTAAGAACCACCAGCTCCTGTGGTTCTTAGGGGCCGAGGGCCAGAACCAGCTCCATCGTTGGAGGGGCCCAGTGCAAAATGAAAACGCAGGTACCCTTGTTCAAAAATTATGAAGCATTTTAACAGTTACAGTAGCATTAAGCCAGCTGTGGGGCTGCGGGAGCATCAGTTGCCCAGGTGACAGCCCACAAAGCCCAACCCACCGTGTGCAGGACACCGGCCAGAACGCCCCTCACCGAACCCTCACAAGAGTCTTGCCCAGCAAGTGGTGTTCTCCCACTTTTTCTTTTTTTAAATTTGTTTGTTTGCTTGCTTATTTAGAGAGACAGAGTGCGAGTAGGGGAGGAGCAGAGAGAGAGGGAGAGAGGAAGAATCCCAAGCCGGCTCCAGAGCACGATGCGGGGCTCAAACCCGCAAACCATGAGATCGTGACCTGAGCCAAAACGGAGTCAGGCGCTTAACCAACTGAGCCACCCCGGCGCCCCCTCCCACTTTTTACAAAAAGTGATGGCAAAATACATAGAACATAGAACTTGCCGTCTACCATTTTTAAGTGTACAGCTCAGCCGTGTTAAGTATATTCACGTTGCTGTATAATCCCCAGAACCTCATCAGCTCGAAAACCCGAAACTTCATCCACGAAATGATGACCCTTCCGACCCTCTCCCCCCAACCCCTGGCAACCACCATTCTACTTTTTGTCTCTGCAAACTGGAAGGCTCTGGAGACCTTATATAAGTGAAATCATACAGCATTTGTCCTTTTTGTGACTGGCTTATTTCACTTAGCATAATGTCCTCACTCAAGGTTCATCCCTCCTGTAGCCCGGGTCAGGATTTTCTTCTTTTTTTTAAGGGCGAATGATACTCGATTGTATGTACAAGCCACGTTAGGCTTATCCATTCATCAGTGGATGGACGTTTGGGTTGTTTCCACCTTTTGATTGCTGGGAATAATGCTGCCGTGAACGTGGGTGTGCAAATATCTGTTCCAAAACCCTGCTCCCGATCCTTTTGGATATTTACCCAGAAGTGCGTTTGCTGGCTCACGTAATACTTCTTCAATTTTTTTTAGGAACTGCTGTACTGTTTTCCATAGTGGCTACATCATTTTATAGTCTCACCGATAGGGTGCAAGGATTTCAATTTTTTCCACATCCTCGCTGATCTTTATTTTTTCCTTTGTTTTTGTTTTATTTTTTTTAAGTTTGTTTTTTTTTTTAAGAGAGACAGTGTGCGTGTGCAAGTGTGAGCGGGGGAGGGGCAGAGAGAGCGGGAGAGAGAGAATCCCAAGCAGGCTCCCCACCGTCAGTGCAGAACCCGATGCGGGGCTCGAGAGAGCATGACCTGAGCAGAAATCGAGTCAGATGCTTAACGTACCGAGCCACCCAGGTGCCCCTTTGTTTTTGTTTTAAATAGCAGTCATCCTAATGGGTATATTTCCACTTTTTAAAATATGGTCACGCTGCCACCAAGGAGGTCTGCTCACCATTGTCAAGGTGCCAGCGGAAAGCACAGTTGAGAACTTTGAAGGAGCCCCAGCGCCTTGCTCCCTGAGGCCATCGTGAGCCCCCAGTGGCTCCATATGCTACTGTGGAAGCCAGCGACCCACCCACCCAGCGCCCAGGCTGTCACAGACCCGCAGGCCCTGTCCTGCAGCAGGCACAGACCAGTGGTCTAGCCAGGCACTGCCCCACCTTCAGAGCCTCCAGCGGCCCCAGGGCCACCCTCGGGCTTTGGCTCACCGGTGTTTCTAGCACCCCCACGCCAGCCCCTTGCAGCGTGGAGGCCATGGGCTTGATGGTGAGAGTACCCGGACCCAGACTGGGCACCTACCAAGGATGGGGAGGGGCTGCATACTAGGGCCCAGCTCTGGCTTTGTGGTGCCCACTTCTGGTAGGTGGTGAGGCGGGAGGGAGGGCGTTGGTGGGGGGAGGGATTGAAGCCCAGAGGGCAGGCTGCCTGGCCTGGGGCCAAAGGAGTGGAGTCCTTGGGGGCTCAGAAATGATGAGAACCGAGATGGGGAGGGGTTTGAAAGCAGGGAGCCCCTGCCTACCCCCCTCCCTGCCTCCCCCCACTCCTGCCACTGGAAAGAACGCTCTCAAGAATAGTCTCTTTCTTGGTAGTTGTCCAGGACTGGGAGACAACCCCCTGGTGGGCTGTGAGCTCTGTTTAGAGGGTCATGACCAACATTAAAAAGCAAACATTAATTCATTCAATAAATAATTACCGAACGCCTCTCCCATGCTTGGCTCCGGTGGGGACAACACACATTCCACGGGCCAGAGGAATGATCGGCAAGTAAATGAATAAATACAAACATACCAGGTCGTGTATAAGAGAAGACACACAGGCTCTGTGGGGCTGTGACTTCTGGCCTCCCGGAGGCTGTCACTGGAGGCCTTTCATTCCACCCCCAGTTTCTTCTGTCACGTCCTCTTTCCTTCCTCTCTTTTATTTATTTAAAAAAAGTTTTTAAATTTGGGGCACCTGGGTGGCTCAGTCAGTTAAGCGTCCGACTTCGGCCCAGGTCATGATCTCGCGGTTCTTGGGTCCGAGCCCCACGTCGGGCTCTGTGCTGACAGCCTGGAGCCTGGAGCCTGTTTCGGATTCTGTGTCTCCCTCTCTCTCTGCCCCTCCCCCGCTCCTGCTCTGTCTCTCAAAAATAAATAAATGTTAAAAAAAAAAAAGGAAAAATTTTTATTTTATTTTAGAGAGAGGAAGCACGAGTAGAGGGGGAAGGGGGGGTGGAGAATCCCGAGCAGGCTCCATACTCACTGCAGAGCGCAGGCACCCCACTCAGAACTACCTTCAAATCTCAGTCCTGCCAGCTCTCTGGCTGTGCAACCCTGGGCAGCAAACATAACCACTGGGCACCTCGGTTTCCTATCTCATGACCCTTGTCCCAGGCCTGGCACACGGCAGGGAACCTGGCCCAGGGGTAGCCAGAGGGGCCTAGAATGCCACGGGGCCCCGTCCAGGAGCCTGGGCTGTTGGGAGCTGGGCCCAGCCTCCTCCCGTCCCCAAGTCAGGGCTGGCACTGGGTAGCTGAATGGGGAATAAACACAAGAACAGGGTTTTGGCGACACCTGGGTCACACTGCCACGTCAGCCTCATCTAGCTAGGTGACCTGGGAGGCTCGTGGACACAGCAGAGGGCGGAGACAATTCAGCAGAGTTGTGGGCCCGAGAGGGCCTTTCAGACATGAAAATGCCCTCCCTGCACTTCTGTGTTCCTGGCTAGAATCTTCAGTGCCTGGAGCCGGTGGGAGGCAAGGGCCACTCCTCAAAGCCAGCTGGGTGGGCCATTTCCGTGGGGGGCCCCGCTTTCTCCCACCCCGTCCTTCCCTTCTCATCCATTTCTGCGCCTGCAGGGACCCCGCCCCTTTGCCCTCATGCTGGGATCCCCCAACTGTCCCCCAGCCCTGGGGGGGCCCCAGGTGTTCAGACCCTCCACCAGGTAAGGCTGAGTAGGTGTTTAGTCAGCAGTAGAGGAAAAACAATGACAAAAGAATCAATTTATATCCCGGAAAGCCGCCCACAAGCTGTGGTTTTGAATTCTTAGCCTCTCGGGTGCTCAGTTCCTCCTCTTTAAAATAGAACCAGCTGGGGGGTTGTGAGGTTCAATGAGGCCGCATGGAACAGTCCAGCAAGAAGCCGGGCCTGGGGGCGGGGGGGGGGGGGGGCGGTTTCTATGATCATTCCTGTTATTACTATTATCATTCATTATTAATGAAAGAGAAGCACTCAGATGAGGACCACATTCTGTGTGTGTGTGTGTGTGTGTGTGTGTGTGTGTGTGTGTTTACCCCATGGCAGGACTGAGGTTTGATGGGTTGGGATGGGGGTTGAGAGAGAGTCTAGAGTCCAAACCTTCTCTCCAGACAAATCTCAGATTCATGGGAAATGCTCCCCCCCCCCCATGTTAAGGCCCCAGGACAGACACCAAGCCAGTGAGAGAGATGGGGTCCTGTCCCCCCACCCCCCACTCCGAGTGCCCGTGAGCCAACCGCACACATTCGTATCTTGTCCTGCTCAGTACTGCTCATATGGGGAAACCTGCACCATGGAGGGAGCCAGCTGGTGCCAGAGGGGATCTGAGCCCAGGTCTGGGGGACTCTGAGTTTGCTGCCCTTTGTCTTGGGGCAGCTGGAGGCAGGCAGGCTGTGCACCATCCGTGGGGGAAGGCGGGGTGTGCGGGCGACTGCCGTGGGTGGTGGAGGCCGAGAAGTGCAGCTGGAGGTCAGGGAGCCCATCATAGGAGGCTGGCCGATCACCTGTCTCCCTCTCTGACCGCCTGTGACTATTCACGGCTGTGCCCCCCGGGGGCCTGGCATGGGTCTGGCCACGGAAGGTGGCCAGTGAGGACTGGGAAGGACCAAGAAAAGAACAGCTCCCTGTATGAGCGCGCGTCTAAAATACCCAGACTTCTCCCAGCCCTGGGGCCCCTCTCTCTCAGAAGAAAAGGTCTGAGTACGTACCTGACCATCTCTTCTGGACCTGAGCTCGGCCTTTAGGGCTCCTGGGCCTTGGTTTCTCCATCGAGAAGGGTCCACGCACCTCACCTGGCAGTGCTTTCGACGAGATGGAATTTAACAGAACCGTGTGAGCGTATGGACCCTAATGTAATAAGCTCTCGATCCTCCCTCCGGCCCCCACACACTTGACCCCTCACCCCCTCAGACTGCCAGAGGCGGTTGCACCAGATGAGGGAGTGAGGAGGAAAGCATCTGCAGGTGGCAAGGAGGGACCGGGTGTTGGTGAAGAGACCCAAGAAAAGTTCCTACCAATGAATTAAGCCACCCGGCCTCGGGCAGGAAAATCTGAGCCCCGATTCACATCATGATATCTGCGACGGCCTTCCGAGGTTCAGAGTTACCCCTGTTCAGCACTGAAGGGAACTGAGGCAGAGGTGAGGAGGCTGGCCCAGGCCCCACTGTTCATCTGGGGCCAACACAGACCTGACGCGGGACCTGTAGAAAATTCTGGGCAGATGCCCTAAAACGAGAACGTGCATCCGAATGGGCTGCACTGGGTTCCATTTCTGCCCCTGCCCCGAACCCCCAACCCCATCCCCCCAAAAAGACCCACATTATCAGAGGAGGATTCAGGCCCCTAAGCCTTTAGCTGGATACTTTTTCCCATTTTCGACCTCCCCTCTGGATGCTGAGTCCCCTGAGGGCAGGGCTTTCGACACCCCGTGTTGTTCCCAGAGTCTCACTGCTCAGTGGAGATGCCAAGGGGAGGTTTGGGCATGAATGGATGACCTTGAAATCGGGAATTGGACACAGCTGAGTGCAAACTGGTTTTTGTGTTTTTTTTTGTTTTTTTTTTTAATTGCATTCTGACTTCAGGGTTGTTGCTGAAGCCTCACTGAAGTCAACTTCCTCATCTGTGAAATGGGCTCTAGATACAAATTTCACCAGATTGCACTGGAGAAATAAAACAAACCCTCACTGGCCAAACGCAGGCGGCTGAGGGATCAGCTTCCAACCCCCTCCCCCCCCCAGTGGGCTCCAGGCCCAGGCCTCCTCCAGCCAGGATCATTGGCTCCCTGAGTGCTGAGCCCAGTCCTTGATGGGGGTGATCCGTCCTGCCACCGGGCTTGGCTAGCAGCTCCCTCCTTCTGGAAACAAAGAGCCAGGTCAAACGTCTGTGCTTCAACTCTCCGGCCTTCAAACCTCTGCTCACGCTGTTCCTTCTACCCTGAGTGTCCTTTGGTGAAATTTCCGGGTCGTAGACGTTTTGAGATGTTTACCAGGCTGACCTCCAGGCTGCATCTCTGTGTGTTCCCAGTCCCAGTGCCCAAGGAGACGGGGCTCCCCACTCCCCTGTGGTCATCAAAGGCTCGATTGCTCGGCAGTATCTTTATTGATTCGATTTGGGGGAAATGGTGACCCCTACACTTCTTCAGAAGAGAGGACGAGACTGCAGAACTTTTAAGTAAGAAGAAAAATTATTTCTCTACGAAAGAAAAATTCCCAAAGTGCTGTGGTCTCTCGGGGTCCTCCTCACTTTTCGAGGCTGGAGCAGGGGCGTTTGGGACAGCTGTGGTTAGCAGTCCTGCGGGCCTGGAGGGAGAAACGGGGTCCCGCTCGAGTGGCCCGCATCACCTCCTGCTTTCATTTTCCTCCTCTGTAAAATGGGAACAGCCCTGTTTGTCTCCTAGGTTGTTGTGAGGACAGAAAGGGATGGTGAAGGGACATTCCCTCATTTGTAAACCAGAGATCTACAGAGGGTCCGGGGTGCGGGGTGCAGGAGAGGGAAAGTGAACCCGGGCCCCGCCCTCTCGGAGCTTACAGACCACAGGAAGCCAGACTGGGAGAGGTCCTTCGAAGGGTGCCTCCTCCCCCCGGAGAAGAGGTGTGGACAGCAGCTGCCCTGACACCACAGGCCAGCCCCTCCTTGTGGACTGTGGGCATGTGAGCCGTAGAAACTGCTGTTACTGTTTTCAAAAAATCTGCTATCACTGATAAACTGAGCTGTCAGAAGGGATGTTATTTCTGGGTGAAAGGAGATTCTGCAGAACCGGGGCTCCTTCCTGCCTGCAGCCACGTGGGCCAGGTCCCTCTCGCCAGACCTGACTTGAGTGATAACCTGGGGCCTTGAACCTGCTCCTGGCATCCAACAGCGGTGGCCGTCGCTGCAGGATGTCCACGGCCTGCGGCTCAAGGCCCCCACAATGCTTCAGGAGCAGATATCACCTTCTCTCTGACCCTGGATTCCTGGAATTGTCTGATGGAGCGGAGGCCTGTTCTCTGTCCCCCTGACAGGTTGCATGAGATTAGGTTATTTTGGTCACTCGGGGCCATTTGGTTTTTTTGGCCCGAACACGTGTCTATTAAATTGTTGTGGCACAAGTTCAGTGGCCTGGCTGGTTAAGCCTCCTTAATCTGCTCTGAAATGCACGGGCTCTGTTTTCAATTGTGATACGACCCTTGTCACCAGCAAAGGGGGCCCCTCGGGTTCCCATCATGGGCTCCGCCCACCAAGTAAGTACTCCTGGCAGCCGGGCATCTGGGTCTTAATTAGAATCCTTGCTCTTGGCTATTTTAAGCCTGATGCGTTGTGCTTTGTGTTGTTTGATTTTATTTTCTAGTATCGAGTTTTCATTTACATACCGGAAAGTGCGCAAATCTTAAGCGTTCAGCTGGACGCACGGTTACATAGGTACGTACCCCGTGAGCACCATTTGCACCACCCCAGAAAGTTCCCTCATGCCCTTTCCCAGCCAGTACCCACCCCCACCTCGAGACCTAGCCAATAGTCTCACCTCTATTACCATAGATTAGTTTTGCCTGTTCTTGAACGTCACCCAAGTGGAATTGTGCAGTATGTTCTCTCTGATGTCTGGCTCCTTCCACTCATCATGATATCTACTAAAAAGTTATTGTTTTGGGGCGCCTGGGTGGCTCAGTCGGTTGAGCGTTCAACTCTTGATTTTGGCTCAGGTCATGATCTCTCGGTTGGTGGGATCGAGTCCTGCGTTGAACTCTGTGCTAACAGCTTGGAGCCTGCTTGGGATTCTCTCTCTCTCTCTCTCTCTCTCTCTCTCTCTCTCTCTTTCACCGCCCCCCACTCTCGCTCTCAAAATAAATGAACATTTAAAAAGTGTTATGGCCAGAAACATAATACATCTTCATTGGAAAACTTGCATATAATGTACAAGAGAAAGAAAAAAAAAACCAATATCTGCACCTATTAACCACTCTTGACCTTCTAGAATGTTCCTTACAGACCTTTCAAGGCAAATGAAAAAAATTTTTTTTTCTAATGGTGAAAAAATTTATATTTAGATTTGGCCAGCTGGACTCAGTTTAGATGATCCCCATTTTGTTGGCAACATCCAAAGCATCATGGTCGGGAGCCAGTCGAACATATGCCGTCTTCTCTCTATCGGGCCTGATCCGGGTGTTGACCTTGGCCACGTCAATGTCATAGAGCTTCTTCACAGCCTGTTTGACCTGGTGCTTTGTTGAACTTGACATCTATGATGAACACAAGTGTGTTGTTGTCTTCTATTTTCTTCATATCTGATGCCGCAGTCAGGGGGAGCTTGATGATGGCATAGTGCTCAAGCTGGTTTCTCCTAGGGGGCCTCTTTCCAGGAGATTTGGGCTGCCCTAGGAGACGCAGTGTCTTGGGCCATAGGAAAGTAGGTGACGTGCGGATCCTCTTTTTTTTTATGGCTGTGGACGCCTTTCAGCGCTGCTTTCTTGGCCTTCAAAGCCTTTGCTGGGGCTTTGGTTTCTGGGGGCGGGGGTGGGGCAGGGGCTTCCTTCTTCGCCTTTGGCGCCATCTTTGTGAAGGGGGAAAATATTTTCCAACTTAAGTCAACTCCTGTGAGTGATACATTTTACCCTAGAACATTTTTGTCTCACTCAGCACAGCCGAGGTGCGATGCCTTTCCACGTCAGGACGTGTAGACCCACGGCTGCACAGCACGGCATCTTTCATCCCCGGATGATGGGGACTCAGGTTGTCTCTCCCATTTGACTTCCTCTTGCTTCTCTCTCACTCCCGGGACAATATGCTCCATAAGAACAGAAAACGTATCTGTCTGTGTGCCGCCTCCCCCACACGGCGTGGGTGCGGGAGGGAGCGGACAAGTTTCAGAGAACGTGCTCGCGCACACACCTGTGACAACTAGTTTAACTATGTTTGCGAGAAAATTCCTGAAATTCGGATTGTTGGCCCCCAAAGAATACACATTCTTAAGTTTTTGGGTTTTCTTATGAATATATTTTTTTAAATGTTTATTTACTTTTGAGAGAGAGAAAGTGCACAAGCAGGGGAGGGGCAGAGAGGAAGGGGGACTGAGGATCCATCCGAAGCAGGCTCTGTGCACGCAGCAGGGAGTCCCATGTGGGGCTTGAACTCAGGAACTGCGAGATCCTGAACTGAGCTGACGTCAGCCACTCAACTGACTGAGCCCCCACATTCTTAAGTTTTTTTGTTCTGCATTGCCAAATTACCTTCTGGAAAGATCTGTTTACTCATGCGTTCATTCTGATTTTTAGTGAACACCTACTCTGTGCCAGATACGGTCCCAGGCGCTGTGTTTATAGCGGTGAGCAGCCCGCGTCTTCATGGAGCCCTTGTGTACCCCCCACGAATCGGGAAGGCCCAAGGCCACTTTCCCACCGCTCACCCTCACTCAATTACCTCGTGCTTTTGAAACATTCCCCACTGGATGAGAAGAGATATCTCACCACTTTTTTAAAATGTGTATTTATTTTTGAAAGGGAGAGAGGGAGAGAGAACGAATGGGGGAGGGGCAGAGAGAGAGGGGGTGGACAGAGAATCCGAAGAGGATCCGTGCTGACGGCAGAGAGCCCGATGTGGGCTTGAAGTCACAAACCGTGAGATCACGACCTGAGCCGAAGTCAGACACGTGACCGACTGAGCCACCCAGGAGCCCCTCAACAATTTTTTCAAAATGTATTTATTTGGAGAGGTGGGGGGAGGGGCAGAGAGACAGGGAGAGAGAATCCCAAGCAGGCTCTGCAATGTCACCACAGAGCCTGACACGGGGCTCAAGCCCACCGACCGTGAGGTCACGACCTGAGCGGAAACCAAGAGTCGGACGCTCAACTGACTGAGCCACCCAGGCACCCCGAATGCCGACTCCAAGTTAAGCCTTGTTCTAGGCTCTGAGGATACGGCGGTGAAGACAGGAAAAAGGATAGACAAAGATCCCTGTCCCTGTGGCGCTTTTATGCCAGTTGGGGAAGACACACCATAAACAAAATTGAGAACTATAGTGCCCGTAAGAGGTCATAAATGCAAGACAGTCGTAAAGAACTCTAGGAAGCCAAGGATTGCAGGGTTAGATGGGAGTGTCAGGGATGCCTTGCTGACAAAGGTGACGTTTGAGCCAAGATTTAAGGAGATCAGAGGACCAAGCTGCAGATTTCTAATGGAAGAGCAATCCAGGCAGAGGAGTACGTGTAAAGGGCCTGAGGCAGCCGAGAACCTGTGTTTGAGGAATCGCAAGGAGGCCAGGGTGGCTGGAATGAAATGCACAATGAGAGGAGTAGTTGAAAATGAGGCCAAGGGGTGCCTGGGTGGCTCAGTCGGTTAAGATTCTGACTTCGGCTCAGGTCATGATCTCGTGGTTCGTGGGTTCGAGCCCCGCATCGGGCTCTCTTCTGTCAGCATGGAGCCCGCTTCGGATCCTCAGTCCCCCTCTCCCTCTGCCCCTCCCCTGCTCATGTGCGCGCGCTCTCTCTAAAAAATAAACATTAAAAAAAAAAAGAAAAAGGAAAAGAAAATAAAGCCAAAAAGGTAAAATGGGGCTAGGTTAGGAAGGGCCTTGAGGACTTTGGCTTTTACTCTGTAAGACAGAGAGCCCTGGGAAGATGTGTGCCTCGGGGAAATGCAACCTCAGGGTCCACTGGAGGGCAGGGGCACTTATAAGGCGCCGGCTGTTGGCAGCTGGCTTTGGAAGTCCTATAGCGTCATTTCTGCCAAATTCTGTTCATTAGAAATTAGTCCCCCGACGGGCACCTGGGTGGCTCAGTCGGTTAAGCATCTGACTTTGGCTCAGGTCATGATCTTGTGATTTGCGAGTTAAAGCCCCGCGTCAGGCTCTGTGCTGACATCTCAGAGCCTGGAGCCTGCTTCGGATTCTGCGTCTCCCTCTCTGCCCCTCCCCTACTCATGTTCTGTCTCTCTTCCTCTCTCTCTCAAAAATAAATAAACGTTAGAAATTAGTCCCTGGGAATCAGTCCCTGGCTGGCTCAGTGAGTAGAGCAGGCGACTCGTGATCTTGGGATTGTGAATTCAAGGCCCACGTTGGGGGTAGAGTTTACAGGAAGAAAAGAAGGGAAGAAGGGAGGAGGGGAGGAGGGAGTTGAACCTGGCCCACATTCAAGGAGGTGGCAGGTGTAAGAGAAGGAACCATCGAGGACAACTCTGAGGTCTTTCTTTGGCCTGAGCACCTGGAAGGACGGGGCTGCCGTCAGCTGGGACGGGATGTCAGCTGAGACTGGCGGATGCCGGTGTGGGAGCAGGTGAGTTAGCGGGGCTGTGAGAAGGCCAGCGCCAGACCCTTGGGAGAGATCTGAGGGGGTAACTAAGCTCTCCGGGTTTCCAAGGCATTACTCAAGCAGCTGAGAACCAGCCTTGACTTTCAAAAATACTCTTATTACCCCTGACTCTTGTCCCCTAAGGCCTCTCTAGGGCCTGGAGAAGTATCTGGCTCCAGGCTCTGGGCACCCAGGGACCCTTCCCCACCTCCACCTTCCCTCGATCTCCAGCGGCTCCCCAGCTGAAGACAGATGCTTGGTTCTGGCCATTGACCTTGATCTCGGTCATTCCTGAAGCTTCCTCGAATTCCCAGAGAAGCCAAGTGCTATTGGCTGTATACAGCCCGGACTCCAGATTCATGTGCCCCGGGGCCCCCACGGGGGCATGGTCACACAGCCCTACGGTGACCTGTAGAGACTGCCTGGACCTGCTCCCCAGAAATTCCAGGCAGGGCTAGCCTGTGGGGATGTGTCTCTTAACCCAGTGACCCGGGGAAACTCCCCCCTGCACAAAGGTTCAACCCCCCCTCCCCCCCACCACCACTGGAGTCACTGGACTCCAAGGGGGACCAACCCCCAGAGGTATCTGGAGAATGTCCCCATCTTCCCCCCCTACAGCTCCATAGACAACATGTGAATATGCACACACATACCCCACTCCCCAGGTTGTAAAGTGGCAGTTCCTCCCCCACCCTCACTTAAAGAAGAGGGAGGAAGCTGCGAGCTGCCATAGAAACTATTGTAAAATGTGGTTCTTGGGGGAGAAATGATGTAAGGACACAGGGAGGAAACTGACTCAAAACAGACAAGCCCGGAGGTGCTCATCCTCAATGCATTTGCTGGCTCAGCAAGTACTGACTGAGCCCCCACCCTCCAGCCCTGCCCAGAACAAACCAAGCCTGGCTCAGTCTCAGTGGGGAGCGGGGAGTCCGACAATAGACAAATACATTTGTAAATAAATACGGGCCACAGCAGAAGGTGTCCTGGAAGGACAGAGCAAAACAGGTAACAAGGAACGCAGTAGCCCCACCAGCTGCTGAGTGACCTGGGACAGTCACGGCATGACGGTCTCTTCAGGCACCCGCTGCCGTCCTCACAACTGGGTGTCACTGTCCCCCACTCCCTGCAAAGTGAGAGAAACAGGCTTGGATGCAGTAGGTGAGTTCCTGCTCACATAGCTGGGAAGGGAGCCCCCTCCCCTCAACCCAGTGCAAAGGCACCTCCCTATCCTACAGCTCAGCTGGCCTCTCTGAGCCTCAGTCTCCTGGCCTATAAAATGGGAATGTCATGAGGTTCCCAAGGGCTTCACAAGAGGTCCATCCATAGGGGGCCGCACTAACTGTGGACTGCGGTATCGTCTGGGCCAGATGAGCAGAGCAAAGTAAAGGAGACCCTGCTGGCCAGCTGTGTGGGGGGGGGGGGGGGGGAGGGTAACCTGGGTCTTTCTACTAGTTGGATGGAAGCTGGGATGCCCTCCCTCCCCCCAGTTCAGGAGCCCTGGCCACTCTCAGAGACCCCAGGCTCCATCTGCCATCCAATAACATCTCATGTGGCTGCCGGGTCCAGTTCCTAAAGATCTAGTCCTGCTCAGAGCCCTTCCATCGGCCCCCCCCAGTACCCACAGGACAATAGGACCAGACTCATCTTTCCCTTTTGGTCGAAATCCAGCCCTTTCTGGCTCTCAAATCTAGCCCTTCAAAGACCTCTTCCTCCAGGAAGACTTTCCTGATATGCTTGAGTCTTCTCTAAGGAGCCTGACTCGGTTTTCCCTCTCCCGAGGCCAGGAGCTTTCTGCCTGAGATCCATTATATTCTTCTGTCCTGCTTTTATCTCACTTGGAGCTATAGATTTGCCCGTTGTCTTTGGCTCAGCTCCAGTCTGAGACAAGACCAAACAGTTTTCTTTCTCTTCCTAAAAAAAAAAAAAAAAAAAAAAAATTTTTTGATTCCCAATACACATCTGTAGAGAAAAAAAAAAATCTGGAAAATACAGAAAAGCACAAGGCAAAAAACCATACCAGTTATCTGTATGCCCAGAGATGACCACTATTCTCGTTTTGCAGTCCTAGATTTCTTCCCAGACTTTTCTATAAGGATATTTTCAAGATGTGGGATTGTAGTGAACGCACTGGCTTGTAAAAGTGTGTTTTCTCGTTTAATAGAAGCTGTACCTCCGAGATACAGTTTCTTTGGTGAACATGCCAAGTGGATTCCTTCAGTAATAGCCTCTGGGTTTCCTGACCTCCAGCTGTGTGCCGGGCACTGAAGTTTTCCTTTGCTTCCATTTCCTCAGCAGCCCGAGGCCACACAAGTTATAGAGTCAGGATCCAACCTCAGTGCTGAGTGATCCCAGAGTCCCCATTCTCGACTTTCTCACTCACCAGGCTGCAGGCTCCCTCTCTGGAAAAGGCAAATACCCCAACTGAAAGTTTACTTCGTTTGAAGGGGTTCACAGACTTCCTGAAGCCTTGGTACAGACCCCCAAGTCGGATGGGACAGAGAGACCAAGGTTCAAGCCCCAGTCTTCCCATCTCTTGGCTAGGTGTCCTCGGACTCTTTAGGACCCCTCTCTGAGACTCAGTTTCCTCGTCTGTGCAGTGGGGAGGCCTACCTTGCAGGAGCACATGAAGGTGACACGAAATCACCCAGGAACACGCCCAGCCCACAGAGCTCTCCACAGCCTCCTGGAGAGGAGCTCAGGCACAAGTCAGGAGAGAACAGCAAAGCCCTTTGATGGGTCCCTCCTGATATTATGAAGCTTCTCAGAGCAGGAGAATTTTCCAGATAAGGTGTCCCAAGGCGAGGCCAAAAGTCTGGGATGGCAAGTGGAAAGACAGGACCATTGAAAATCTCACTGATGCCGGGTTCCCCCACCTGGGCCCCGGTCACTGAGGCTGGCGCTTGGCAGACACACTTGGCCAGCCCTCCTCGCCCCTGCCGCTCCCACCTCCCCTCCCCTCCCCTCCCTCGCCTTAGGCAGGGGAATGTTCTCATCTAGGGAAGGCCCTGTCCTCATTTCTTTCCATCTTTGCAGGAAGGTTGCGTCCTCCCTCCACCACCTTGGCTAGAAGACCTGGCCCTCCCCCTCTCCCCACTCACCACCTGGCTTTACTGTGCCCCCTCCAGCATCCACGTGCTCCAAGCTGCCCCGCTCTCTGCTCCCTCTTCCCACCGCCCCTGTCTCCCCACCAGCCCCCCGCCTTGGGTGAATGTCCTGCTAGAATGTGTCACCTCTAGACCCCCATCAGCTACCACCCTGCCTGGCATACGGTGACAATCAACATTCGTTAAATGAATGATCCAGAAAAAAGTCATATCAAGGACAATACTCAACCCTAAGTCGGTGCCAGAGTATCTACTGGCTAGTGGATCCCTAAACTGCTGAGAGAAGGGGGCGGCTGGGGCTGGAGGATCCCAAGGCCCCTGGAGGCAGCTCCTTGGGATGGAGACCCTCCCCCCTCCCTGGGAAGGGAGGGGCTGCCCCACCAGGTCGTGGTGTTCTCTTAGAGAGCGGGATTCATGGCATGATGGCCCTGGGACAGGCCAGCAAATCCCTATGGAGAAGGGGAAACTGAGGCCCAGGAGGTTTGAGCCCAGCTGTGGAGGGGTGGAAAGGGCACTGAAAGGACCTGGGCTTGTAACTGTCTCTGCACACAAAGGCTGGCTGCGTGATCTCCTGCAACTGACCTTTTTTTTTTTTTTTTTTTTTTTTTTTTTTTTTTTTAAGGTTTATGTATTTATGTAAGTAAGCTCTACACCCAACCCCGGGCTCGAACCCGGCACCCTGAGATCAAGGGTCGTACACTCCTCCGACTGAGCCAGCGGGGCGCCACTAGCCTCCTTTTTTAGATCCTCAGTTTCCTGATCTGCAAAATGGGGCCGCAAGTTGTCTCTTGCCTGCTCTGGGACCCGTTGTGGGTGCTCTGGTGTCTGTGACACCAGGATGCTCATTCCTGCTGCATCAGGCAGTCCGAGGAATGACAGAGGATAATAAAAAGTCGTTAGCCCAGGGACAGGGGGACAGAACAGATGGTTGTGGATGCCAGCATTCTCATTACTGTTATTATCTAACCCAGGGCTTTTTCTTGGACTAAAAGGAAGCCAAGGCCTTCTACAGGTCCAATTTTTTTTTTTAAGTTTTTTTTTTACTTTTGAGAGACAGAGAGAGAGAGAGAGAGAGAGGGAGGGAGAACAAGCTGGGGAGGGGCAGAGAGACACAGAGACACAGAATCCAAAGCAGGCTCCAGGCTCTGAACTGTCAGCACAGAGCCCGATGCAGGGCTTGAACTCCTGAACCGTGAGATCATGTCCCGAGTCGAAGTCGGACGCTTAACCGACTGAGCCACCCAGGTGCCCCTCTTTTAAAAAAAAAAAGGTTTTTTTGGGGGGGGGAAATGCAAGCTGGTGCAGCCACTCTGGAAAACAGTATGGAGGTTCCTCAAAAAACTAAAAACAGAACTACCCTACGACCCAGCAATTGCACGACTAGGCATTTATCCAAGGGATACGGGTGTGCTGTTTCGAAGGGACATATGCACCCCCATGTTTATAGCAGCACTATCGATAATAGCCAAAGTATGGAAAGGGTCCAAATGTCTATCGATGGATGAATGGAGAAAGAAGATGTGGTATATATACACAATGGAGTATTACTGGGCAATCGAAAAGAATGAAATCTTGCCATTTGCAACTACGTGGATGGAACTGGAGGGTATTCTGCTAAGGGAAATTAGTCAGAGAAACACAAATATCATATGACTTCACTCCTATGAGGACTTTAAGACACAAAACAGATGAACATAAGGGAAGGGAAACAAAAATAATATAAAAACAGGGAGGGGGACAAAGCATAAGAGACTCTTAAATATGGAGAACAAACAGAGGGTTACTGGAGGGATTGTGGGAGGGGGGTTGGGCTCAATGGGTAAGGGGCATTAAGGAATCTACTCCTGAAATCATTGTTGCACTATATGCCAACTAATTTGGATGTAAATTTTAAAAAATAAAACATAAAATTTAAAAAATTGTTTATTTTTTAAATGTTTTTTAATGTTTATTTTTGAGAGAGACAGAGAGACAGAGTATGAGCAGGGGAGGGGCAGAGAGAGAGGGAGGGACACAGAATCCGAAGCAGGGTCCAGGCTCCGAGCTGTCACCACAGAGGCTGATGCGGGGCTTGAACCCATGAACCATGAGATCATGACCTGAGCTGAAGTCGGACGCTTAACCGACTGAGCCACCCAGGCGCCCTCAGGTGCCCCTCTTTAAAAAAAAATTTTTTTAAATGTTTATTTATCTTTAAGAGAGAGAGACGGAGCATGAACGGGGGAGGGGCAGAGAGAGAGGGAGACACAGACTCCAAAGCAGGCTCAAAGCTGTTAGCGCAGAGCCTGACGCAGGGCTCGAACTCACCAACCAGGAGATCATGACCCGAGCTGAAGTGGGAAGCCTAACCCACAGAGCCGCCCAGGAGTCCCTCTACAGGCCCAGTTCTTATTCAAAAGCTTTTGTCTCCTTCTCATCTATTGGCTCAGCATACTGTTTTAGGACCTTGCAAAGCAAATATTTTTACATACCCCTCCCTAGGGGACAGTTATCCCTCCTCTGTCCCCAAACTGTCCTTCCTCCTCCATCCGTTCCACTAATGTTTGTTCAACACCTACTATGTGCCTGGCCTCTGCACCTTCAGCCTCGAAGCCCCTCTGGAGGTATTCTCCGGCACATCGGGTCTTTTTGGCCCACCAGCCTCTGTGTCATTACTTTCTTTCTGAGTGAGGCATTTGGAGAGGGTCCCCTATTTTATAGGCCTCCTCACTCCTGCCTGTAAGGCAGCCTGTGGCTCTCAGAGAAGGTTGGGATGATCCAGTCTTTGTGGGGCTTACAGGTGATGGGATTTGGGGGTCCTCAGAGGATTACAAAATGTAAGAGGTCAGAAGAGCCCCCAGAGAGGGGCCCCTGAAGCTTCAGCTCTGTTGTTTACTAAGGATTATCTGTTGGTGGTCACAGATCATTATCTCCTCTGATCCTCCCCTATAGCCCTGCCTGGTGTGGGGTGGGGTCAGCCCATTTCACTGATAACACTGAAGGAAAAGTGGGCATCACTGCCTGTCACTCCAGAAGTGGGAGGAAGGGGTCAGGGGGCCCCAACGGTAGCAAACGGCAGAACCCGGGGGGGAGGGGAGCTCCCCTGGACCCGCAGTTCTGCCTTCAGAGACTCGTAAACAAGCCTTGTTGTTGTGTTCTTGGAAGAGCGGTTACTTTGTAATCCTAGCCCGACCTCTGCCTTTCTCTGCCTCCATCACCCTCCTGTGCTGCAGTTCTGGGATCGGTCCTACCCCTCCCTAACCGGCCCCAGGGCTGAGTCCCACCCTACTTAGAAACTTTCCCATTCTCCTCCCTCAGTAGGGGCTTTGCCCCACCCCCACCCCCATTTCTCCCCAGCCCAGGAGCCCCAGGGCAGGGCCGGCTGCTCCCATTTGGAAGGCAGCAGGGGAATGGGGGGGGGGGGGGGTGCCGCGATGGTGCAGGTAGGTGTGGGGTGGGAAGGCCCAGCCTTGGATGCTGCTGCTGCTCTCTCTGCCGGTCTTAGTTTTCATATTTGTGAAATAGGTTCAAAAATACCTAATTCCAAGTGGGTGCCAGAGCCTGGGGGAGGAGGGAATGGGGAAGTGTTTGTTGTTTGGTAAGCAATCTCTGTACCCAGAGCGGCGCTCGAACCGTGGACCCGGAGAGCAGGAGTCCCTAGGTCTGCCCACCGAGCCAGCCAGGAAAGGGGAGTTTTTAATGGGGCTAGAGCTTGTTTTACAAGATGGGTGATGGCGATCGCTGGAGATTATGAATGTATTTAATACCACTGAACAGTGCACTTAAAAATGGTCAATATGGCAAATTCTGTTATGTGTATTTTACCACAATGAAGAAAATTGAGAGAAGCAAAACAAAACCCAACTCCCGAAACTGCTAGCACAGAAAGCATGTATATTTGAGGATTTCCACTGCCCTTTAGCCAGTCGTGTGGTCCTCTCTAACCCTCAGTTTCCTCATCGGTAAAATGGGCACGAAAAAGCAGCACCGAGCGCTTAGGACTGCGTGGAGGGCGACGCGGGACCATCCATGTAAGGATCCTGGGTCATAACACCCAAATTCAGCCAGCGGATCGGCCCACGAATCCTCCCCGGGGCCCACTGTGCGCACCGCCGTGCGGGGAACCCGCGCACACGCCAAACAAGCTTGCAGACGGCCGCGGGCAGGCAGCGAACAAGTAAACATCACACTTGTAGCAGTTCTGTTACCACTGGGACCCGGGTCCCGGGTTCCGAGCTCCTCGCCGGGAGAGGCGGCCCCGGGGGCGGGCCGGGGCGGGGCCGGGCGGTTTATACGCTCGCGCGCCGGCCGGCGGCCGCAGACAATACGCTTCCCGGCCCGAGCGCTCCGGACGCCGCCACCATCGCCGCCGCCGCCACCGCCACCTCCGACTCGAGGTGAGTCCGAGCCCTGCCGCCCCCCGGCTGTGGCCCCAGCCCCTCTGCCCTGCGCCCCCGCGCCAAGCCCGAGCCCGGCAGGTGAGCGCGCAGAGAGCGGCTGGAAGGTGGGGGACCTGTGCCCAGGGTTTTCCGTCCCGGGCAGCTGTCGGTGTGTCACTTTCGGGCGACGTTTCGGGACGCTGGCTGCGTAACGCACCCTCTCTGGCGGGGTCTCCAGGCCCCCGCCGGCGACTGTACCAGCCGCAGCCCGCGCGGGCCTCAGTCTCCGCCTCCGTGCAATGGGCGCCCCGCCCCGAGGGCCGGATACCCCGTCGCCCCGCACCGCCCACCGGCTCGGCCTCCCGGGGCCCGGCTCCCACCGCCCGCGAACCGGGAGGGCCGGAGCGCGGGACCGCCAGCCCCCGGCCGCACGGCCCGGTGTCCACCCCGGGAAGATGGCGTCGGGCGCTGGCCCCCGCCGGGACCCGGGGCGCCCCGAGGCGCCCCGAGTCGCCGCGCACCTGCCAGGGGCCGGAGAAGGGCTTTATTGTGGCCGCGGGGAAGTCCGGAACAGGAACTGCGCGCGGAGCGGGGGCGCGGCCGCCGCCCGGCACCTGCCCT